>NC_060251.1:90063110-90375802 GCF_921293095.1 Ischnura elegans | reverse complement strand
CAGCATATTATCATCATTCCGATCGCATCCAAGAGGGACGCCGGTAATTAATGTCTCATTGGAATCATGTTTAATGTTGATCATAATTTGTCATGTACGCCTCAGTTTTTTTTTATGTTTTTCACTCCTATGGAATCATTTTAACGGTAGCGTTCATCGTAAATATCGTTGATATCTCCTGTCATTCCAATTTGGTGTAATATTTTGTACCGTCTCAGTGATGACCACCATATTCACTTTGCATCTTTTAAGGTTGTTATTAAGTTCTAACTCGTGATTGCCTAAGCCTTGTACATTCCATGTGGCTTTGTTTAATATATCCGTTATACCAGTACTCATCTCCTTACTTTTACCTAGTCGTCGTCTATTGAATCCTAACCTCTTCCGAGGCTCTCTTTGAAGCTTACGAGTTAAAAAAAGGTGTTACATGGGCAGGTTACCGGCCTGTCGCACAACCCCCAACCTGGAGGTAATTTTTTAAATTTATTATGGATGACGTTTTGAGAATATGGAAGGAGAATAATGACTCACCAGGCATAGAATTGGGACTATCTCAATACTTAAATACAATCCTGTTTGCTGACGATCAGGTTATAATACAAGATAAATAGGACAAACTTCAGATGGCAGTACACAGACTATACTAGTTGAGCAAACTATACTACCTGAGAATTTCTAAAACCAAAACAAAGACTATGGTATTTTTAGGAAGCAACCCGATACGAACAAAAATTGTTATTGAGGATCAAGTCCTGGAGCAAGTGTCGCACTGCCAGTACTTAGGATGCGATATAACATATGACGAGGAAAAAGATATTATAAATAAGGCAAACACTTTCCAGAGAATATGTCGCACAGTTGGAAGAACTCTAAAAAACAAAACAAGAAAAGAAACACAAATAAAATTTTACAAAGTGATGGCAGTCCCTACTGCACTCCACGGAGCAGAATGTTGGGTACCAAAAAAGAATTAATTAAGGCGGATAGAATCATAGGAAATAAAATTTTGAAGAGCAGTCAGTCACTGACAAACTACAGGAGATGAAAGGAACATATACTTCAAATGCCAAATGAAAGAATTCCAAAACAAGCAATGGAATATCAACCATTTGGCAAGAGAAGTATAAGAAGACCGAGAAAAAGATGGTAATGTGGAGCTGGGACAGGCTTAGTAGCCTAATCCTGGAGGGAAGAAGGAGAAGAATATTTTGTACCGTGCCCATTAGTTTGTGTACCACTCTTTTTTTGGGAATTTGTTCATCTTTTTCTCTATTCTCTATTTTCGAGTTACTTGGCATTCTACAACAAAATTATCATGAACCTTTTCGCTCTCAGTTTGCACGTAGAGAGCTAGTCCACCTCTGTGCGTGCAAATGTATTATAAATAAAACCATGGATACATTCTTTTATATTATCATACATGGAACTAGCTCACTACTTCCATTGATCAATTCTATTCTGCAGATGTATCTTTAAAGAGTTGCTCCAAGCTACATTTCGTGTTCAAAATTGCCCTCAGCGAGGTCTTAGAAGTTTTTTTTTAATTTCAATGTATACGGCACTCCGGAGAAAAGTTTTGTAGATGGTAAATAAA
Source organism: Ischnura elegans (assembly GCF_921293095.1). NCBI lineage: Eukaryota > Metazoa > Arthropoda > Insecta > Odonata > Coenagrionidae > Ischnura > Ischnura elegans. The sequence goes on along the minus strand of NC_060251.1, from coordinate 90,374,208 downwards.
AATAAGCTAGCTCTAGAGGGAGACACAGGGCAACATAAGGGATTTAGGTTGCGTCGGCAACATCTGTCGCAAACTCTTGGGTAGTCACGTCAAATATGCCGAGTCGTTAGTGAACCTTGGTACATTCTGAGTGCCTCAAGTGAAGTTCCATTACTCTGCGGGTGATTCGCGCCTTTCTTACTAGGCTACTTTAATTCACGCGCTACTCTTCCGAACAGTCTTGCGATAAATCTTCCACGCAGATGCAGGTCACGTCTGCACGCTCGGCAAGCATTTCATTTTTTTCCGAAGACTTTTAATAAGGCTTAATTTTCATTTTTTTTAAGGCTTTTAATTTTTCAAGAAAATATACATCAGGACACTGTTTTTTTCGATAAATATTGCAAACATAGGTTTTAACCTTGCATGAAGATCTTTTTCACCTAACTTATAATAACTTATGTCAAAGACTTCTTTGCGTCATTTTTATTTGTATAAGACTCCGTTAACGTACTCCTTGGCATAGTGTATCGGAAAAACATTATATCTTCAGTCAAGGTTTGGGCCCAAAACATTTCAACTGATGGAAAACTAACGGAAAAGCTTTATTTAGTAACATTTATCAGCCAAGTTATCATCCTCTATCGGGGCAATGAAGACTCACGATTTTTTTAAATTGAGGATATTTAGGCATCAATTTCAACATGCTCTATGCTCTTACCCGTTGGATTACTTTTTAAATTTAAAGTTACTTGACTGAAACTTACTTACTTCACTGCTTTCCAAGAGAGATCTCTATCGGAGAAAGACTGCATTCACGCTTGTGGTGATATTTTAAGTAAGTGTCAAAGAATGACTAATCGTGACTCTGATATGCGTGTAATATGATTCGTGTAGCTGTAATGCAAAACTTGAATGCATGCTTAATTCGTTCTTGAGCATCAATACGCTATCTTCTTCTATTTGCCGTAGACATTACATATAGCTGTCTCTGTAGACTTTTCATTGCTAAGCTTTATGTGTAATTCTCTTAAAAAATATATATAATTCAGGAAAGGTAGAAATTCACCTGGTTTCTGCTTTGGACATTTTTTTATAGTTTCAACTATATTCAAATTTATTGAAAATTATTCATTTTTTTCGCTCTTCGAAGAAAAATAATATTATGGTATTTGGTGGAGGCGAACGACAGCTGACGTTATTTGCGCCATGAGGGAAGAGTATGGAAGGAAGGGTCGAGAGAAACCCGGCGTCGGCATTAGCCTGCTCTTAAAAAAAGGCGCCGGTGCTCAACTTATCGTCCCATCCGGTGGAAGGATTGCTGCGCTTGATATGCCCTCCACATAATTCAAGCAGGGACCGAGAATTCTTTTGAATTCTCCGGTACCGCCGGAGTTTGATCCCGTGCCCACGGGGTTTGAAGCCAACGCACTAGCACTTCAACAAGCTGATCCCCTTACTATCTGTTGACATTTTTTAAAGTATACCGGGACTAGCCGCGGTGATAACTTTTACGGGAGTCACCCACAACAACTTTCGCACGATATCTGTTGACAGTTTCTTTGAACCTTACAGCGTCCAAAAATGGACGTATTGTTGAGTGTAGAGTACAGATGAACATTTCCAGGAAGTTTAATTTCCTCTCGAATCCGTGTAGAATGTATCCGTATATGTGTGCAGTCATTCTCATCCCGATATTTTCTAGTTTTGCAATGAATGAAGTTGGTAGGCTGTAGGAGGAAATTACCGAACCCTCTACGGGATTAAATGGAGATTTAAAATTTTCTAGTGGAAGTAAATGAACTCGTCGCCGGAGATTGATTGAGAAACGGCAATAAGATATGCAAGACAAGGTGGATAAAAGAGGAGAGCATCAAAAAGCATACCATGCGTGATTTCTTGTCATTCCAAATCTTGGCATTAAAAATAGGTCCTTCATTTTTTGACTGCACATTTAGTTTTTCTCTTGTATGTAAACTCGCACAATAAAACCAAATATAAACTTTTTCTTCCGCACCTTATTTTAATAATTCATAGATCACATTGAAGTTGATGCTCTTCATGAAAGATGTGGGATGGTATCCTTAGAGTTAGCCACAAATACCAGAGAAGTGTAACTTTTTGGTTCCATTAATTCCTCTAAAATCTCGTACTCTAATGGAAGAAGTAATTCTGCGAAATATTGTCGCTCGTCATAGGCGAGGTTATTTTAATTTTAAAGCTGGCCCAAAATGACCTAGTTGCACCCATCCTACTAATTACTTGCTGGTATCCCTCGTCACCCTGGGAACTTCATAATCACTTTAACCTATTACCTAATGAATTGTAAATGTGGTAAGAATTTCTATAATTAATATAAGATAGATACGACAGAAATTTACCAGGAAATATTACATAGTGGTTTAAATTTACTCCTATTTATTTCCTAAAAAATTAGCTATAGGAAATCCTGGCATACGTAGTAAGTTCACGACGAACATTTTCACAGTTAATCCTGTCAAAAATCTGAATTAATAATAATCTAATTAGTTTTATATTATATCAACTGTTTTGATAACAAGTTTTCGCTCATCTACCGTGAAAGACTTCGATATAATTTAGTTTACGTTTGGCAGTATTTCCTCTCTGTTAATTTCAGCGGAGAGAATTATATGTCTAATGAGGTGCTGAAGTTAGCCCATAATACTTTTGTGGAATTTTGATATATATTTTTAATAATCATTGGAGTTTTGGTGAGAAGGCTGATACTTATTCTTAATCCTTTAAGGTGAAAGGGACATATACATTTCAAATTTTTTTTAAGTTATCTCAAAATTAAATGAGAAGGTGTATGATTATAAGAACTGGTTCTATTGAAGAATAGGCTATTGGATTCTAGTATTAACCCTTAACCGGTGACGTGCGGTCTGAGAGACCGCTGCGTTTCTAAAATTATGAATATTTTCAAAATTTAGATTTCAAAATACCTATAATTATCGTTAGCTTCATATTTTTGCATAACAAGGGCATCCCACTCTTAAAATTTAACGTTCCATTTATTAATTTCTGTAAATTTGCAATTGAACTCGATTAGCGGTCTGTGAGACCGCACGTCACTTACTAAGAATGCATCAAGAAAAGGTATAAGTGGGATAAATTTCATGGCTACTTACTACTTAGCCTTCCAACTTTAACATTTAAGGCCTTTTTTGAATCTGGCGAAATACTGATACATAAATATAATAATTATAACTCAAGTGGTTTTGGCATCAGTTTTTTGATCCTGCTTCAAATCACAATTTTTTTTATGAAAAATTGGTCCGTATTGGGAGTGTAAAAATTTTAATATAAGTTTTAAAATAGTTAATCATTCAAAGAAAAACTAAAAAAAACAATAAAAATGGCGTAGCAATATTTTATGAATTTTTGATTTATTGCGGTCTCCCAGACCGCACGTCACTGGCGGTGTAACGAGAATTGCACGTCACTGGTTAAGGGTTAAATTATTTTTGTGATATCCTGTAGATATTGTAGTTTCCACATTGTTAAGAACTTTTACTTGAAATGGTGTTTACGAAGTGGGAATTTGATAGTTCACAACAAATCAATGAGAAGGTCAATTATAACGGGACTTTCACTTTATACTTTGTGCATACCTATCCCGTGGAGTTAGTACGAAAAACTCCGCATTTGTGCTTTTATTTTCACAAAATAAGTATTTTTATCGGACCATTATGGAGCGAGAATTGGTATTATTTCACGTCCCAGACTGTATATCAGAAACTATTAGAGACATCGCTCTCATATAAATTTTTTTGGAATCTACTCATTAATATTAGCCTAAAATCGTATTTTGTAATGAAATTTAATGGCTGCAATCTTTATGGACCTGAAAGGGTATTGCTCTTAGAAAATATCGTTCTGACAGAATTCCCATTTACTAGAGAAGTAAACGGTGCCAATGTTTCTCTAAGAATGATTAAAAATATTTACCATATCTTTATGGGAACACTGTGAATAGTTTTGGGAATTGAATATTCTAATCATAAAATAACACGGAAGTAAATGTCCATAGAAATACAATTTATAAATTACACATCACGCTTTGGCTCTCGTTGTGCTTGAAGAAGTAAAAAAATAGCACCGTATTTTTGTATTTTTATCATATTTTAAACCATTGATGGAAGCTGTGGGATACCCCCATATGCGAGGGTAACCAAAGGTTGTCGTGCAAATAGCCAGTTTACAAAAGAATACACATACCAAATTTATAACAGTGCTACGCTACTAATCAAAATAAGAACAAAACTAGGATAAAACATAAGGTTGACTTATTTATTGATACTGTAATTCCTCATTCCATTCGTAAAAATCACAGTAAGTGGATATCATATTTTTTCATTTCATCCATTTCATTCTCTAATGTATGTACATTTTCTTACTCCCCTCCGGGTTCCAAGTTCATGTCTCTTCCAACAACCAAGGTATGAATTTTAGTGGTTAGCATATTTATTATTTTCAGTCCCAAAAAAACCAATCCCATTCGCTTTATTTAATTGATTTCTTCGTAAAAATGGAATGAGCTATCTTTCAATTATCAATCAATTTAATTAGTAGTTACAGCGTGAGTTAGATTAGAGCTTAGACTAAGTATAGACTTAGGGAGAGACAAGTTTTTGGCACAGATATCATTAATTAACGGAATGGGCAGCGCCACAATTCAAGTTCACTGAGTATCTCGTTTGTGAGACCTCAGCGTTCGGTGGTGCGCCATGCATGTTCTTACTCAATGGTCGCAAGCACATTTTCTCTCGACTGTTACTCGCTTCTAGAATGGCCAAGAAAAAAATAACCACACTCCTCCGCTAGGTAGAATTTCAGCATGAATAGTAAAGAGGATGCAAGTCAAGACAGAACAGGTAGAGTATATATCAAAGTTATAGCGAAGTTGTCTGTTTAAGCCTTTATTATAGCCTACTGGAAAGTAAAAAAAAAATTTGCAATCAAACATAAATATGTATAGTGCGACCTAGGCTTCAGCGTGGTACGTCATCTTCTGGTGATGACGTGAAAGTTTTCTTCACTTTTCATTATGTTAAGTGGATTCCATTAAGTCACGCCTGAGACAGCTAATTATGCCTCTTATAGTCAGTTAATTGACGATAATTGGCAGGAAAATGTACGACCTAGGTCATAAATATTTAAGCGGATTTACAAACTTTTCTTTACTTTTCAATAGACTATAATATAAGCTTAAGCAGAAAAATTCGCGAGAACTTTGATATACCTGTACGGAGTACAAGCATATCAAGGTATACCATGTATACACTACCTGTTCTATCTTGATCAAGCTGTAGCTTATTCGTGCATCCTCTCGGCTATTCATTCCGGAATTTGACCTAGTGGAGGGAAGTGGTTATTCTTCTTGGCCATACTAGAAGCGAGCTACAGTCGTGAGAAAATGTGCTTGCGGACATTGAGCAAGATTACGCACGGACCACGGACAGATTTGTCTAATCACCCAACGCTGAAGTCTCACAGACGAGGTACTCGGTGAACTGGAAAGGTGGCGCTGCCCACTCTGGTAATTAAAGTGCCACTTAAGTAGATTCCATGAAGTCACGCCTGAGACAACTAATTATATCTATTAGAGTCAGTTCATTGACGCTTCTTTTCGGAGCTTTAATTTTTGTAACTTGATAATACTATCTACTGGTTCGTAGCAACTTAAACTGGAGGAATATGGATGAAACAGAAATTATTTAAGGAAATTTCGGCTACTTTACGCTTAATTTTAGCAAAAAATACGGATATATATGTCCTTGGTGCCTATATGCTATGGTGGATAACTATGCGCCATTGAAATTCCATTAATGTGTTATGTGTGTAGAGAACTGTGATAAATGGAATATTTCTATCATTGGTCCCGTTTGTAATGTACCAAGTTACGTTGAGGTGTGACTGGCAATATTTTATGCATGGCGGAAGATAGCTTAACTATAATAAATTAAATGTATTTATTTATTCTACCATGTATGTTTACCATAAATCTGGTTTTATATTATTGTTTTAGAAATTCAATCATAATAATGTTTATTGTTACAGCCTATTAAAAACTGTATGTAATACGTGGCTGCAGGAACAAAGGTACCCCTTTGGAATTAATGCTCCGTTTTGGGGTTACAGACTCGTTCTAGTTAAAGGAATATTTATCCATAGGAATAGATTTTAGGAATATCAATCCATTTCCTATTTACGCTTCAAAATTCATTCAAAATGTATAACATATTAGATGGCTAATGCAAAGTATAATTGGTGTAACATTTCACTTACTGGGCACGGGTACAAAAATCAAAGTTACGTCAAGTTGTTTTGAAAAACGTTTTTTGTTACGCCCTTCCCTCTGTTGATAATGGGCTCGCAAAGTCCCCTTACATGGGGATAGCACCACCTACGCCCTCGGTTGCCCCTTGCCTTCTATTTTCTTCGTCTAGAAGGAGAAGTTCCGTGGGCGGATGCGAGTCTGCGGTCACGACCCGATGTTCCCTGCGTGGATAGTTTGAGGAAAGAGGCAAAGGTGGTGAAATGGAAAGGGGTCTACTTGGGCCCTCTATGTTTTGGGTCGGTGAACATCCATTGACTCGTTTACTGCTAAAAATAAAGTAGATGAAGAATTTTAAGATCACGATTTTTTCGTAAGCAATATAAAATGCAATGAAAAGTTAATAGTAGCCTTTCCATCACTCAAAGAATAAAGTGTGAGTGCTAATTAAGTTTAACAGAAAGAGCCTGATAGGTGAGCAAGGATTTGTTCGTAACATTAATATCTAAACCTGATCGGCACCCCGTCATAAAGTATTGGAATGCTTATTTTCTCCTTAAGTGCATTTTATGCCGTTTTCTATATCAATCAATTTAAAAAAAATTATATTCCCAACTTTTCAGCGGTGATTAATGTAATCAATTAAACTAGACCTGTTTAAGGAATATGCCAAAACATTTATAACTAACTCTATTGTATGAAATAGTTTCTGGATTGACTTTTTGGATGTTCGCTACATCCATAATGAAGAAGATGATAATTTCCACACTGTTTTTATTCAACACTAAACATTGACCATGGTTTCAACACATTGTGCATTGTCATGGTCAGTGTTTAGTGCTGAGTTAAAAAAGTGTGGAAATTACCATCTGTGTTACCAACTCTTCTTAGCACTTCCTGGTTACTTACACGGTCGATCCATTTTTATCTTCAGCATTCTTCGGTAGCACGATAGCAGTTATCTTCTTCTTTCGATTGCTTCCTCTCTAGACCCCTCTTCACCTGTCAGAAACAAAATTCCAAATTTTCTCAAACATAGAGTTTGTTCATATTGAAGAATACAAATGGTGATTTCCACACATTTTTAATTCAACACTCAAAAACCGATCATGGTTTCAACGCATTGTGTCGTTTTCAAGGTTAACGTTACCTTGAATAACAACGTTATCTTGAAAATCAGATTCAGAAACGGCGTGAAGAAATAGAATGAATAAATACCATAGAATGATGAAGACCTCTTCAGTACATCATAACTCACCTTTAGGGTAAAGACTGAGGATGTCCCAGGAGATTCGCAGGGGCTTACGTAAGGGGATTCCATGACAAAGGTTACCCCGTAAAAGATAAAAGTATATATAAATCTTAAGTTATTTAATTTAAATTATATTACTTTATCATACGTATACAATTTTAAAGCAAAGCGATCACGTTGTGAATTTTCCTGTTACGTAATAATTATTATTTTTATTCCAAATTAGATACATACATAATTTATACAATTTTACTGGGATCCCTTGTGGACAGTGACTACGTCTGGGGTCACCGACTCGACCATCACAGATGAAATTCACAAATACAAATATTTGATGCTTTAGTTGCTACTACAGGGAGCGGATACATAACTTCCTTTTTAAAAATGCGTGCTATTTAGTCGGTTGATGTCATGGGTAGAGGAATGCCAGTGTTCTCATTCCAGAGTCGTGAGTGTGAATTTTTGCTCAAACAAAGTTTAGTTGCAATCGTGTGTCCGAACAGTGAGGAGATTGCGTTTGCTGATGAGGCCTATTTTTCGAGCGAATGTTCTGCAAATTGGAATGGCCGGTCTGAACTCCCGATTGGCCCCTTTTGATTTTTTTCTTAGCTTTCCTTTTTTTAAATCCCGGGTTAATGTTGTTTTTCCAAAGACCCTACAAGCTTTGAAGACATGACCTCTACTATGCCGGCAAGAGTCGTGACAACGCCAGAAATCGGTTTACTCTGTGTATGGAGAATGGGAGCTCAGTCACTTAATTTTGAGTTCCAAACTGTGTAACACAGAACTTCAGATATGTGCCTACTTTATAAAAATATAGATAAAAAAATTCTGATTCATACAATGGGTTTTATAAAGTTTTGAGAAAAGGAAGTAATGCTGCCCCACCCTGTACAATCATATAGATGCTATCATTGGTGCTGGATAAATCAGTTATTATCTGATGGTTTGAAACAAGTAATAAATCAAAGCTGTAAGATGCAAAAGGACGCAGTTCAAACTTCTTATGCATTAGCAAAAGAATTTTGAGCTGAAAATTTTTAAAATAAAAATATCTTGAAGCATTCACATATAAAATCATTAAAATGACAATATCGCTTGCATATTCCGTAGTTACGGGAGTACGAATATCAGTAGTCAAGATTCTGCGGGTGTCGTTTGTGTAATAGTGCCCGTTATACCTACTCAAAATTTCTGGAGCCGTGGATAACAGCCAAATGTTGACCATAAACCATAAAAGATTGGAACCATAATTTAAAGAAAGTTATAACAGTGCTTTATTAGTTAATAAAAGTATTTGCTCCCAAAAAAGTTTTGTTTTAATTACATGTTTATACTAATATTAATATTCCTGGTTTTGAGGAAAAATTGTTCCAAACTTTCGTTTGGAACTTAATTTACTTTTGCTTCCTGTGGGGGGGCAGCTACCCCCCTCCCCACAGAAAGGTGGGTACGCCCATGAGCCTAACTTTACATTGATATTGACCCCACTATAACTATTGATCCATCATTTTAGACTGCTGGTAATCACTGTAAAAACCGAGACAGCCTGAGAGATAGGGAAGTCTTAAGATATTGTTGCCTCTTAATTTCCAAGGATCACATAAAAGGATGTTTAATGCATGCTTTGAACAATTTATTATATACAATTTATTTTCGCCTCTTAAGGGTGGGACGGGATGCCGCAGGACGAATACCAAGCTTATGAAAACAGTTTTCAAAGGGAAAGATGTCTGCGTTTGAGATATTATAATATGGGGATTTTGGGTATTTCCACGAACTTTGCGTAGCGAGAGGATCATGAAAATGAAAATTCCAAAGATCCCTTCTTATATAAAAATAACAACCTGGAAGCAGGCTAATACATCTGATAGACGAATTTTATCCGTAAAAAGATGTTATTCATGAGGTATTGGTCACATAAAACTATCATCCCTCAAACATTTCACAATATATACATTGGTAATCAAAAACTGGTTTATTTGTTGTTCATATATGATACATAATTTACTGCGCTAGTTCTGGGTTCAACCACAAAGTATTTTTTTTATCATCGCAGATATTCTATCCTCTGTGAACCTGTTTACAACATTACAATATTTTCAGCGACGAAATATTGGATATCCTATCTTGCCACGCATTATTCTACTTGGTCGCATTAGCATCAATAATTTTATCGACTGCTATCGTTTTATTTAAATGAAAATTAATATATACGTACTATATTTAATGATGAAAACATTACGAAAAGCTATAACTATAGATTTCAACTTAATATTCAGATATGAAATATTGCGTTGCATATTGAGAAGGTGATTAGTTATTATCGTAACGGTACGGATTAAATACAATAATTTACACATTCAGCTCTAATACGAAACTTGCAAATGATTGTAATGTTCACGGTCTGAGTACTGTAGGTATTATTGAGAAGAGCTACAGGTAATGACTGGATTAACCCTCATATGGATTCACAAATTTAGTTACGTCGTTGGATTTTCGTCGCGTCATTTTTTGTTATTATCTTTCAAAGTCAGCGTGAATTTACATGTTTTGTGATTGATAATGGTAAATACATCTATTATCTTTATTTCTCACCATGTTTTGCTATATTTGACCCATTATTGTGGAAGTTATAACAAAAAATCTTGAACGCTGCATTCTTTTCCATTTGTTGCCGTAATGCTCTCTATTTCTGTTCCCTTTGCCTGTTATTTTCGAATGAAAGTTTTAATTTCGTGTGTAATGGTTGTTCGAAATATAGTTTCTGATATGCTGTGCTGGAAAAACTCCGCTCTTTAATGTTTATATTGTTTATATTTTTATGTATCTAAATACTAAAAATGAGGACCGAAGAAAGTTCATTTATGCCCATATGACATAATTTTCCTTCACTGTGTCCACCCATATGTTTTGTCTTTGCAGTGCATACAGAAGGATAAGTTATTAAACGTTAATAATGAAACAGCTGTAGGTAAGTGAGAAGTGACGAGTGTTACTTTCGTGATTTCTACAGGATTATGGCGATCAAGGCAAATCTCGCGAATATTCTGGGAGCTTATAACCTGCAATTAAAAAAAGTCCTATGTGTTTTGAAATATAACGAATATGGTATAATTAGCGACGTGCCCAGCAACCCAACACCGCTTCGGAGGTGGAGCTAGAAGAGCCGGTATTTTTTTCCGACCGCGGAGCCCCATTCCCTCAGTGAGGACGTTTCCTTAGACACAGACGAGTAAATATGATGTGTGGGAGTGCACCAGCTGAGGTTTTACTCCTGGATCGGTGGGAAATCCAAGAAAATAACTTCTTAGAAGTATGGGTTATAGGAGGTAGGGAAGAAGGAACAGGTGCCTATTTTCTTTCGTCCAGCTCTGCATGAGGGACGGATGGAAGAATGTTCTTAGGTGACAAAAATACCCTCAAGTTGGGAGGAATTCCCTTATCTTTTCTTTCCGTAGAGTTTCACTGACCCAAACATTAAGACTATCCATACCTTCCCGCTAAGCTTCCTTATTCGTCATTCACCGCCTTCTTCCCCCCTCCCACAAAACTTGATTGAACTTCTCTCCACCCTAATGACCCACCCGAGATGGACCTTCTTGGAATGAAGGGAGGGCCACTGCGAGGCGTTTTGACAAGGCTTTTGTCCCCTGTCCCTCATGCAGCGGTGGAAGGATAAAGAAAAAGAAGGCTATTGTATCTAATTGTCTCCTTTCACTCCCAACCTTTTTTGCGATGAGGGTTTTCTACTCTTACCTGGCCTAACGATCTGGGTATTCCCTGATCCTTGGCAGTCGACACACTATCACCCCTTCACCTCAAAACAACCTACCTGGCGTTCCTTCTCCTTACTCCTCCTCACTCACCCCTTCACTTAAGTAAAACCCCCAATAAATAAAATATCTGTGCATTTGAGTACACAAAGGAACGAGAATTATATTCACAAACTTTCACTTCACGGAAATTGTCTATTCTCCTATTCATCATGAAACGATATTTACCATGTAAATACTGAAGTAATGGCCAGGAAAAAGAAATAATTTTCTATCACAGAATTAGTTGGGTAGTTATCTTGATTTCACCCCAATGGTAAACTGATACGTCATCAGTAATTATATAAACGCCAGCAAATTTGTATAGACTATCGTAGCCGCAAAGGAATATTTTCGAATGAGAAGTACAAGACATATAACAGTAACCGTTCGATGTGTTCTTCACGGTAGTCGGTGAAACCTCTGAATCTCCTGGCAAGTACAGTTGCTCATTCAACGAGAAATATTCACACGACGGTGAGAAAGCAATATTCTACGATTTCAGATAATGCATTGTGTTGAATTTTCTTAGAATTGCTGATTGGTGTAATTCTAAACAGAGTAACACTGGGATTTTTTCAAAGGTGTCTATCACCATGGCAGGTATGTGGACCCGGAGCGGAGAAGGTGCCCAAGCAAAACTAAGACGGAAGCCATGGAAAAAACAACCTAGCGTAGCCATGGGTTTCTATGAATTATTCTTGCAAAACGATGAAGTTTTGTCAATGAACATTATGACGAGGCAAGCATAATGATTCTTAGCTATAAGAAAAAGCACAATTGGTATTGTAATATTTTCCTTTTGTTAAACAATTTCACTTGGTTTATAAGTTTTAAATAATAAATAACAGGATTACAAATATATTATAGCATTTCATACGAAGCATAATTGCTTTGGCAATAGCGTTCCGAGTGCAGTCCCTGACGTAGCGACGAGGAAATAATCGGCCCTAGGAAAACTAAGTCGGAGGCCGAGGAAATAAACAACTTTAGCCATGAGTTTCTGTGAATAATTCTTGTAAAAAGATGAAGTTTAGCCAATGAACATTATATCGAGGGACATTACGATTCTTAGTAAAAATAGAAAGCAAAATTAGTATAGTAATATTTTCCTTTTGTTTAACAATTACATTTTGTTTATAAAGTTTAGAAAATTAAATAATACGTTTATAACTAGATCATAGCATTTCATACGAAACATAAATGCTCTTACATTAACATTGAGAGTGCAATCCCCGACGTAGCGACGAGGAAATACTGAGCGCCGCAGCGGCGCCATAAATCCAACGACGTAACTTTTTTCATTAGAGGCCAATAAAATATAAACTATCGACACAATACAAACAAAATTTTAGACGTAGACGAAGAAAGCAGAAAAAATAGACTACTGAAAATTTCAAAATGATCTATTGGAATGGAAACTTTTTACACCACTTTAAAAACCACGAGCGCCGCTGACGCGGCAAATCCATATGAGGGTTAAGACACAACAGCCAGGAAAGATGATTTTACTTTCACATTGCGTTTAAATCAATATACAATCTATATTTTGAAATCATGACTACTGGTTTTAGTTTTGAGCACATTTTGTAAGAATAGATTTTTCTGAATGTTTCAAAATTTTGGTATGAATAAGGTATTTTTTCTCTTTGAACTTTCATGCCTGATTAACTCTAGGTAGCTATGTATTTAATGATTATCCGCGTATTAAAACTTTTTTATTTGAGGTTTGATTATGAATTAAAATTGTCAGTTATGGTGGCTACATTAATATAGTCAGACGTTTGACCATCCCCCATAAAAATTACAATTTGATAGCACACTATGTCCTAGTCAAATAGCTTCATGCTGTGGGTTATACCTTGAAAATAAATTAGTCCCCGTTCGAGCGAGCGTGGCTTGATTAAACGCGTACATGAGATACGGCTCATAATGCATGTACATTGTACCCTTCTCTGTATTGCGCTTCAAATCTGGCCGAAAGCCACGGAGGGTAAATGAGAAATGCACCTCAATATGTGACCTTATTCCAGTTTTCAGCACACCGACATCTATTTCACGCCTCTGACGCAAACGTGTCCTGAGAAAGGGAAATATCTTAGGATTGTTAACTAATGATATCATCATCATTAGTCAACAATCCTGAGATTGATTTGACGCAGCTCTTTATTCCTCTCTCCCATCCGCTAGCCATTTCATCGCTAAGTATTTCTTCTCTTTTACATTCTTTACAACCTGTCCTATGTAACTCATTCGTCCCTTGTCCTTTTTCCCTTCCACCTGTGTTTTTACGATTGTTTTCATGAGGCCACCATGTCTCATAATGTGACCAACTAAGTTGTCCCGTCTTATGCTTGAGGTTTTCAGATGACTTCTCTTTTCTCCCACTCTTCTTAGCACTTCCTCCTTGCTTACACGGCCAATCCATTTTATCTTCATCATTCTTCGGTAGCACTACATTTCGAATGCTTCCACTCTTGACTTCCCAGCTGCTGTCACCGTCCAAGCTTCGCTTCCATAGAGAAGCATTCTCCATATGTAGCATCTTATTAACTGCTTCCTTAATTCTATGCTTTTATTCTCGGCTGTAAGAAGATTCTTCTTTTTATAGAAAGCCCTCTTCGCTTGCGCAATTTCTTTCTTGTTTCGAATCGTTGATAATACGGCTTCCCAGGTAATAAAACTCTTTTACCTCTTCAAGCTCATGCTTCCCTAGGTTAATGTTTGTCCTAGCCTTCTCCCTTTTGCTGCATACTAATATCTTATTTAACTGTTGATTTTCGGATGTTATCTGGCCATCAGCTGAAAATCAACAAAAATATGACTGCAAAATTTTATCTGCAAAATTCACCTGGCGATATTAGGAAAAACTTACTTTGGCAATCAATGTAGTCATGTAATAGGGTCACGGAAAATATAACAATTGATAAGGCATCGGGCTCAGTTCTTTGGTCACTTTGAACAAGTTGTTCTTCTGTCACTCAGATGCATTTTCATTCGTCTCATTACAACCGCACCTTGAATATTCAGCGAGCATATGTGATCCGGTGCAGAAATAATTAATCCGTTAGCTGAATAAAATACAAAAGAAGGCTGCGTGGTTCGTCAAAAACTGCTGCGGGCGTACAGACAGCGTTATTGAGATGTTAAGCTAATTACACTGGTAGCCGCTGGAGGCTCAGAGGCTGCGTTCTAGACTTAGATAACTTGAAAAATAGTGAACATATATCTTTAAGAGCTACACGGGGAACATAAAATTAGAGCCCCAATATATTTCCAGGTCCGACAGAAGGGATAAATTGAGAGAGATATTTAACCGAACAGATACGTATGCTAATCATAATTTCGAATTTCCGTTTTACGTGTAAACGGCAGGTGTCCAAACAATTCCTGCCACACGCCTTTTAGGCGGCTTGTGGGGCACTATGTAGATGTACATGTCGATGAAGATATACACTCAAACATCCGTAGATACTAATCCATGAAAATTTACCTTCCATACGTTATCAAGAATAAAAAGGAAGATTACGGGATCAATCAATTTTTGTCAATTGTTGTTTCCCTTCATAAAATATTAAGGTTTTCTTTTGGTTTTTATATCAGTATTTTTATCAAAGGAATGTGGAAATTATCTTTTGTTTTCCTTTCCTCATTGTACACCATGTTTGAGGTCTAAATCACTTGTCTATTTATCATTACCACATTCTAAAGCGCAGCTAACACATTCCAAATACATTTATCTTCAATAAATGTTAATTTAAATTGTGAAATTATGTCATCATCTGGCATGGAAATTTAGGACCCATGGTCCGCGTAATAATTAAGATAGGTTGACGAGTTCACAAATGTGATGTCTCCTCTTTAATCTTGCACTTAAGCATTTGTAGATACAAATGAGGGAGAAAATAGCCATCATTCTTGAGGGAAATATCAATTTCATTTACCTTCCCTTTTTTATTATTATCTTTTTTTCTTCCTCGTTATGGAGTAGCTTTTTTGTACAAAATTCCTGGGTCACCTCTAGATGGTCGCGCTAACGACGCAACAGCCGTGGTGTCAACAACAGCTTCGCGCCAAAATTAGATTCGCCACTTTTTTCTCAGCACCGTCTAGCTCAGGCTTATTGACGTCATTTTTTTCGCCGCCACCTGAGGCTCGTCTTCCACAAAAGCCGGAAAGGTCTCCTATATTAGAGCCGCGAGTAAGGACAAATTACATCCTCGTGTTTGCTCATTGCGTTGGAAACCACAATCTTTATTTGTGCTGATGAAAATGGATGTCTTTTGCCTGCCGTTTCATGAGACCACACTGAACATTTGACTAGATTTTTGTTAACGTTGGAGTAATATGTTACATAAATATAATAACAATATTAATTTAATTTATTGTTCAAAGATTGTTACTTCCGATTTGAACATTTTGTATGAATGGTTCACAGCTCAGCAATAATTTAAATGTATTAATATAGTAATAAATTGAAATCGATAAACAAATGAAAAATATGCAACAAAGAGCTAACAAATATTTCCACTTAAGAATGAAAAATCATTGTATTTGCTTTTTTCACATCCTGTCTCATATTGGGAACAAAGTTACCATAGTTATTGTAGTCTAGTGTATTAGTATATAAATAAATTGAAAATCATTAACACTATGAAAATGTATAACAATGGAAAAATATAAAACCACAATTCAGATCATATACGTAACGAACGTAAATGAACGCAGAGCATTGAAAAGATCAATTAGATACTTTACATAGTATTAGATCAAATTTTTTATGTATAATATGCCATTTCAAAGTTTAAAATATTAGTTAAGCGTTAACTCAAAGATTAGCACAGGTTCATAAATCAAATTATGGGGGATAAAAACACTCTTTAAGTAATATAAGTTCCTTAAGTAGATATTAAAAATCTTTATTTTGGCATATGACACGTAATGCAAGAATTTGGAATGTGAGAACAAAGTTTTCAGCGGTAATCTTTTGATCTCTGCATTTTTATCGGGTTTTCTTCCACGTTGGTTACCTTTTTGACACCTTTTTCCTGGAGAAGCTAGAAGTATCTAATTTCCAAACTATTTTCGAAACTATTTTCCAAAAGCCAACTGATGAGGAAGAGAACCCTACTAGCATATAAAGATCAAGAATTTGGAATGACCTGCTAAAACAAGAACAATGGATCTAATAATGCCAAATAGTATATATCTATTCGTTACCTTTGGATAAATTTGTTAGGCTGTTTGAAAATATTTTTTGATGTCGGTGGGAAAATTTTATACCACTACGTGCAATGTGGTTGTAGTTTCTGCAGCGGGAACTCTATCAAGGAATTCTACCTGATGTAAGCGCTTCAGGGGAATAGCATATTACTGGCTATATGTTATCACCTTAACCCGAAGGCGAGAAAATAAAATCACCTTTTTTTAAAATCTCGGAAATTTGGATTATTCTAGCCAGCTAATTTTGTGGATTTTACATTTGCAAAAAAAATAGAAGTGTCTAGATGTGAGGATTACATTAATCCTGGTTCATTCCTAAAAACGCAGTTTTAATTATATAATTTGATTCATTTGTTACATCAAACTGAAGAAAAACATGCATTGGTTTGAAGGAATGCAATTTAGTAAATTTTTTTATTTTTTTTCAAATGGGCTTAAAATTCGAAGAATTAAAGTTTTCAGATGTATGCATAAAATAGTGAGGTGCACGTTATTATTTAAATGTAAACGTTTGATGCTTTGGAACAGGTAAATTCGAAAAAAAAATCGCGTTGTAAATTCCTCGCTTTTACTCTATTATGTACGATCGTGTTTAGCACAAATTATGTGAGACCTTGATGGTAGTTTTTATTCAGCTGCTGGGATCGGTACTAATGGAGTTCAATGCGCAAAATTTAATTTTCAATCGTTTAAAATCGTGTTGACAGCTGGGCTTGCATTATAGTTTTTTTCGTCTTTCCATTATTCATATCAGCTAATTATTTTCTTGTCCCTTACAATTAAATAATATTATTAAAGTTCTTTCTAGGTGGGTATTGGCGTCAGCTGTTAGAGGTGGAGGCCCTAGGCTTCAAAGCTATAGGTAATTAGGTGCATTATATGGAATGTTGGAGAACTATGGGTGGATATGACCTCCGCCGCGACCTTAACCTTGTTTCAACTTTCATACTCAAAAAAAGTTATAGTTTTTGTCCGGCTTTTTTCAATTTCAGCCCTCCGTGTGAAGCGTAACTACGTGTATAAAAATAAAGCAAGACGCACGAGTTTGAAAAGCTTTTTCGTCCAAACGAGGCAACAAATTTCAATGGGATGAAAACCATAGACCGCAGCAGCAATTTATACGTATTATTATATTTTTTAAATCCTCTGCTTCGTACTAATTCTGGTACTTCATTTTTTCTCATAACAGTACCCGTTTTTTGTGAGTGATAAGACGTTTAACGACTTTGAGCGCTTGATATATCCATATTTTACGTTCCCATACCTTGAATTTTTATGTAAAGGAGCTATTCCTGTTTTCCTGAAAAAAATTGTTTTTGCCACCAAAATTGCAGACGCTGTTGTATAAAACGCAAATTCCTGCCAACTTCGGAACCAATAGCTCAATTGAAAATTGATGTGTGAAGTCTATTTTCCTTTTCCAATATTTCTGATGGCAAGTGCTGTCTTTGCTCTAATGATCGCTTCAAAGCTTCAATTCAAAACGTTAGTTGTCAATAACACTTCTACGTGGTCCTTACGTCCGTTAAAACTTCATACATTTTATCATTGCTCTATGTAGGTATATACATAGGTATATACTCTCTGTGTCATATTAGTATACAGATCTCCATTCGGAATATTTTTACAGTTGCCTACAACATCTGGTTCCAATTTATTTTTTTTATTAGCGAAAATCAACCACTTACAGCGTTTCCTGTGCTCTGAAGTTAGATGAAAAGATTTTGAAGGAAAAAGAATGAGTAAGATAGTCCATACGTTGCAATGGAATCGAAACATGGGCTTATATAAACTTATTCTCAGAATGGCGGACAGAGGGAACACTATCCTACTAGAATCCTCTGGGTTGAAAGTTGGTCAAAACATACGGTTATTTTTTCAAAATCTGATCCGAGCCACTAATTGGCTATTAATATAGACAGGATGTGAGTCATTGATCCTTCT
Source organism: Ischnura elegans (assembly GCF_921293095.1). NCBI lineage: Eukaryota > Metazoa > Arthropoda > Insecta > Odonata > Coenagrionidae > Ischnura > Ischnura elegans. Next base: position 90,355,694 of record NC_060251.1, on the reverse strand, counting down.
GAACCGGCCATGCTGCTTCCACGTACGAGACCAAGACGTGATTGGGAGGGTGACATAAACCCAACTCTTTGGTATTTTTCAAAGTTTCTGCGGTGACCTCCATCTAAAACCTGCGACAGGTGTGGTAGAAAACGCATCCAAAGTTGTTGCTAGCACATACTTTAATATTCATTTTAAGTCGAACAAATTCACTTATTTTACCTCAATCTCAAAAACGTTTATTGAAATTGTATTTTATCAACACTCGTATGCGATATTAGCGACTTCTATGCATGGCATAAATACCATTCAATGTGGCAGCTAAATTTTTCCTCGTCCATTTCGGTTGCGATGAAAAAACCTCATTTTACGAGGAGCCTGAATTTAATTATAATGGAAACTTTTTAGAACAGCAACTCAAGATGATAGGTCCACATTTGTGAATCCTTAAATCTGATGATGGATATACATTGCTGTCTTAATATACGAGGGCCTTATTTTCAACCCCCAATGGGTCATGAAGAGAAGACGAAGTGATTGATTAAAAAGTATTTCACTGCTAAATTTTCAGCACACTTGTGGTATCCTTTCGATGTTATCGCCTCGGAGATTGAGGAATCGGTCCTGTCTGCGGACAAGCTTTACTCCACCTTCTTCATGGAATGTTGCCGCCAATGACTGCAAATGAATTATGCCTTTGTCCTGAAACTCATCTTTCATTTGGAAATGCTTGCCATCTAGCCATATCTTCATTTCAGCGAAAGTCCTCCAGCATTCGGTCGGTATTGCACGGCGGGTGATCGAAAATGTCCCATTGAAATTGCTCAAGGAGCAGTTGGACTGCATCAGCGCTGAGATGACGGGCGATGTCATGCATCAAAATACTTCCAGAAGTAGTATCTTCTTTTGTTTTGAATGAGAAAGAGCGTAATTTTTCACACTGTTTCGCACTCTGGCCACATTTCATTAAAGAAAAATTCTCTTTTATCGGTATAATGGTCAAGACATGTCAATGCTGAATTGAGGCAGTGTAGTTAATTAGATTGCTACTAGCCTTAAGCTAACAATTTACGGTCAAAAATGATTTGAGCGTCTGATACGGAGGACGCACTATTGCCCTACTTGCGCAGAAGGACAATTGCGCGTACCCGCACAGTACCCTCCTGTTGCTTTCATGATGTTTTTGATGAGCAATCGGAGGTTGAAAATAAACGCCCTCTTATGTAGCTCATGGCAGAGAACTTAAGATAGGCACTTTAATTATGGTTAAAAAAAATAGGATATAAGGGTTTTTAATCGTTTATATTTGTTTTAGTCTTATAGATTCAATGTTCCACTAGCTTAGTAAAACTAAGATTTTTGCCGAGCAGTACTGATTATTATAACTTGTGGTTACTTATTATAGTTTCATTTTGAATTTAAATATGCTAACAAGGCCAAAATTATCCGTAGATTTGAATAAAGTATGTTTTCTTCTTATGAATGGAGAGCCTAAACATATTATTGCTTTTCATACAACAGCACGTCAGTAAAACAGGTAAGAGGATTTTGATTATATCCCCGCACACCTGCTGAGGGGAATGAAAGAATTTACATAATTCTTGACTTGATTGGATGCCAACACGATCCCGGAAAGGAATTTGAAATGAATTTCACTCTTAATAATTCGATTCTCCCACCATTTGTTTGCCACATTTAATCGCCTTCTCGAATATATTTTCTAAGGGCATGATAAAATTTGACCAGTGGACGAAGCCCTCGTTTTCCTCTCTTTCAGAGTAAAAAAAGAATAAACTTCGCGCTTTTGAATCTCTCAAATCCTCACACGTGTATATATCCTCTTTTCCGCGAGCATCGAGGTCTTCGTCCGTTTTGTTCCAGGAGCCATCTGCCATTGTGAAACACGCTTGGAGTTCCCAAAACCAACCCCAAAGGCTGAACAGATCTACCTCTCTCTTCCCGAGAGGTTCAAATTATACCGAATATTTCGCCTGCCGAACAAACCAACCCACATATGTATTATGCACGGCTCAGTCATGACGTAAATAAAGGATCCATGGGATTGGGATGAAAGGTACGAAGTGCGCTTGGTTGAAAAGGGGAGTTATCGTTGGGCTCCGATTCCGCATATCCCCTTTAACCCGAATACGGGCAAGGTGAGTCTCTTGGACTCATCGCATCACATTTTTGAGAATTTTATTATGTTATTGAAATGCCAGCATATTGTAAATCTTTTACTTCTTCTAATTGTATATTTCTTATAAATTAGAGTAATTCAAACTTCTTTCGGAATTAAAGTAACTTAGAAATAATTTTTTTCCCTGAATTCCCACAAATCCGGGCAAGGTGAGTCTGTTTGCACGAAATGTAAAAAGTAATATGCATTTTACAAATATTTCGTTTTAATTGTCAAAATAACGTAAAATTATCACTATGCACATGTAGCGATAAATATTTGGTGTTTTATGCAGTGAAAACAGAAAGAATGAGTCAAAATGGTCCACTGTACTCGCTGTTTGACTATGTATGAAATCAATAAGTATTGTAAAACTTTTGTTGAACAAAAAATAATCAATTTTATGTTTAATGATTCTATAGTGCACAATGTGTACAAATTGATGTGAAAAGAAATATTTTTCACTGTCTAATAGTTTAAATTAAAAGTTTAAGTTAAAAGAGTCCATTGGACTCACCTTACCCGATTACGTCAGAAAAATATGTTGCCCGTATTAGGGCTAAGTTGAAATCCAAGCTACGATATACTGCAATCATGAGGGAATGTCAATATTTGCATTTTTTAAACAATCAAACCGTAATAAAATACGCTTTTCGTTGTATACGAAGTACTTTATTCAAAACTCTTCTCAGGCTCACAATAAAATTATTTAATTTAGGTAATGATTCAAAAGCTGTTTTAGAGAAGTTATTTTATATTTTTATGCTTTTTTCATCTTAGTTCATGAGGAAAACGTTGTTTTATGCATTTTAATGTTATAATTGTATGCTTAATATTTTTTATAACTTAAATAGATAGATTTAAAGGGATTAGGCCTTACAGTGAGTGGAAGAAGGCAGCGCTGGAATGAAAGGGAGGCTCCCAAATCATTTCTTTAGTACTCCATGGAAACCTACCTTAATCGGTAGAATACTATACTATAATAACAATAAACTGGAAAAAATGTACCAATGAAGACAATGAAGAGTCTGTCAGAGAGTGAAACTCATCTTTTGTTAATAATTTTGAAATATTCAATTTTTTCATTGGGAAAAAAACTATTCCTTGAGCATATCATAATTCGTAATTCTAAACATATTCCATGTTTTTCATAAAATACATCTCCACAGTATAAGTCATCCTGAGTCAATGGCTCTCTAGAAGATGCTTATATTAGTAGAAAAAATAAATGCTGAGTGAAAAAAATTATAACTTACACATTAATACATGTACTATCTTAATCATCACGAGTAAAATATTTAAAAATTGGATAGATATAGCTCTTCACTCCGTTTTCTTATCAACTACCCTAATCATATTGACGTAATTCTTCCCTTTTTTAATTGGTAATCTGTTCGTATGTAACATATTCTATGTATTCTCTTACCTTTTTTACTGTCCTTATCCTTTGGCGATTGCCTTTGTTAGGCCATGCAATGAAAAATAATGCCCGGATAAAAAATTAACTTGCCAGTAATAACGATTATTAATAAGGTTATTCTACCGTTTAAGATAAGTACTCATGAAACAATATGCGGAATTCTCCAAGTTTCTCTCCCCCTCCTAATTTTCACTTCCCTATTCATTTCACAAAAAACCTATATTCCTTCATTCATCTGTGTATCATATTCTCCTTCCCGATTTACAAACATTCTTCCTCCTGACACGGTTCTTCGTATTCACTTTCCGCTGAACATTTACTGCACCCGTACCCTCTTTCTTTTCCGTATTTCTTTAGGAATTTACCTGTCCTTGTAAAACCCTTGCCTGCTGATCCAGCGGTCGCGTGTTCTAATCCCGTCGGGGTGGATTTTTTTTCATCCAAGGAATAGACGTACATGTATTTCCATCATCCATTTGTAAGAAAGGTCTGTATAAATTCCCAAAGTCGGTTCATAAATAAATACGAAATTATTTTTTCCTATGTCTAGCATTTTACTTTTCCCCTCCGTCCTTATCATCTCATTAGGCTATATCATGTCATACACACATAGACATTATTTCATTAAACTATAAGGCTGCTATAATACTACTCCAGAGTCTCCTATTTAAAAATCTTGCATAAATACCAATACTACATCTGCACATATTTTATCCTGCGCTAGAATTTTGTTCCATGAACATTAAAAGATATAAAAAAAAAAATTAGAAAACCGTAGCATTGTAAGCCATTTTCGGGTTTAATGCTACATGGAATGGTTTTGAGCCTGCTTTCGATGTTCCTAACTAGTGAAACGAAACTTTAAGCATTTAATGATCTTTCCACGCTGTAGTACACTCTAAATCGGCTTAAAATACGGCATGTAATCGCACGAAAATATGAGAGGAAAAAATAAACATTTTCAGCCCCATAAATTTCGACATAATTCAGTAGCTTAGGAGTTGGAGAGTTTGTAAGCTTAAATTTTTATTGTCATTTCATCGAAATTAATGAAAATATAATATAAACTGTAGGTATTTGAGTTTTACTTGGGCACATAATCGCTGCAAAAATCTTTAAATAAATATTTTAATACATTTAAACCTTATGAAATTCAACATTTTAACACTAGAAGGACGGAAAGGGTGACCCATTTGAAAAATTGAAATTAATTCTGAAAATGGGTCAAATAATAAACTTTTTCTCTTACTTAAATATTTTTTAAATTGAAATACTTTTTAAATTTCTTCATTTAGATCTATATTTGATAACTTAGCGTAAACTCAACTATTATGCTATGTTTTTAATTTATATGACAGGTTATACCTAGAAGGATGGCTGGGGTCATTTAACCCACAACTTGCTTTCGCGCTATTTTCTACTTTTTTCATTCCCGTGCCCGGCTCTTTTATGCTCTATGTATTATATAATCAGAAAGAGGCTTGGTAGCTTATACAATGGAGAATTCGTAGAGGTAACTATTTCATCAACCCAAAATAAAATAAAAAGATACTGTATGCACTTGTATGCGCTGGTTCCCCTTTAAATCAACCCGCGGAAGGAGAGACTAGCGACGTACCCTCTCCTCCTTGCCCTTTTTCGTTTCGGCTGCTCTCAAAATCGCTCTCTTCTTGTCTCCCGTGTGGCGTGAATACAAACGAAAGTTCTCCCTGCGGCAGAGAAACACTCCCACCAGTCCCGGCAGACGCATCGGGAAACAACAAGCGCCCCCGTTTTTCCTCCAACCCCTCCGTGTTCCTCTTGTTTGCCCTTTTCCCCCCTCCCTTCCTCTTACATTCATCATTCGTCTCTCAGCATCACATTCTGATTGGTCTCTATCTATCCTCGCCTCCCTTTTTCTGCACCGTGAAAAATGCCCCTCGATTGTGGTCGTTCGGAATGACGGGTAGCTTCCTGTGCGTCGTGCGGGAAAACTGAACCCTCTGCGGACTTTAGGTCGATTTGTATGTCGCCGTGACTTCCATGGTGGAATAAATTCGGTCTAAAATAGATTCAATGGGTGCTTAGGAGAAAAGATCTATGATGAAAACCTGCCGTGGTTTTTAAAGTGGTAGGTTCGTGGTTGGGCGATTTAAAATATGATAAAAGCATTGAAAACTTTTAAAAGACAATTTTTCCTTATGATATTTAAATTCATGATTTATTTAGTATTTGAATAGTTGTAATTTATATCTCTATTTTATTTATTCCACTCTTGTGCATCGCATAGTACATATTTTAATACCAAAATTGATTTTGTGCTAAGTATTTAGTTTTTTTAAAATATGTTCATAAACATACACCTACCGCTACATTAGATAAATATATGATGGTAACCCCAATTCAAGTTAACCTACTGGGTACCTGTATTCCACTTAACTGTTACATTTATGGTGTATTTATACATACTTTGTAATCTTTGAAGAAGTGGAATAAATATTATCATTGTTATCATCATCATCTTAACGGAAGATGTTATATTTTACGGAAGCTAAGAAGTAATAAAAACAATAAAAACTTTCATAAAGCAACGTTTTTATCGCGAAATAAAATTGAAGAAAATAATTTTATTCTGAGCCTGACGAGAGCTCTGAATAAATTGTTTTATATACAGTGAAAAACGTTGAGCGTATTTTATTTCACTACGCTTTATACGCTATAATGTATTCGCAAAATTACCTCAAAGTGTATCAGTAGGTATCACCCTACGTTTTTCGTGGCACATGAAGAACTTTATACAGAAGTCTCGTCAGGCTCTCAGTAAAATTATTTTCTTCATTTTTATTTTGCGAGAAAAACGCTGCTTTATAAAAGTTTTTATTGTTTTTATTACTTCTTAGCTTCCGTAAAATATAATCAATACATGATGGATGAAACGGGTCCTTAATCAATCTCCGTTTGGTAGCCATCCATTGCGACAACTGTGCTATGTGGAATGTTTGCCGTTTTGAAGAGAATTTATAAAACCTGTTATTATTGCAGCGACTCCATTGGACTCTTGTGCCTCTTTTATTTCAATAATCTTATGTGCATACTCTGGAAATTACTCGAGATACGGCTCTGATAAAGATAAATAAATTTATCGCCCAATAGTTCGCTATCCTGAAAATTTTAGCTCTCTACTTAATCGGAAAGTGGTGGAAAAATCGAATACAGTTGAACAGACAAACCCCAAGTTAGGGGAAACGCTGTAAAATTATTATCTATTTCATTTAGAATTATTTTGATCATTTGAGAGATTTATCAAGGTTTAAAGGCATTCTTGTGGTACAGAGAAGGTGCGTAAAAATTTGTCTTTTTAAGTTAACACATTCCATATTCTTCCATCCATCGACGTTAAAACTCAAATTATGGTCGAAGAATTTGGATAATTCAATTCTTAGCGTTTTTAAATAACACTTATTGCTGCTATTTTAGCTGGTTATTGCAAAATTTCTTACGACTTATGTGATTTAGATTACAATACAGAATTTATTCTGTAATCTTTCCAATAGTTGAACTTTGACTAGCCTTAATTTTATTTTTATCATATTTTAAAAACTCTTACCATCATGGTATCTGTTTTTTGTCAAAACGGCACATAAATATTTCCACTAATCGACATTTTTGCATGGCTATAAGAGCATACGGTATGCAAAAATTCTGCATTTTTGCGTTTTTATCTTCCTCAAGGAGCAAATTTTTTGAAGGCGATTCATCAATATCATATTTTTATTTGAATGCCTTAGAATGGATGCAAGTTATTATTCAATAATAAGCTGGCTAATAATATCCAAATGGAAGTAATCCTGGCTCCTGAAAGTATTCCTTATTATTCAAAGCCATATTTGGCGTAGTTATCTAATCATCAAATAAATGCAATTTCAAGTAATTTCCTGACATATGTTCCTACTACTTTATAATTAAAATTAAAAATGAAGTAATTACGTCTGAAATCCATTTCTTGCTATTTTACTTCATTGCGTTGAACACTAATGGAATACATTTACCGGCATCACGATTCATCTGGCTAAAAAAAACATCGGTTAAAATTAGCTGTCGCCTTTAAATAATCTCTTTCATTTGTTAAGCATAGAATTTTCCTTGTGCACTGTTTTCCAAATTTATTATTTTCTTGTTCCCTCCCACATTAAATTCTTAGCCCTACGGCTTTTCAAGGCAATGGAAGATCAAGCACATAGAAACATGTAGATTTAGTATGGGAACTTCTAAATTAAAATAACTGAATCCGAGCTAAAATTAGGTATTAGTTGGAAAAAGAGATTTTACGTCCATTGCTATCATTTTGCTACATCCTAAGTAAGTCCCTGTAAGAGGATTAGTTATCACGCACTGCCTGCTCCATAATTCCGATTCTTGTGAATTCTACCAATAAATCCATCTAGATGCGAATGTAACACACTAATGCCTGTAGGTACTTTTGGATGTTAGCTCAAAATTTAATATTTGTCCGTACCTCTGTTTTCACGGTAAGTCATCTGTATTTGGCATAGCTTGCCTATTTGTTTCCGATATAAATAAATTAAGTTTTTAGTTTGAGGCGTTACTTTTAGGAATTTATTCATAATGAATTAATAATGAACTTTCTTTTTCCACATAAATATTTATTCAATAACAATCGCGGCTTCGACGCACTGCGTCATCCTCTGGCGAGGAGTATATTGATAGATCGTCTTAAATACCTCTCACTCCTTTGCCCACCTTTCACTGCATTATATGATAAATTCGTAGCAATGATTATTAATTGTTCTGTGTGATGATTATTTTCTATCAATATTATATCTATTACCCAGATATAAAAGTGAATGTGACCATATTGCATCCACACGCTTGCCCCGTCGTCGTACTCTCCGCCACCTCCGACCAGAACCGGAGTCGACCGCACGCTCGAAAAAACGATTTAAAATTCGGGGTTGCAAGTAGGTGCAAGATTTTACTTTAGATCCACAATTATGCAAAAGCTTCATAGAACGACGTGGTATCAGTCACTTGGCGAAAGTCAGCGGCAGTATCTACTTCTTCTCTACGTTTATGTAAAAAAATGGGCTGAAGACAGGCTCCGCCATTTTGCTATATATCTATGGTTAATGATAAAATAAAAATTTAAAAACCCTTCAAATGGAAGAAAAAGAAGTGTTAATTAAGATGTTATAACAGTTGTCTCGATAAAACTATTCACGAAACCACTGCACGAGGATAAAGTTGAAGATTTTCAGAAAAAATTGTGGGTAGCCGTTTTTCGCTAAATTTGTTCAAGTTTGACTTCACATATATAGTTAAAGTGAAAGCACAGGAAAGAAATAAAATGGCAAGGTATGCACAGTTTATTTGAAAATATGTATGTGAATGTTTAACTTCTTAGCTCAAAAAAATCGTTTTGGCCAGCATTTTTCGATTCTAGCCACTGAGCGATGGTTCTTAAAAATAAAGTTTGTATAAAAACGAGTATACTATGCATTCAAAAAGCACTCATAATACATGATTTTATGCTTTCCTGTTGAATAATGTGGGTAAACTCTTCTCGGGATTCCCACTGGGTTTATTTATATATTATTTAACCACTCAAAATACATATTTGAGTAGTTGAAAAAAATCTACTTACAGTATAGAATTTAAAAAATTATAGAATTTAAGAAGTAAAGATTAATAAATGCATGTAAATTTAACTTTTGGCACTACCGCTCATAATCATTCGGCTTCACTAGAACTCTTATGAATAATCGACGGAATGAGATGGTTTTATGATGATCGAGGGCGTGCCTTTTCAATTACACCGGCCTTAAAGATTGGTCTCACATCGGACGGATAATGTTACCAAAGGCCGGTAGCGAAGCTGCTATAAACTAAAAAAAAATTGTCAAGATCAAATTGTAATAATCGAGTTTGGATTTAAACTCGAATACCCTAGCTCGATCTTGATTTTTTACTGTTAAAACTCGATTTTCGATTTTATTCGAAATAGATTTTTCTATCATTATAAGTGGCATTATTTTTTGGCCGACTTTCCCAAGAAAATCCAGGGCTGATTAATTATGTCCCATATAATTATGTGGAAGGAAAGCTAGGTTACGCGATTCAGACGTTATCCTGGAAGGATGTAGCCTGAATCTTAAGAGTGCTCGTTATTCCGAAAATAAAACCAGAATAACCCTTAGGCCTTTGAGATCTGAAAATTCAGATTCAGAGTAGTTGTTACTACTCGAGGACCACCTTGCAGTTTTAGGATTATTAATTGGGGATTTCCAAATGCATCGACCAGTATGTGAACCCGGATTCCATTATTTATTCACAAAATAATCCACCCATTAGGCAACCAAGCTTTCTAAGACCATACTAGCAAATATTACCGGAGGTGGCAAATACCACCTCAATGACAGTATTATTTAACTCTGCGAATGTAGCAAGCGGAGTGAGCATCGCCTCAATGATATTTTGCTGACGGACGTATACTCAAAACAAATGTGAGGGAAATTTCGAAAATATTATCGAAAATCGAAGGTATTAAGCCTTGATCACAAACTGTAAAATACGATGAATTTTACGATTAAAAAAATCAGATATGCAGATTTCTTGCGACTTCTTTCTTCTTAAAAAATGATCATTTCGTAAATTATAGCATTCTAAGCTATTTTACGGCAACTTTTGTACATTTATACCAGAATGCTTTGTTTTATGCAGTAAATTCTACTGAAGCATGTATGTTATAGCCTTATGAGGAATGATGCTTGGCGCTTGTACTGACTGTTTTTTGGACCCAATTTAGTATGGGAGAGCTTAGCCCCCAATCACTCACCTTTCTATCCTCACTCTAACCACGTTCGCTCACGTTTTGAACTGTCCGAAAGGTCGGCCGCATTAATTCCTGGAGTGTGAATGAGTGAAAATTTGGAAGAAAAATCGTGGTCGAGGCTTGGAATTTATGTTTATGACGTTGAATTCAAATCTCTTCGAGCCTCAACTGGCGGTGCTGTTCGTTCCCTTCACTGGTGCTGTGATGCATCTACTCTAAGCCGGTAGGGTAGGAGGACAAATTCGAACCGCGTATTTCCGGTTTTGTCCATAACGCAGTTTAGCTTTCTGACGCAAGCGGATCGCGCCCATAAAAAGGGACTTCTGCTCTTCCCATAGGCCGCTCAGCTGTACCTCCACGGATTGTTTAAGGAAGTTTGAAAAATTTTCAAAAGTTTCACATTGGGTCGGAATTATATCGGAATTAACCGCAGAAGGAGAGGGGTTGTACGGCTACCTACATCGGCCTACCTATCATTTGGACGGAAAGTGATTATTTTAAATATTTCTTTATTTACATTAACATTAATTTAATACTTCATTAAATATAAACTTTTCCTTTATTTATCAATACAAATGAGTATTTTTTACAAATACTTTTACGCAAAAAAATTAAAATAAACTGCGGTCACGTCGCTACTGCTTCCCCTGCCATGACCTTCCACATGCCACTCGGTACGGCAAATAGGGTGCTAAATTTCCAATCAATGTGCTGTAAAGAATGTAAATGCCTCGGTGTGCGAAATAAAACATCAAAATGTGCAGACATAATGTAGTGTAGTGATTTCATGAATAAAACATTCGTAACCGTTACAAATAAAATAGAAAAGCTGAACCCGTGATTTTGACGGATGTTGGTCTTTTAAGCTAGATGGGTGGTAAACTCCATTGATATGCGAAAAAATCTAATAATATTTTAACGGAACATGTTAGATAAAAATAAATAAGGCATGTAAAAAATTAAGACAACAGAAAAAAATTCTAGGCAATATGATTAAGTTAGTAAAGGCTAGCCGTCAAAATGACGAATCTTGTCCTTCTAGTGTTAAGAAAATCAACCAACGCTTTTAATTTTAAATGAATTCTCAAGCATTAGCGTTATATTTTTTATTTAAAAACAGCAGGAGTGATAATGAATACAGAATTTTTTTAACCTCTTATTTAACTTAAAATTATTGAAAACAAACTATGTGAAACTTATGCAAAGCTTTTTCTGGGAATTATGCAGTGTAGTAGCATTTGTTTTATTATAGTCTATCAGACGGAGAGCTTGGATTTTGAACGACAGGTCTCGAGCTTAAATTCTATGTCTTCGGCTAGACCCTTCGGGCACCATAAACAAAAAACCCTCGCAGTGCTAGATGGCTCAGGGAAAGGAACTTCATCATTACAATGACCGTTATCATCACCCTCCATAATCTTCAGAACTTAGTGGAGCGATGCTTATTTTCCCACCGTGAACGCCGTACATATAGTGCCGTCATTGCACTCTCGAGCATCTACGATTTCGGCCACGGTTGGTTTCGGCCGCCTGCGATGGGAAAAAATTGTAGAATTATCACGGATGCCGACTTACAAAAAATATTGGGGGGCCCAAACCGGGGATCTTGCCCCGGAAAATTTTATAAGCAGTGAGTTTTAAGTCTTTTAAGCATTTTAAAGGAGTCATATTATCAACATAAGAACCGTGATAACTCTAATCTCGATATCTGGACACTCCGGGTAAAATCGACAAGCCCGACACATTTTTTCCTCACGCCCAAAACGAATTTTTGAGGGGGCTTGGGCCCCCTCAGGCCCCATAAAGTCGGCGCCACTGAGAATTACCCTCAAATCCCTACTATGAGTACGAATTTCGATGCAATATATTGTTAAAATTAATCATGTTTCTATCATAAGCATATTTTGTAACCAGAATTTTATAAATAGCATAACCACCAGCCTAGGTTTTCGACCCACCTTGCACTTACTTAGTCGCATGCAACCAGGACGATGGCTCACATACTGCGGAAAACATATTAAAATTAGTTCTTGTAAGACTTCTCACAAAATGGTTGGTGAAATAACAATAAAATCTCACAGAAACGTGTAAAATACTCACCTTCGACCGGAAGCTGGGGTCTGCTTCTGGATGCTACGCTGGCATATTGATCTCTGTTGTATTTGTTTACTCTGCGGGTGCACTATTAGTGCTAGGAAACCGTGGCGTGGGTAGGCCCACGGATTTCTGCAGGATATGTTGGAGTTAGCGAACTAAAAGGGACAATACCGTGGAGAGGGCGTAATGGAGTGCAACCAGCCCGCGCACCCAATAATGGTCTTCTATTTGGCGGTTGAACACGCGCGAGTGATATCACGGATACAATGCGCCCGCTGCCTTCCTGCGTGATGCGCTTTTGCCTCTCCAACGAGAAATAATCATAGGATTTAGCTTGACCTATTTTCCAAGCTTAGAGCAAAATCCACGCGTTTTAAAAACGCATATACCGACCCGAATAAAGCACCCGAAAAAAGCAATATTTGATTTTTTTGGTGACTTATTGATCATTTAAAACGTAAAACTTCATCTTAAAATTTACAGTCCATATTGATCAATGCCAAATTTTACCTGCTCCTCGGATATATCTTATTACATGTAGGAGAGCACATAGGAAATCTTTTTATCAGTCTCATAATTTTCAGATAGCAATCTAAAGTTTGGTTCGATGCAACTCAAACTCGGCACTCATTTCTACTCTCAGGCAATTTTTAAATACTGATATAATTATGAACTCTATAGATTCAGCTTTAACTTTGTGAAGAGTCATTTTTTATGAATATAAACACATTTTATAAATTATCACTGAATTTATTTGCTTATACGACGCATTTAGACGCTAACTCTCGAGCACAAAGGTCCCTAGTGGATATATATTGAGGTTGGCCTGATTATTTTCTTTGTATTCGAGAATGACGCCTTAGCGTCGAAACGCGTCGTACCAGCAAATAAATTCAGTGAAAATTTGCAAAGTGTGTTTATATTCGTCCACTTATATAATTACTCTCCCTACGGCGAGGCTTCAAGCCACCGAGTTCTTCTACAGGATTGATGAATTTACCTCTTGATGAAGAGGTTAGCCGCGATGCAAGCGACTTTATTCGTCAAATAAGCAGTAGTGGACAAAAAAGGCAACGGCATACCGAGATGGGATGGGTCTATTGGCATGATAAGCCATCGAAATGAGACTTAAAGCCTTTGAAGATTACGCCACTTGGCGACAGATGGCCGCCATAAATCATGCATCCCATCACCTGAAAGAGAGGGCAGCAACTATTCATCATAAGACTAAAAGTGGAGATCAAAGTGGTACAGCGACAACCATCTCACTGCAGGGGAGGAAACATTAGCTTTAACGGCTAGGGCACTGCGACATCATGAAACCATCGCATCATTATCCCGAAATGTTGCAGCCACTCCAACCATTCACTTTTAAGACATGAGGCATGATGGCATTCTCTCGAGTAAAATATTCAGCAGGTAGTACCCCATTCGGATCTCCCGGCTGGGAACTTGAGAGGGTGTATCGGTTGAAGGTGGTAAAATTTTGAGGTTAAGAGCATAGAACGTGAGATCTCTTAAAACCTGTGGAAGGCTAGGGAATTTAAAGGTGGAAATTCGAATATTGAACTTCGATGAACCGGGAATAAGAATACTGTCCAGGAGAAGGAGACTTGTGCAGTGGAAATTGTAGGATTATACACACAGGATCTCTAAACGAAAATGCTGGAGTTAGAATTATGCTGAGGAAGGGCACTCAAAAGTAGGTGAAAAGCTTTTTGTATTATAGTGGAAGGATAATTATCGTAAAGATTGAGGCCAAGTCGGTATTTTCATAAATGGTACGGGTTTACATGACCATATTGGATTATGGAAATGAAGAGGTAGAAGGTAATAACGAGGATACCTACCTTGGAATTAATCAAATAGGTGAGAGGGGAAGATAATCTTATAGCTCAAGGAGGCGGAAAAGGTATCTTTAATTAGGTAAACGAAATGAAGGAGGAGAAAGATTGCTGGAGTTCTGTTCGGAATGCAATTTAGTGGATGCTAACACTTTATTTTAAAACTACCATTGAAGACGATACGCATGGAAAATTCCAGAAGACATGAGAAGATTTCAAATAGACTAGAAAAGCAGAAGTAGCCCTCGGTTGAGATGTATCTTCACACCAAATTTAAAAAGCTCATTTCCCAAATTTGATTCCTCCACGGCTGTTATCGTCCATACCTGAGAGTCAAAGAGAAGGATGCTTCAAATATGCATCGTGATGAATTGCATCCTTTCTTCAACCCTTAAATTCTGAGATTGCAGAAGGCTCCACCTTTGGGGAATGCTCTCTTCGCTACTGCATTACTGCACTAACTAGCTTCGTCTTCTATATTACATTATTGGCCATTCGACAGTTACCCAAGCAGCAGAACTCCTTCCTTTCCCTGTGTTATGGATCAAGTGAATTTAAGCAAAATTTGATCCATGCACTTGCCAAGGCTGTAATTAAAACATATTTTTTTGAGGGAATTATGTTTAATCTATTGTAGAACTATTTTCTTTTCGTGCAATATAAATTTTTTATGATACTAGGTGGATCGCTGAAAAAGAAAGCAATTTGCGAAAAGAAAAAAATCTGCATTAACGCAACTTCTAGTGAGAGTTTTTTGTGCCATTCTCACCTTCTGCCAAACCTTATCATTTGAATGTTTTTTCATAGTATAGATGAGTCTAGCCATTTGGAATTCTTGAAACAAATTTTTTTATAGAATCAATGGCGTTAAAATTCTGTTTGTGTATTCTTTTGTGTGATAAATATAGGATAAATAAGTAAGATATGATCATTATTGTGCAAAATGGGGAACAAGCACAATTTAAAAAAATACTGGAATACGAGGGTCCCTACCTTAAATGTACTCACCGAAAATCTGGTGGATGAACAATGCTTTTTATTTTTAGCTGAGTTATGAGTCTTTAAAAATTAATCTTCATCGGCTGCTTGAAAACAGGACTTCATCGGAGCGTGACGTCACGGTACGGTATCCACTGATGGCAGACTGAGGAAGTGGTTACAAAATCGGTGTATGCAGGGGCTAAAACGCAAATTTGGTGAAAATAATTCCTTTTTTTACTTGCAATATCTTGCATTAAAGGCTCTACCGCTCCACTCTCTTAGCAAAGTGAATGGTGTACCGTCCGATGACGTCAGAAGGCGTTTCAGGTCACTTGACTTCAAGCGATATTCGAGCACTTTTCATTTCATTTTATGAACTTCGTCGAATACTAGGAGAGTTTTGGCTTATATGCTTGGACTCGTGAGAAAATTGTATATTCAGTGAGACTTATTAGCATAATGAACAAATTTCATGCAAGCTCCCCATTATCACTTTTCCAAGCCTCATACGCTTATTTATCAGGACATGTCAATAATTTTGCTTGCTCTTTTGTGCTTCATGGAAAGTATTGGTGCGGCGGATGGCGTTCTTATTTCTAAGAAAGTCAGAGGCTTATCTGTATCTGAAGAGCGAAAACTACCTCTAGAGAGCACTGCCCCCGACAGCTCAATGACTTCGAAATTAACCTTGTTGAATTTAAATTAGTTTTCCGGACCCTGAAACTTAAATAAAACTTTTTGGGCATCGCCCAAATTTATTCCACGGCACGGGTGTCGATAATTAGATTGCCGTCCTCAGGTGCCGAAGTTTATTTGACACTTGAATGAGCCTTAACTGTTGAAATGCGGGCCATGGAATAAATTTTTACCCGTCAGCGGGCCTGAGCTCTGATCCTTAATGTTTACCACTGCAGGATAACAGAGGAAGTCATGAAATTTTTTTATTATATTTTTACATAGTTTCTACACCCACTATACTACTTGAAAATATTCTGTGGAGCACGTTAGGGATGCGTTTCCCAAAATATTTTATCATTTACCCAAAACTTTTAGCCTTATATTGTGTTTTGTGGGTAAAAATTGGGCATAAAATGGGATAAAAATGTTTTAAATGCAAAATATGGATGATTTATTTTTTTTATTTTCGGGGGAGAGCCGCCGACAAAAAAGTTCCCGCGAGAAGAAAAGCTGCCATTAAAAATCTTTTGATCACAGATGATGTCTTAGAACTCATTAAAGGCAAAATGTAGCAAAAGAATACAAATGTTGAACATGGGTAATTTAATTACTATAAAATACCCCCCTGGCCTGCCGGAAGTCACAACAACCGTAATTAAGTGATACCAAATTGATACCGAAAATTCAAGAAACTCAAAATAACTGTGAAGAACGTTTGAAAGGTAGAAAATTTGAAGGAAGTTCGACATCAGGAAGCATTTCAAAGCAAAATGGAATGGGATGTTTCCCAGAAGGAAGAAGTTAAGGTAGGAGGAAAATTATATGACATTAAGAAATTGAAAAGCTGTCGTGGGACAGAATATTAATTGGAGATAATGGAGTAGGTAAATAAAATGAAAGATTGCTGGATTTGTGCTCGGAATACAATATTGTGGTTGTTGTATCTTTATTTAAAAATCACAACCGAAAAAGGTACACATGGAAAATGCCAGTCTATGAAGCAGAGGTCTAGAAATCAGGTGAAAGACTGCAGAAACTACCCTGGGGTGGATATCAACAGCGAACGTAATTAAGTGGTGCCGAAATGCTACTAAAAACTCAATAAACTCATGATAACTGTGGTGAAGAACATTTGTAAGGTAGAAAAATTGAAGAAAGGTCAATATCAGGAAGCATTTCAAAGCAAAATGTAATAGGATGTTTCCCAGAAATCGGTAGTAGAAAGCTGGAATTTCATTGAGAGCAAACTATACGAGGCGACAAAAAAAAATTCTTAGTAGAAGAAAAACTGATCATAAATGACATCTTAGAACTCATAGAAGACAAAATATAGCAAAATAATGATATAACCGAAGATATATCATATAATTACTGTGAAATAATAACCAAAAGAAGTCGTCAAGTGAGGAAAGCTGGAGATATTTTGACGAAAAATATTTATAGATATAAAGAATAAGTGTAGGACCTCTCCAGTGGAAAAGTATACGCTGTCTATACGATTTTGAGGACCAACTTCAAGGTACTTCGCGCAAATAGAATGCCATTGAGAGCAGATTGCTCGAGCAAACCATTGTAACAGTGCAACTTTTAAATCTTGTGCAATTCCGTCAACCGCTGAGTACCCTCCATTCTGAAGAGACATCTATGCGATCTTTCTTCTTACCGCAGCAAAAATGAAAGCTTTTTCTCCTAATCATGAAGCTTTGCCATCTAACTGCTGAGGGAATGACGAGCGTTTCCCTTATTTTATGCGTCTGTTCTTCTGCCGACCGCTATTTCGCCAACGGATTTCCACTTGGCCTGCATCTCAAATCTACCAAAATTAAATCCACAAAAAAGGAAGTGTATTTTGAAATTTCTGTCTTGTTAGATTCGCACACTATCGTTGCATAAAAAAGTGCTTAAAAATTTGTCCAAAAATTCTATGCAGCCTTTTTTTTTTTAACAACGACCATTGTGTGAATACCTTCCCGCTGATTCTACGAAATACTTCCGATTTTGAAAGTTTTTGAACCCAAAAATTTTAAAAGGGAATGAATTTGGACACAGCAGGATATCTTTATGTGTGGATACAGAACTAAGTTAACCTGGCATCACAAGTACGATATTTTATGTTTCAGTGAATTCTTTATCCTGCAAACTCCATTTTTATCCACGATTAAGGGCGTCACGGGTAATATTTGGACAGACTCTAATTTCTTCCATTAATTCCTTAGCCTCCCATTTAAACGTTTTAACGTCAGGGCGCAGAAATATTTTACATTTTTTTAAAGCATGATTTTAATTTAGTGTGTTCCAAAAAGGACTATCGTTTTTAAAAGCCTTCAAAATTATGATTTTATTTCCCTAAATCCACTGTGATTTGGATATTGCGGTATCTTTACCTGGAATACGAGGTGTGAACAGATATAAGCTTTAGATATGGACTCTAGACTAGTTCTCTCTGTTTTTTATTTAAGGTAACTAACTTACATAACTGAAGTAACTAGCAAGAACTAAGTTAACTTTAATACAGGTTATAAAAAATGATCAGCGATTAATTGCTATTTGACAAATGATAATGCCGTATTTATATTTTCTGCTTTTAATGATTTTAAAAGCAAATGAGAACTCATATGTCATTTATTTACTTTATATTAAGATTAATATCTAGTTCACTAATGTAAGCTGTAAGAGTAGAAGTGTGCATTAATTAGGGTCAGCTTACTCACCATTTTGTTTAAATAAACTTCGTGGATGTTAAATGTTCTCAGTTTCCCTTAGACGAGCAGCGTGGCCACCTATTTTCATCAATACTCTCCTTGTGTAATGTATATCTAAGTAACCTGGATGCAAATATAGCTATATTGGAATATATGAAGTTCCCTCAAATTGTCAATATTACAGTTGCTGCTATCAAATAATTCATTTATATATGATTGAAAAAATTGAATAATCTGCGACATTGATGCACTTTGCCCACTTGGCAACGCAAAAAATTATTAACCCTCATATGGATTTACAAATTTAGTTACGTCGTTGGATTTTCGGAGCCGTTTTTGTTATTATCTTTCAAAGTCAGCTTGAATTTACAAGTTTTCTGATTGATAATGGTAAATACATCTATTATCTTTATTTCTCACCGTGTTTTGCTACATTTGACCCATTATTGTGGAAGTTATAACAAAAAATCTTGAACGCTGCATTCTTTTCCATTTGTTGCCGTAATGCTCTCTATTTCTGTTCCCTTTGTTTGTTATTTTCGAATGAAAGTTTTATTTTCGTGTGTAATGGTTGTTTGAAATATTTTTTCTGATATTCTGTGCTGGAAAAACTCCACTTTTTAATGTTTATATTGTTTATATTTTTATGTATCTAAATACTAAAAATGAGGACCGAAAAAAATTCATTTATGCCCATATGACATAATTTTCCTTCACTGTGTCCACCCATATGTTTTGCAGTGTTTACAGTGTACAGTGTTACTCTTTGCAGTGTTTACAGAAGGATAAGTTATTAAACGTTAATAATAAAACAGCTGTAGGTCAAGTGAGAAGAAACGAGTGTTACTTTCGTGATTTTTACAGGATTCTGGCAATCAAGACAAATCTTACGAATATTCTGGGAGCTTATAACCTGCAACTTAAAAAAAAGTCCAATGTGTTTTGAAATATAACGAATATGGTATATTTAGCGGCGTGTCCAACAACACAACGCCGCTTCGGAGGTGGAGCTAGAAGAGCCGATATTTTTTTCCGACCACGGAGCCCCATTTCCTCACTGAGGACGTTTCCTTAGACACGGACGAGTAAATGTGATGTGTGGGAGTGCACCAGCTGAGGTTTTACTCCTGGATTGGGGGGAAATCCAAGAAAATAACTTCTTAGAAGTATGGGTTATAGGAGGTAGGGAAGAAGGAACAGGTGCCTATTTTCTTTCGTCCAGCTCTGCATGAGGGACGGATGGAAGAATGTTCTTAGGTGACAAAAATACCCTCAAGTTGGGAGGACTTCCCTCATCTTTTCTTTCCGTAGAGTTTAACTGACCCAAACATTAAGACTATCCATACCTTCCCACTAAGCTTCCTAATTCGTCATTCACTGCGTTCTTCCCCCCTCCCACAAAACTTGATTGAACTTCTCTCCACCCTAATGACCCACCCGAGCTGGAATGAAGGGAGGGCCACTGCGAGGCGTTTTGACAAGGCTTTTGTTCCTTGTCCCTCATGCAGCGATGGAAGGATTAAGAAAAAGAAGGCTATTGTATCTAATTGTCTCCTTGCACTCCCAACCTTTTTCGCGATAAGGGTTTTCTACTCTTACCTGGCCTAACGATCTGGGTATTCCCTGATCCTTGGCAGTCGACACACTACCACCCCTTCACCTCAAAACAACCTACCTGGCATTCCTTCTCCTTACTCCTCCTCACTCACCCCTTCACTCAAGAAAAACCCCCAATAAATAAAATATATGTGCATTTGAGTACACAAAGAAACGAGAAATATATTCATAAACTTTCACTTAACGGAAATTTTCTATTCTCCTATTCATCATGAAACGACTTTTACCAGTAAATACTGAAGTAATGGTCAGGAAAAAGAAATAATTTTCTATCACACAATTAGTTGGGTAGTTATCTTGATTTCACCCCAATGGTAAACTGATACGTCATCGGTAATTATATAAACGCCAGAAATTTTGTATAGACTATCGTAGCTGCAAAGGAATATTTTCGAATGAGAAGTACAAGACATATAACAGTAACCGTGCGATGTGTTCTTCACGGTAGTTGGTGAAACCTCTGAATCTCCTGGCAAGTACAGTTGCTCATTCAACGAGAAATATTCACACGACGGTGAGAAAGCAATATTCTATGATTTCAGATCATTGTGTTAAAATTTTCTTAGAATTGCTTATTGGTGTAATTCTAAATAGAGTAACACTTGGATTTACTCAAAGGTGACTATCACCAAGGCAGGTATGTGGACGCGGAGCGGAGAAGGTGCCCAAGCAAAACTAAGACGGAAGCCATGGAAAAAACAACCTAGCATAGCCATGGGTTTCTATGAATAATTCTTGCAAAACGATGAAGTTTTGTCAATGAACATTATGACGAGGCAAGCATAATGATTCTTAGCTAAAAGAAAAAGCACAATTGGTATTGTAATATTTTCCTTTTGTTAAACAATTTCACTTGATTTATAATTTTTAAGTATTAAATAATAGGATTATAAATAGATTTTAGCATTTCATACGAAGCATAGTTGCTTTGACATTAGCGTTCCGAGTGCAGTCCCAGACGTAGCGACGAGGAAATAATCGGCACTAGGAAAACTAAGTAGGAGGCCCAGGAAATGAACAACTTTAGCCAAGAGTTTCTGTGAATAATTCTTGTAAAAAGATGAAGTTTAGCCAATGAACATTATATCGAGGGACATTACGATTCTTAGCGAAAATAGAAAGCAAAATTAGCATAGTAATATTTTCCTTTTGTTTAACAATTACATTTTGTTTATAATGTTTAGAAAATTAAATAATATGATTATAAATAGATTATAGCATTTCATACGAAACATAATTGCTCTTACATTATCATTAAGAGTGCAGTCCCCGACGTAGGGACGAGGAAGTACTGAGCGCCGCAGCGGCGCCATAAATCCAACGACGTAACATTTTTCGTTAGAGGCCAATAAAATGTAAAATATCAACACTATGCAAACAAAATTTTAGACGTAGACGAAGAAAGCAGAAAAAATAGACTACTGAAAATTTCAAAATGATCTATTGGAATGGAAACTTTTTACACCACTTTAAAAACCACGAGCGCCGCTAAGGCGCAGCAAATCCATATGAGGGTTAATCGAAAAAATGTTATGGGAATTCTAACTCTTCGTGTCCCTATCAAAATTATGTACGAATTTTTTCACGAATACTTACCAGTTTGAATTATTGGGTGGTGTGCGTTACCTCTGTGATGGCGGCTATATTATATTGCATCTCATAAGCGTAGGAAAGTGGTGAGATCTCGATTATCGTGGACCCATAAAAATTTAAAGCCGTGCTTAAAATTATTTTTTTTGGTTTCATCACTCTCTTTGATAGAATTAGCATCCTATTTGGTAAAGCTGTAAAGAAATCGAATTTTTTTAGGAGGTAACAGAAAACTATCCAGTCTGGTTATTAGCTGTGAATTAAAGTTTCCTCCCTGATGGCAGAAAGTTGCTCACAATCAGTTTCTTTTACAAGACATTTGATATTCATTTCCAAAGATTTCTCTCTCGTTCACTTTAACGTTTTATCAAAGTAATTTATCTTTCGGTGGAATGAAGTTAATCTTTTTCCAACCAAGCCGACTTTTCTAGGTCTCATAGATTTCAATAGCACTCGTATCCATCCATTACCTTTTCAAATCTCTCTCTGATTCTTTGGTTCCACCGGCTTTTCACTCGCTAGAAATTATTATTTTTTTTTTTCTCATTTAATACCTCTCTCTGGAATCAAATTTTAACGTCGGCTTTGAGCGTGACGCCTGAAAAAGGTGAATATCCATCACTTGAAACGAAGTCTCTGTGCACAAACGAGCAAGAATCTCCGTGTTTGAAAGCTATTTCTTGTTAGACTTCCGAATATGTTAATGACGTGCAATGGAATACATTTCTCGTGCCGGTACCGGTATTCCTGTCCCTTACAACGGCAAAAAATTTTAGCAAAATAGTGAATATTTTTTAAACTTATTTTTCCGGTTAAATAGGCAATCAAGGGATACGTTCAATACACGACCTCTATCTCTTGAAAAATTAAATGAAATGTATATGATATCAGAGAACTATCAATGCAGAAATATCCTTGAAGCATTTGCTGAAAGGTCAATGCAATTTTGAATTTGGATTGGGCAATTTAGATCTCAAATTAAGGAATATCTTGTCAAAATATTTATTAGTAAAAATAATATTCGGCTTTGATTCATACATTTACGCAATTCATAGAAAACAACAAGCATCAATTACAACAGAATGAAATTAGACACCCCAGAAGAGCATCCGATACATATGACAGCTCAGATAAACAAAAATATCTAAGCGTCAAAGACATTTTATGCGTAGAAAAGTGTCATTATTGTAAGAATATCAAAATCAGTGCACAATATCAACAAAATATAAATCATTGTGACAAAACTTTTATGGATACTTAAATTTATTTATTCATAGCATAAAAAATAATTATTATTTTGATAATTATTAGCATATTAATGAATTACATTCCCTATATATTCCTTGATAATGCGTTTTTTAACCCGAAATCCGGGATAAAAGATGAATTTGTTTGGATTATTTTACGCTAAACCGTTAATGTGTTTAATTTTTTGCTGAGGTTCATGTAGCTGCATTTGAAGCAATCGCGATCATTTGAAATAGGCAGCAATGAGCTCATCAACCTATTATTTATAATTGAATGTTGCGATGTATCTTTAAAAATAAATGCACCAGTACCTTTCCGCTCCTCTTTTCTTTTCGGGCTATTTCAAACAAAAAATAACCTACGGCCTTAACTTTTTCACTTTTGAGTTTATGACGTGATACCGTGAAGTTTACCGTTCCTCAGGGAATTTGCGGTCTTATGCATGAACGCAGAGCTGTTCTTCGTTCTTGGTTGATGATCAGAACTCTTATGACGTCACCAACTCATCGAAATTGGACGGCAACTTTCTTATTCTATACTTCAAACCTTAAAAATGGGAGTGAATAGACGGAGAGAACTGTCGTTTCGACATGAGCTTTATTTCCCTTCCATGTACCGAACTCTTTTTTTGATATTTGATCTGCTAAATGACAGCAATATTGCCGCATTACGAATTATTAGACATTAGAGGCAGGGAGAGATGATTGGTTTGAAATGATAAAGGCGGCGTAAGGGAGTGGCCGGAGTGTGTTTCAGAGGGAAAAGAAAATGCTGAATGCTCAGGGTTGTAGTTAACGGGCCAGAATTAAAGCACTGTAAAATAATTTTTATCTCAGAATATAATGACGTAAATTCAACACTAATTGTAAGCGGGAAAGCTGTTTTTTTTCATGTGTTTACGAAGAATTTGTGTTACAAAGCAAAGCTAAAACAAAGTAAATCCTCCCTCTCGAAATGCCTGGTGTGGCGTGGTATTTGGAGGTCACCGGCAGCTGCGGTCGTATGCGCCGTGTGTGAAGGATAGGGAAGGAATGGTGGATAGAAAATCTGCGTCAACACTGGCGTGCTCTTAACGAAAGATACCGGGAACACACGTTATGGTCCCATCTGACGGACTGAGTGCTCTCCATAAACCGCTCTGGGATCTGGCTCTCCCTGAAAAATCTCTGCCTGGATTTAAATCTGGACCCACAGAGTAGAATACTACACTCCAGCCATCACGCCAACCCGATCCCAAAAATAAATAAACCACCGATGCCACCGATAAATCAGGGAGAGATGCCGTACATTTTCAAACAATATTTTGTCCTATTTTTTCCGATTAAACTAAGTGGTAAATATGGTGACTTGTCTGTTTTCGGTGAAAAACTAGAGCTATGTTTGTGTCATTACATTGTAAAGTTTATTCGTCTGTGACTCTAATGGTTGGTTTGGAAGGAAGTAATGTAGACAAAATGGCGTAGTTGCCCGTAATGTAGCCCGGTACAATTTTAAACACCAATAATACATGTGTATGTTTATAATATAGTAATATAAACATACACATGCAAAAACCAGTAAGTTAAACAAGCATGAGCTATATGTATCCAATTTTTATTGAAAAATACAAGTTGAAACAAAGATACTCAAGTATCAGAGACTAGGATTAAGTTTTCCAAAAATTTTAGATTCCCAAAATACAATTTAAAAAATAAATTAAGGCAACTAATTTTAATTATACCTTACTTAAGTCAAAACTTGCAGTTGCCTACAAACCTAACGCAATAATGTTCAAAATTGCGTGCAAATAATTAATTACCAAACAGCACAACTAAAAAAATTGTTCTAGTATACTTATTTAAAAGAAGGCAGTGCTAGTAGGAAAGGGAGGCTCCCAGACCACTTCTTGGATACTCCATGGAAACCTGCCTTAATCGGTAGAATACTATAATAATAATAATAAACATTTGAAAAGTTAATACATTGCCTAAAATGTGTTATAATTCATTTGAAATATTTTTCATTCCGTGCTCTCCCTTTCTCTACGGGTGAGACGCTGCACCTCGTGGCTCTACGGCCTTTAAGGCCAATGTGGCGTAACTAGACTGAAAACATTCCAAGCACAACATACTGGTGCTGCAAATCTCAAACAATCCCAATTTAGCAGTAGGTCAACGTACGCCACGAATTTAGTGCAATGCGAGAAAAAAATTGCTGTGAAATACCTGAGATATCTAGGTATGTATTTACACTTTAAAACCCGTAAAACCAATTAAACACAATCGAGATATCCTCACTAATATTATTGCATATATAGGGTGTCCCATTTATCTTGACCACCCGAACTAAGTTTTTGCCCAGATGCAAATTCAAAAATGTGTCAAGCAAATGAACAGTGGTATGTCTTTTTTAAATGGCGCCCTATATTTTTTATTCGGCATTTCCTCTCCTGTAACTCCTCCTGTTTATATCTTTGTAAATAACAAAGCTGCAAGGAAGTCAATCATGCTGATTAATGTCCCCCTGACGGCTAATGAACATTTGCTTTACACATTTTTTGAATTTGCATCTGGACAAAAAGTTATTTCGGGTGGTCAAGATAAATGGGACACCCTGTACTTTGTATCTTCAGTGCGCATCTGCTTAAATCTTTAGGGAAACGCCGAAACTAAGGAGGGTGCAAAGTCTATCCCGTATGCGGCGTCTCTCCTTGATTTACCCTAATTAGTTTCTTTAAAGAATACTAATTATTGATACCTTTCTTCTTGGTCGCCCGGCTACAGCACATTATTTTTAGTTCTATATGTATAACGAAGAATTACATGTAGGATGATGAAAAAAAATCACTAATTTAATTCTAAAGTTTCTAAAGTTAAAGTAAAGACTGCAAATGGAATGATATATTAAGTGTCGTTACCAACAAACGCACTCTCAGATTTTCACATGGGCAGCCGTTTTGAAAATGAAAAGAGTTTTTCCAATATGCTGCGGCAGATAAACATGTATTTAAATTATGATGGAAGTAATTAAAAGGGTTTTCCGGATTTTTTATTGAAAAACAGTTTTAAGAAGAAGGAAAAGTAAATGCCGGCTTGGAAGGCGCTAAATTTTCTCCCAAGAAAAACCCATAAAAAGTGTAGATAACATTGTTTGGCAGACGATATGTATCATACGTGATATGAAATAACGCTCTCCATCAACTTTATTGCACGAGACATTATGACTGCCTCATAATGCAATTTTTCATATCTTTGAATATAACCCGTAATCGACGAAGACCTTACGTTTGATAACATCAATGCGATGAGTGGAAAAGGATATGCGAAACGATAATAATCACTGGAATTTCTCCTGGAATGCTGTATTCAAATTTGACCATTTGTAATAATCATTCGCACAAGGTCTTTTGAAGCGACTTCGGTGCCATTTCCTTGTTTACTCTCCCTCATATTTTGTCTTATAGGGTCTTCGAATGAGAATGAAGCATTTCCAGAATTCGTATATTTTCGTGTGTTGGGGCTGTTATTGCTGGACATATTTCCTTATACGCTCATTTTTAATGCACCATTTCCTGTTTCTGTGATAAAACTTGGCTTTATTCTTGGATATAGAATCCATTTCCAGTATTTGTGATTTCATTTTTAAAATGATGGAAGTATTCTTCTGGCAGAAAACTGGCAGAAATAAGAATATAGTAGAAATGGAACTATTTTCATTTCATTTCAACCTATTTTCATTCATTCTGTCCTGGAATGATGAATAGTTATTTTAATTTTAATTTATTAGCATTTACAGGCTAATCGTCCATATTTTCCATGATTGCATAATTAGATACACATATTGTAATGAAGTAAAATAAACAACATACCTATGTAAGCATGCAAAATACATCAATATAAATATGGATACACAAAACTCAAAGATGAAGCTGACAAAATATCTCGAATTAAATTATTACAATATGAAACAAATTCAAAAATTTACAATATAAATTCACAACACACGGGGACAATAGAATAAATTATCACACTGAGCATTAATAATAATAACTTTGTGTGTTACTCATTTTTCAAA
Organism: Ischnura elegans; assembly: GCF_921293095.1. NCBI lineage: Eukaryota > Metazoa > Arthropoda > Insecta > Odonata > Coenagrionidae > Ischnura > Ischnura elegans. The sequence continues at coordinate 90,328,480 of NC_060251.1, read as the reverse complement.
GTAATTGGATGTATAATAAAACATTACAAAATATATACTTGGAATAGTTATTACACAGAAGGTAGAAACCATCAATCAAAACACAATCTAATATATACAAAATAAATATCCTCATTGACATAGATCACATTGCCTGTTGCATAACACCTGTAAATCCCGACAGCTAGATGAGCTGCACAGTATTAAGGTATCAAATGGATTGACAAATTTGTGTCAATACAAACCAACGCATACTCGCACAGTCACATTGGCAGTCATTAAGAAAACAATGGTATCTAATGTTGGCTGATGTTTAGCATACCATACCATAGCAATGTAAAAGTCACATCGAATAAAAGCAAAATATTTCTGAATGCATAAATATCTTAAAGTGGTACAAATTAGGAAACTGGTCTCCTAATTTGAACGAGAGGTTTCCTAAATTGGACAACACGTTTACTCTTACCAATTATTTGGCCCAAACTACATAAATCCATCGCATTTTAGGTCAGTGTCATGGGTATAAGCATTTTTCTTTACCTTGCTAGTAATGAGATTTAATTATAGACATGGCAGAAAAACTTATTCACTTTCTTTCCCACCTCCAAGCTTTTAACATGAATCTATATTTTGCATCTCATACACCTTCTCAAATATTCTATTTTATCTTCCGCGCACAGTTCAAAAAACAATTCAACTGCAGCTCCATTCCTTGGTTTCTTTGTTGATTACACGGTGGTGTCACCAAAAAATTTCCTTTTTACGGGTAATTTTTCAGTCTTAGCCTTCTCCTCCTTCGCTAATCTGAGTGTATCCTTATATGGACTACTCATCAGTCCATAGGCTTCCAGTCCAGGTCTTGGAGCTCTAGAGGAAGCTATTCTTGCTTTTACCTCGGGAATTGGAAATATCCTTTTACCTCGGGAATTGGAAATATCCTTTTACCTCGGGAATTGGAAATATCCCCAGTTAAATATACTGCTACGGCTAAGTCGGGTTTAATCGACGCTCTACTTTCATTATTTCCTTTTAGGACCCATACGGTTATGCGAATTACTTACGATAAATATCACATTAACAATGAATAACATTAACGATAGAATATCTGCTAAATATAGGTATCTTTACACATAAAAGATAGCTACACCATCATATAATAGCACAACGGTGTTTTAAATTGTACCTGTACAATATAGGAAACTACTTGTTGCACATTATAGGCAACTCCGCCATTTTACTTCGTTACTTCTTTCTAAACTAACCATTAGAGTCACAGACGAATATCTTCGTGAGAATCAAGGTATATGTATACATGTTCAGCCAATAAGTTATGCTGTTTGTTTATGCTTACCTTACTATTGTTATTCCTAAGCCACGTGGAGAAAAAATTGCTTTAAAAACTACAAAATTCTTTATTCTCTCACACTCAGACCGTTATCGAACGCACTAAGCCGGCGACTTGTATTTAGTCGTTTAGTAGGACCTAGTTGAAGTGGCGCGCGACAGAATTCTCAAGATTCCACGTATTTTTTTTACAGAGGTGGTACAAACTGGGAGCAGGTACAGTATATGCTCTCCCCTATAATTTCGTGTGCAACCGCTTATTTTTTAGGTTCTTCTTTTTTGGAAGAAGTTTTATCAGTATGAACGACGCGACTCATGCAATTTTAACACATGTTTATAGCTCATAGCCTGCAAATTCAATTGTCATTCTGGAGTGAAATCGTCCCCACTGTCGGCGTCAAAATGATGTGCCACTCTACTTTGCACATTCATATCTGGGTTTCAGTACACGCCATAATAATGAATAATACGTCATTTTAAATAAATTTTATTTTTAATTACTATGTATTTTGTGATGAAAATTTCAAAAATTTATCCACGCCAGTATCCAATAAATGACTCCGCGCACCGCAAAATTAGCTGTTTTGTCAACTTTATCAACTTTGTAACTCAACATAGGAAAAACTACTAAGTCTACCGCATTCATCTTCCACGATAAGTTGCAAAAATTAATGTAGATTAATAAGATGACTTTTACGTATTTGTAGACCGCATATTTTGTTGAAAAATATAGAAAATGTTTAAACGGTGTCTAGTGCTACAGATTACCTCGAAAGAAAAAATAAAAGCATAGAAACACTACTTAATTTATTTGAAATATTTCTCAATATTCTATATTTATATTTCTATTTGCGCTCAACAAATTTGTCGTTATTTAGGCGACGAACGATTAACTTGCATTTAATTTTTTTTAATTCAATTTTTAATGGTGACAATGAATGGCAGAGTCCTCTATATTGCCACATAATAAGACATGATGAGAGAGTAGTGTTGAGAGAGCAATCTAGAGGACTCTGAATGAATGGTAATTAGTTAACGCCTGGTGGCGGGAAGAGGAAATAATTGTTTGTTATATGAGTGCATTGATAAAATTTGAATGAAATAAATTGTATTATATTATTACTTCAACAACGCCAATATTCTACATGATGGTACATTTTGTGCTTGTTTATTCATAGCACTAATTCAATATACAGTAACAATAGCAAAGTATGAAATGTTCTTGACATTTCGCACAAAATCATTGTGAAAAGCTAAATGTAACCTACAATGTACTAATAAATTATTGAAAAAGATATTATATCATTATAATAAAGATCCATGGTGTTAAATTACAGGAAAGACTAATGTACAACACATAATTTATGAATTATAAATGAGGTACCTGAAGTATCCTCAGAGTCGTTCGCGTAAATTTTCAAGGCACAGTCACGGAATGGTTAAACACGTTTAGGTACTCTTCATCTTCTTAACGACTAAAGCTATTGATTTCAGTTTTCCCCAAGAATATATTAGTCCCTTTATGTAAGTAACTATTTAGTAAGTAATATTAACCTTCATTTACCATTGCCAATATTTTATCCGTGGTGATACATATCCAGTAAGTACCCTCCTTTAGGTAGATTTTTTTGCATGTATATCATTTCGTTTTCGAGTTGTCAATCTTCTACCGTCGGGGTATGGCAAAATTGCGTGAACCATTAAATTTAAGCCTATTTTCTACTCATTAATAGTAGTAAACAGAGCTTCAATTCCAGTAGCCCAAAGAGTGCACCAACGATCTTCAATTTCTAACTCCCTTAGAGTCAGATGCGTGCGTCATTCGCGATACTGTTTTCTGTGCCACACGCCACATTCTTTGCTTCGGCATCTTCTCTCCCTTCAAGACAAATCCACTAATGAGCGTACTATCCCACACATCCGACCTAGTTTCACTTACCACCAGCTGTTGCTTCTGAACACCGCTCGTCCTCTCGTCTCAGAAAATCAAGTCTCTTCCTTTGGCACGTGTAGTCTGCACCCACGAGGTACGCGATGGTTCTCTACCGCCTCGCCTTCGTATGTGGGACGCAGGATGGGGCAACGTAAAACACCACGGAATTCTCGGAATATTCTTTGGAATATTGAGCAAGAGATGCGTTGGTACAGATCATTAATGCAACTAGTTGCGAGTCTTGAGGGGTATATGCCCTTTTTTCTCGTCGCATTCCAACTACCCCTACTTATAGAATTTATTAGCTTCTTCTAAATATACTTAAATAAGAAGAGGACAAATGAGTTTTATAAAAGGAAACTATCCAAACCTTTATTTTTACAACATAACTACTTGTACTACTCTTGCGAATCATAATTATGGGGATTTCAAAATTAATAAAAATCTCGCAATTAATTTGGAGGGACATCCGATGGTTGTATTTTGGATTGAGATAAAATATTTTTTCTTTGTCAGCAATGCGCATTCATACTCATTCCTATTGCTTTTTTAGGCCTACTAATTAATAACTCATAAAATTGGCCTAATAATTACTTACAGAAAGCCCGGATCGAGTGAGGGAATCTATGGTAAGATATTTGAATAAGGTGACCGACAGCTTAGGTCATTTGCGCCAGGAAGGAAGGGTTAAGAAGAAAAGGAGGATAGAAACCCGGCTTTTTACCGACTTTTAACGATAGCCAACTAGGGGACCACGGCTTGACACCACATCCGATGGACGGACAGTTGCGCTTGAAAAGTCCTTCACACAGCACTCAAGCTGGAGTGGTCTCTAAAAAATTATTGCAACCACCGGGATTAGAGGGGTAGTAATCGAACACTCACTCACTAACCACCACACAACTGAATCCCTTGAATTTCATCAGAGTGAGTCGTATCACATCAGAAATGCTAGAATAAGATTAGTAAACATTTGAATCTATAGCGTCATATAGTGCAAACAATTGTAATAATGCTGTTTCAAATTTTTGTTGCAACTTCTGAAATTTTATAGAATCTCAACGATAAACATTCTCCACCAAAAATATATTTTACGGCGTAGGAAACCAAAACTACCATATGGAAAGCATTTTTTATCATTCGACAAGAGCTGGCACATACCTGCTTTTAACATTTGTTAATTTGGAAGAATTTTGCGATCAGCGAATGAATTGTTTATGAATTTGAGTTTGAATACATATTGTGTTTGAATACACTTAAGTTAAGTAATTTGAGCGATTAAGTCACCTATGAAAAATTATAGCAGTAGGTTAAACTATTTTTCTCGTAAGATTTTGAGTAGTTTTTGTAAACCCGCAGAAAAACGGATAAATGCATTATCAGGCTAGCCCGGTAAGGGTGCAAGAGGATTTTTAAGGTATTGATGTGGTGTCAAACCCGAAGACCCGTGTCGTGACTCCAGGTACATTTCTTCAAGTGATGGTTTACACAATGCCCCTTATTTTCTACTCACAGAATGTTTTAATGTCTGTGAAATTCGAGAAATTTATATATATTTATGTTATTCTGTGGGTAGGTACCTCTTTTTCAGTCCAAAATGTGTGAAAATGAATGGCTACGTCAACTTTCTACTCAACTGATAGCCCATTTACCGAATGCCCACTTCTCATATTTTTGCAATTAATGAGCACGTTTTGAGCAATTCATCTTATGACGCAATTCGATGGCATGTTACCGGTCCAAATTGCGTTCTATTAGATTCAAATTTACTCTGCAAATTGTAGCACCAACTTTTTATGCACTTTGCTATTCATTCACGTGCCCATTTTTTGAGGTAATTTTCGCCTTTTCATCTTCGGCCTCACCAACTTTATTGACTGCTTCCTCTGCTTACTGCACGTGCATAAACGCATGAGACTTTGTATTTTCTGTTGCTATACACTCCGGGAGTAGATCCTCTTTTTTATTTTTGCTGAAGATGCTCCTTGCATAATGGCATGAAAATAAAATAAAGATATAAAAAGGAAAACGACCCGATTCTTTTTTACTGTCGATAGCCAGTGGCCATTTTTATCTCACTCTATTTTCCTCGGCGTCATCCTATTTCTGTTTGAGTATTCACGTCGTCAGCTCCTCAATTTCCCATAAAGTCACGGCTTGAACATGGAGGAAATGGAGTCGAACTCGCGCGGTGGTATTGGAACCAGTCAAATAACAAAAGTGTTGGGATCATGAATAATCATCATGCTCAGTCAGCGTTTGTCACGCGTAATAGTGACAAAGGGTATTAGAAAAAGATATGTAGTTTGTGCGGTCGAGTAAATAGGGAAGAATTCCCGAAAAATTCATTTCCATATTTCCGTGTGCGCAAATAAACATAAAAACTGAGAGATGATTCAAAAGGGGGTTCCCAAATGGCCGTAAAAATTTGGACACCACTCGTCAGAGGATTAAGACAAAAAAGCACTTCACCAGAATGCCCTCTTGTGGCTCCTCCTAAAGAGAGGGCTCACTTCACAAGTTTTTTGGCTATAGCAGTGCTTGAGTGAGATATTTTCAACGCTCCGATTAAAATACGGAAAAACTAAAGTTGCATTTAAAAAATTCCAGTTAATTTATGTAAGAAAATCCTTGGTTATAATGAGTTTTTCGAAACCTCTACTATTATTTCCTCTGCATAGGTTTCTCAGTTTTATTTTTCATTTTTGTGGAATATATGTGTCATTCTCCGTTAAACCTGCGCTGTAATGGTTGTAATATCACTTAATTAGCTTTGAAAAAATTCTTTTTGAATTATGTCCGGAAATTTTTATGCAAAAAAAGTTAAATATATTACGTGCATACATTTTTACCGTTAACCATAATTTTTAGGTACAATACTATTAAATGAAATCCTTGCATCAGCAGCCAAATTTACAAAGTGCATTGTGAGCTATTTCTTAATATTATCGTTCTCGTAATCGCACTGCTCAAATCTCCATAATAGTATATTTATCAGCCCTTAATTTTCAGTATTTTTTAAAATTATTCTGGAGGACTTATTGATGACTGTTTTTCCCTTCATTATTTAAAATTTTATTATTTTACTTTTTCATTGAGCCACGAAATTATTCGTATATGCATACACGAAACAAATAAATTTAGTTAAAGGACCGCCTTTCATGCGTCATTGCCGAAAGGAAGCGTTCTGTTTGAAAAATTGAAAAATGCTGATCCATTAAGAGTGATTGAATGTTGATTCTCCCCGATTTTGAAAATGCTTAGCGTAATTACACATCTGTGGTGAAGGCTAAATTATGATGAGCAATAGAATCAAGATTAATATACGACGATTTGTTTGAACTTCTTATACGACGTTTTCGGAGGAATATAGACATGGTATCTTGTGTTGGAATTTATCGAGTGAAATGAATAGCTTCATAAAAATATTTCTTTTTCTCTTGATATAAGGTGTGTTTATTTAATAAATAGAATGGATTGATTCTGCGATTCTGCGTTCTCCGATTCCATAAAAACCTTGATAATTTAGTCCGTTCGTACTAATTTGGGTCAGCTTTTTACTTAATTGGTACAACAAGAAGTATTCATTAATTTTCTTTGAAAAACCCTGTGCATTTGCTTTGAATTTACGATTTTTGCCTGTTCTTTTTGGTTTTCTGTAACGAGTTGAATGGGGAAAAACTCTTTTGGTACGTGAGTTTTTTCCGAAGTTTTTGATGAAAGAGCACTGTTTTATACCACATCAAAGTGTTTTATTGGCATGTGAATGCGTTAAAACAGCTGTTGTGAGTCATGACTGGAAACTACCATCCCCTGATCCGTGGTTATTTAGAGTCATTCGTGGTTTCGTGATGAAAGCGTTTGACAACATGTAGTTGTTGAACATCCTTTTAGAGCAGACGCAAAAGCCTGCGGTTGTCATTCGGTGAAGTGGAATGCTCTTTGCTGGCAGTGAAAACATCGAGGAATGTAACAAATGTTTTTTACCATTTCGAGAGACCTATAAACATCTGTTCATTTATTGAAAAACCATTGACCTAAAGCGTATCTAATTGACCAGTACATCTTTCAAAGTGATCTTGATAAGCTTCTCTTGAAGATAGCTAGGAAATTAGATGGAACTAATCACTTCTTTTTAAGTACGGAAAAATAAATGTAGCGATTTAAATTGTAATTTGTAGTAGATGATGCATTCTGCTGGGAGAAATTACATTCAATCATGACGATTATAAATATTTTTAGTTCATTCTCCATGTAAACCAAATAGGCTAATAGGTACCACGACCACCTTTAGGATATGAATTATGTTGTAGAGATTAAAAATTGAACTAAACATGTTCTACATACCGAAGTCCCTCTGGTATTAGAATATACTGTCGTAGATTGAAATTCAAAGTAAATGAAAAAATACATTTTCACCTAAATATGCATTTACATTTTCATTAAATAATACATTTTCATATTAAAAAGAACAAGCTTTTGCAACTATGCATGGGGCTAAAGTGTCAAACCCTTGAGTAAAATGTTGTCATGGAACATTTTTTTTGAATTTGTGAAAACCTTGACAAGGCTATACTTGGTGTTTGGAATCTTAAAAACTGGGATTGGGAATGAATCATTTAATACTAAAATTTACGTTTTGGTTAGGGATAGATATAGAGTTATAAAATGAGCAATCTATTGCAGATTTATAAATGATTGGAATCAGGTGCCATGGCATACAATTTTTACAATTTTTTACTTAATTTCCCAACAGCTCTATATTTTCGAGTCCGTCTTTAGTGGTGATTCGATTAGGAAATGTTTTTAAACTTTCTTGGTATCATTTACTCAAAAATATCACGATGTATTTCAGTCTTATGATGTGTCCCTGTATAAAAATCCGATCATTTTGAATTTATTTTTTTAACTCCATTTCATTTTCTATTCGTAGAAATAGGGTACAAAAATAAATGTATTTCTTCGAGGTGCAATACAATTGAATACATTAAAAATGTCACATTTCATTAGGCTTGAAGTGAAAAATCCCTGATGGATATTATCCTTTTTCACTCAATTAAAATTTCAATTACTTGAATATTCGTCAAATATTAGAGTTTTAAACACTGGAGTGCAAAAATCTCCTCAGAGCCATGATTTATTCTCATGAGCTCACTTTAAATGCGCAGTTTACATTTTAAGGGCTCAAATTAATTTTGGTGGTTGAGAGTGACGTGTACTATAGGCATCAGACGTCTGTCTAATGACTTGATAAATTAATAACATAAAATTCAACCACACGTTTTTCGAATATTTATGTCAAACTTCTATGTTCACTAATCTTATATTTTACGATCGCAGCTCTCCTTTTCATCGGGGATGGTAAGGGAAACGAATCGAAATTGTTTCGTTTCGACCCGGAGGGAAACGGAAATACGAGGCCTAGGGTTAGTTTCGTTCCTGCACGAAATTAAAATCACCAAGGAGTTTATTTTCGACCCGGGACGAAACTTTACTCTCGGTAAGGAAACTAAATTAAACTAATTTCCGTTGCTCATAGTTAATTTTCGATCTCAGAAGTTGAGTGGAGGGGGTTAAGAGGGAATACTTTCCACCCATTACGTTTAACGTACGTGTACAGAAGTAAAACCATTGAGCTTAAAAATCGAATGGCAGGTTTGCGTTCACCATTCTCCTGTTAGTGGTAAAAATATGAGTGTCCCAAGCATCTAATGACGGCAGGCGAAACCTCTAATTCATTCAACCATACCTCGTACGCGGTGTGTGGGTCGGAACTAAACCTTTTGAAGGTGAAGCACGTGATCCCTTCGGTGCAAAATATTATCTGCGTTTCGTTTCGTCCCAGAGTTTTATTTAAGTTTCAACTCCAAGTAGATTTGACTCCCATTTCGTTTCGACCCTGATATTAGCTCCCCGGGTTAAGATACATTTCGTTTCGTTTCTACGTTCCGCTCCCGGGATCGAAACTATTGAAATTTTACTGGAATTGACTTTGGTTTAGTTTCGATTGCCGAGCCTACTTTTAATTAGAACCAAGCTATAGATATGGTAAAAATATGTGATTCTGATGCCGATTCTTTTCATATATGCGGCACGAGATGATGGAAGTTCCTCATCCGAGTTAAATGAAAAATTGTATTATTTCCTCAGGATTTATTCAATATACGACGCGTGTCGTTGTTACAAGAATGCTTATAAAATGTTGTTGTTGCAATGAAACGTGTCGTGTTCGAATCAGGGATTGCTACTGAAACGAAAGGAAAATGTTTCATTTCGAACGGCAGTGAAACGAAAATACGAGGACTGGCTTCAGTTTCGTTCCCGCACGATACTAAAATCACCAAGGTGTTTTATTTCGACCCGGGACGAAACTTTACTTCCAGGAACGAAACTAAATTAAACGAAACTCCGCTGCTATTAGTTGAGTTTCGATCCCTGAAGTTGAGTGGAGGGGGATAAGAGGGAATAGTTTCAACCCATTTCAACACAGAATATAGAGAGGTGGAAACAAAGGGGTTAAAAATCGAATTTGCGATCACCGTTCTCCTGTTTGTGATAAAAATATGAACGCCCCATGCATCTTATCTGTGTTTAGTTATGTGACTTTGTAGTTTATGAAACATTATCCGAGTTTAGTTTTGATAGAAATTGGTTTTGACTCCGATTTCGTTTCCCCACCTTTCGTTTTCGACCCTCAGTTTAGCTCCCCGGGTTTAATTGTTTTTGTTTCATTTCTACATTTCGCTCCCGAGAATGAAACTATGGAAATTATACTGGATTTCACTTTATTTGGTTTCTAATTCCATCACTAGTTCAATTAGACCCTGTTGAAATATTTCAATTTTTCATTCAACTCACACTAAATTTACTCGAGGTATATCCTCAGCAATATAAAAATTGATGCCGAAATTAAACGTATAAATTATAGAATTAAATATGAAAGCCTATGTATACCGCATTTAAGACACGTTAGCACCAAATAGCGCAATGTGTGCAAAAACTCCCAATATTTATGGACCTATTTTCCTAGAGAGGTCCTTTTAGAAGCTGACTACGGGATACAGTTTGTCGTTTAAGCACCCTCTTTGACTGGAATCTCGCCCTAAAAGGAGGGCGTCAGAGGACACATACTGACCGTTGCCGACCGCAGGGTTAAGAGGGCAATTGGGGTCACACACCTTGAGGTTAATTTATGGAAATGGAGGGCTTTCCCCATCTTTGGCGACATTCTACGTAACCCGCTCAAAATCTAATCTTCATGTATGAAAGGTATGGCTTATTCCTAGGATACTTTTTGTGAGATCTAACACATAGCGAATAGAAAAGGGGAAGTGAACGTATAATAAGAGGAATCTATTACATAGCGAATGGAGAAGGTTCGGTGGACGGAGAGGAGGAAGAACGACGAAGTGCTGGCTATGGTTGGCGAGGAGAGACAGCTTTTAGATGAGACACACGGAGGAGACATAAGGTATGGATGGAGCGGGGAGGGGATGTTGAAAATAGTGTTAGATGGTAGAATGTTAGGTAAACGGTGGAGAGGAAGGAAAAGAATAGGAATTTTAGATAGAACGGAAGGGAGTAAGCCTAACTGTGAATTGAAAAGGGAAGTACATGAAGGAAGTAGAGACGGCCAGAATACTTCTTAAGTACTCCATGGAAACCTGCCTTATTCAGTAGAATAATTATCTATAAAAATTATAATTAATCATCTTGCATGGTCAAAGATTTTCCCTAAATTTGATCTTGTTTTCGCCTATCTTATCTATTTAGCGATTTTTTGCCCAAAGTTTGCTCACAAAAGGCTCTTCTCACTTTCCATATGAGGCAATGTTTACTTCCATTTCTTCTGAAATGATATGGTATGGTATTTGCAGGAGGCCAAGGACAGCTCAGGTCATTTTTGCAATGAGGGAAGGGAAGGTATGTAAAGGTGGAGAGAAACCCGGTGCCGGCATTAGCCTGCTCTTAACGAAAGGCGCCAAGGGGACAACGGCTTAGCGTCCCAACCGGAGTGTTGTCCTTGAAATGTCCTCCACATAGCATTCAAGCAGGGATCGGGCAGCCTGAAAATTCTCTGCCACCGCCGGGATTTGAACTCGAGCCCACGGGGTTGGAAGCCAACATTCTAGCCACCACACCAACCCGATCCCCCTCTCGCTAAAATATGGCAGTTTTTGCAAAGAGTCTGTGCTATCGGACAGGGGCGCAGCAAGGAATTAAGACTGAGGAGGGTTTAGATGCAACAAATACCGGGGTGTGTGGAGGTATGGAATACCCACCAGGATAAGCGGTAGGTGCGAGATTAATAAATTGCGGAATTTTATGATAAATGGTTCTAATGGTGAATTTTACAAATTTTTGAGGGATATTTTATAAATGGTTAAACTATTCTATTAGTAATATCTATGCAATTAAGTAAAATAGATTAAAGTTAAAGAATATCTCTGAGCTCTGGGGAGGATTTTATCCCTTGAACCCCCCCCCTCTCGCTGCGCCACAGCTATCGGAATAAGAGTGAAAAAATACTGAGAAAGAGATGTTCAACACGATACGAAATAATAAATATATTATTTTTTTAATGTGATTATATTCTTACGTTAATTGTTGCCAAGATTTATCTCATATCACCGCCAAGAATTTTCCTCATGTTTACTCATCTTCTCGTCATGAATAGCAATTTTTTCCGTAGGTAAACGTCTATGAAACGGCGATAAAATACATACTACCCAAAATATGTACGAAATTATCTTCTTTCTGCGTACCGCTGTACGTCTGGTAGTATATTTCTCATTTTTTCAAAACATTGGCCCTATTTTGGTGAAGATTCAGCACTATCGGAAAAAGGTTACAAAAGACTGAAAAAGACATATTCAGCTCGATGTGAAAGCACAGGCATAAAGTTTCATAAAAACTTAAATTTTTTATTTGCAATGATGTAATGAAATATTAATGCGTTCAAACGTGCATGACCACGCATTTTCCGTAATTACTCCTACTATTCAGCGTTCTTAGGATTAAAAAATTAGTATTTTCTATTCCCTAGTCATTCACGCTTTAGCTCGACCACACTTGAGCGAAAAGAATAGAAAAATGTGAGAATAGCTACAATTTTAGAATAAGTGGGCTAAACGTACCAAAGAGGGCAGGAGACAAAACTGTCCTTTATGATTTTGAAAAGTGTCCCTAGGCTGGGGTAGAGTGGGACACTTTTCAACAAAGAAGAAACTTAAATATTTCAGCTATAGTAAGTTATTTTCATTACTTGCAGAATTTTTCATACGTTTTAGAGTATACCCTCCAAGAAATGTTACCAAAATTTTCCGTTTAGCAGTAATTCTGTTGGAAATGAAATGAAATACTAAAACTATCCCTCTGTGCCCCAGTCGCCCTTATACCATGGTCTTACCTTTGAGTATCGAGGATTATATTTCTCATTAATAACATCATAAAATTTTCATAAATAAACATTCTATGCACTGCAGGCAGGTTGTTCGGTAAAACCCATCCCGAAGTTCGCTCTGAGGTAATGACTTGGTGGTGGAGCTGGTTAACACGTCTGACCGGTAATCGGGATATCCGGGTTCGAATCCTGGCAAAGTCAAACATTTTTTCATAGAATACTTCACCCTTTGGTGTATTTAAAAATTCTATGCATGAATTATAAAAGATTACCTTCCTTTAAAGCCAAAATGAAGCCAATAGCGATAACATGTAGAAATTAACATCTCAGAAATTAACCATTCCGCAGGCCCATCTCAGCAGTCTTAACTGAAATTAATACTTTCATTATAAATTAATACTTAAACTATATTGCTTCACAAACATTCCGGCGATCAATTTATTTATATCTACACCTACATAATACCCTGCGAATCAACTCTAGGGTGTTTGGCAGGGGGTGCATTAATCTTCTATATGCACGAGGACCGCCACATCCGCACTACAGGATCATACAATATCATGCACAATAACAAAAAATGCGTGCACATTCACGAAAAGGCAAAACTTGCCACAAAAATTAGCAATTTCTAAAGCATATTTATGTATGATCAGAAGATTCGAAATAATAAAAACATAGAATGAGTCGTCCTAGCGAGTGAATCCATTAATTCGAGTGAATCCATTAATTCTATTGATTGAGATATCGTTGCTATCCTCAATAGCTGGAGTAAAGTATAAAGTTTCAAATATCTATTTTTTTGCAAAAATACCGAATGAATTATTAACCTAAGCCTAAGAAAATGTAATAAAAAGTGTCTTGGGTTGGGAAACACCTTGGTTATATTTTCCTTTCCAGTTAAATAGTCCTACCTTTCCAGTCCAACGTTAATAAATTGGATTTTCATCTTCCGGGCTGTTGGCCAACCCCAGCCACCAAGACAGTAATAAAAGCGTCTTTAATCAAAACGTTGTCCAGCCGGGGAAATCTAATGCGGTGGGAAGCCAGAGAAAGGCTCGACAATTAAATTTCCCGGTAGAATTCCTCGATCCCCGGAAGTGAAAATGAATTAACCGAGACCGCTCTATCCGACGCAAGAGAAATTCTTCCTCTTCCCTTTGTTTGTGCTAGGGTCTGAGCGCGCGACGCAAGGAATACATTGACCCCTTGTCCCTTCCAGGCTTCCGTACCCTTTACCGTGGCACCCCTACCACCGGTAAGGAAAAGGATAGGGCCTTGCCCATTGTCCTCTCCCTGGAGAAATCTTCCCGCCGGAATCTCGAGTGGAGAATTCAAACGGACAGATGTGTGTACGGAGAGGAGAGAGAAAATCTATTGGGCACGGGACGGCGCGGCGCCCCAGGGTGGGCTCGATGGATCCCATGGCCGATGGTGCTAGGCCTGCACGCATATACTCGTTCATACTGATGTATGTTTTTCTCCGTACGGACATCACATCTGTGATATTATTGATGTTATTGCTATGTTTTCCGTTAAATTTTCTTCATTTTTCACTTAGTTTTTTGGTATAAATACAATGGGTTCACTTCAAAGTAACTCCACATCGTTGCGTTGAGGTCAGAAATTTTCTCGTGATGTGGCAAGTTCAAATTATGAATGCATATTGCAGTTTGATATTTGTCTTCGGATTAAGTATTTTAAAACTTTTTTCATTTGATTGCTATCATTATTATTATTTTTGTTATATTTAAAATTAACATTTTTATGTTTATTATTATTGATGTCCGAGTTTGTGCACGATCTCAGCTGGTTCAAACCAGCTGTAAATATTCAGCTATCCTGAGGGCAAATTAGGATTAGGCTCGTATTCTATGAAAGAGAATTCTCTCTAGCCTGCACTGTGGGATCATGCCCTTCCCAGAAATCATTTCACAATCTGGCAATTCTGTAAAAAATAGCTTTTTGACCGAGGTCAATCAGGAGTTTTTGAATGCCCAGATTTTCAACTTCTTTTTTGAACCGTTTTGATAAGACTATTCCACAGAGGCTATAAGAGGGTGAATGCTGACTTCTTTCATCTGCCAAATGTTTTTTATTTCAGCGGCCAAATTTTGATATTATTGTATTTTCTAACTTTTATTTTATTTTTTATATTATTGTAATAATCTTTTTTTACTAAATTTTCTTCAGTTTTCACTCAATTTTTTTAAAGAGCACGTGTTCTCGCCAAAGTAACTCTTAACTGTTCCGTTGAGGTGGTAAAAGTTTTTGGTGATGTTATTGCCATTATTATTTACGTATTCTATTGGCCAAAGTTACACAAAATATTTGCCGAACACCCATGAATCTGTGCATTAGCGAGGAGATGAACCTAAGTTTTAAATTTCATGCCTCATGATTGAGTTAAAAGTAAATATGTGAGGACAGATGTGGGTATAGCTTTGGGACAAATAACTGGATGCTTCTGCCTCTGACTGAATATTGCATGAAGTAAAGATAAATATGCCGTGTAGGTGAACTATTAATGGCAATGCAGATTCATATGAAATCTCGTGCCTGAAATAATTTACGCCTTTGACATTAAATCCAGGTATGATGGTATGCCAGGGCATAATTACTTTATTTTTTATTCTAGTGTTCTATCGATAAGCGTTGGTTTGCATGAAGCATTCTGTCGATCATTAAGGCCTGTCTACCCTCCCAACTTACAATTTCCTCTTCAATTTAAAATAAGGCCATAATCTTATTATCCTATCTAAAAATCTTATTCTACCAACTCTACCGCGCTTACCGATCATTCTCTCCTCTAAGACTTTCCTTCATTCCATTCAAACCTTTTGTCACCTCCATATCTCGTGTAGAAGCTGATTCTATTTTGTAACCTGAGAAAAATACTGCTTAGTGGCAAATCGAACGGTTTCATGGCTAATTATTTCCAATTTTCCCAAGGTGAAGTGAATAAAACTTGCTAATTACACTTTAGGAATTTCAATTATAAAAAGACCTACGCTTCAAGACCCGAAATAACGCTAGGCTTTAAAAATCGAGTCGTGCGAAAAATCCCCTGAGAAAAAAATAATTCGCCTTCCCGGTCAAGGTGAATGATTTTTTCTCTGTCAATTTTTCGCACAGTTTGTGCATTGCGGGTGACTCCGTAAAGTTATCACCGTGGCTAGTCCCGGAATACTTAAGTTATTCGAGTCATATTATGATTAAAATTCTTACGGTGTAATTCGCACGTTTAATTCATTTCCATTTTGCTCACTGCATTAATTACACCGGTACATATTTCGAAATCAGTGGATATTGCTTGGACAGTAAATTCTCTTCACAGTGAACGTGGAAAAGTGCGCCAATTACACAGCCGTAAAATATAACTAAATCGTAAGGAAGGTCTTATACTTGTACTCTGAAATGTAATTGGAAGATCCATAGAAGCCCTAAGCAATTTCGGAATAAGGTTTCCTGAATTCACGTTTACTTCAGGCATCGGAAAATTGTAATACCTAGTTATGATATCTTTGATACCAATATGATGGTTTCTTATTACTTTTTTATTGCCTAAATCGAAATATTATTACTCCTGGAATACGTGTTTCACGCTTTTAGATTTTTAAATGGTGATAGCTATTTTTCGCGATTAAATGAAAAGTAAAAATTTTCAAGCGCCTGAAAACGCGACGGCTAAGTATGAATGCTAGGAAAAGCCCGTGTGTCGTCTTTCTGGTTCCACCTGCCGCCGTGTGTGGCCACCTTGGTGCGTGGTTATGAGCGCCACTACGCCGCTACGATGCAGGCTGCTAAAAGGTAGCTCTTGGCTTAAATAAGGATTATTATTACCCTATCAAACGAAGGAAACTTTCCAATCGAAGGCAATTTTAATAGGTGATTATTAAGAGATGTTTCCCTTGGCTCTGTGACTCATGCATGCATGATGTAAAACTCAGACGAGGTCAAACTCCTGGCTACTCGTATAGCATCTAGTCACATAGGGGTGTAATCACATAGGGGCCAATCTGGCCTTTTTCAAATGAAGTTAAAACTGACCATTAATATTCGTCTAAACTGGGATTTCTAAAACGAAATAACTTGTATACTTCAAATTCAATAATGGTGGGTAATGAATCACATTCAATGCCTTTCGTTTTCTTTGATGAAGGAAACCACCCTATTCCCCTCAGATGGAATCATTTATTTAGAGTAGCATCATGGTTACTGGATTCCTATAGGCCGTTGCGGACGGACACTGTCTCACTTTACTACCTTTACTTGTTTACTTCCTTTTTGTGTGGATGAATTTTCATTTGATTCTGGCGACCCTTGTGGCGGTGCAACGTCCAAGGATCATACTGGATGTTTCCAGGGCTGCGCGAGTGAAACTAGAAGTATTTTCCGACGCGACAGTGTAAAAGCCACATTTACGAATGTACAAAATGTTGCGTCCCATTGCACACAAAATGCTTTCATGTATTTTATAAATAGTCTTAATTTTTGTAATTCAATATGCAATTATAAAATTAATGTCAGGTCTTCTGAGAAAATATTCGCTTTGACTCATTTCTTTGAAGCCGTGATTCATCTCTATTTTATATTTGATTTAGGTTAAAAAATAACTACATCTCACTGGACACATAATATCTAAGAAATTTAATTATCAAATACGACGATATCTGTCAAATACCTATGTGGCATAAAAAGCATCAGTATTATATCCGACAGGATAAACGGCATATTCCTGCGAGACGGCAATATATGGTGATGCGGGTTGCATAACTGCCTATAGATTCCGAATTCCGCCAAAGTAGCAAAAACGCAACATTAATTTTTTACCGTAAGCAAATGTTTTTGAAGTCCCATACTATCAATTTACCTTATTTAGCAAGTTATAAGGAAAAAGGAAGAGGAAAAATGATATATTTTCAAGTATTTCTTTACGCGGCCGGTATTTGGTTTAACCTCGCAGATGTGATCAATGAATCACATCACCAAAAATTTCCTTTGGACAGGCGCCGAAATTTCATTTGGACCTAGCCTTGAAGGGGTAAGCCCAGCGTTACTAAAATATTAAATATTGAAGAGCCCAGGAGTTACTTAATCTTGCCACGTAACTCGATTTAACCATGATAGGCTTAATCAATTCTGTTTTATAACGTGATGTAAAATATGAATTTATGTTAGCTTGCACTTATGAAACGGACATTTTTTATTTGAAATGTAGCAAGAATTTTTCTTGCTAGCTAGCAGTAAATAGAAAATATTTCAGTAAGCTGATAGTAATTCGTAAACTGTATGAAATTGTAATTTTTTTCCGAACCCATTGAAAGATGTAAATTCTTGTAAACATTGCTTAAAAGACAGGTGACTTCGGCCTTTACTCACTACAAAAACCTTTGACAGTCAGCCCGTATCATGTTTTTCTGATGTTAGAAAAAATTCAGGGTGTTTCACATGAATTTAGGAATTATAAGGCTTATTACATATAAAAAACAATAACTCTTTTGAGTGAAATGATAGGGGACGCAAATAGTTTTGTCGATTTCATTTGCGCTTGAGCATATATTTTCTATCTTTATTTTCAACTAGAGAACGTTAAAATTAAATATCAGTGACTACTGTTTTGGCAGTTTACTGTGCATGTCTCAGCATCACTTCCATCAAAAATTGAAATGGTTCTAGAAGTATTTTGTTTGTGTGCATCCTATACCAGTGGACCGATATGTTAGATACAGTATCGAGGCATTCGTTATTTTATTAGTCCAGTTAACTGCATGGAGAAAACTCTCCTACCAAGTGGATGTATCTTTAAATATGGATTTTATTCTTTAGTTCCTGTAATAAAAAGAGAATCTGTTTGAGTGGCTATTACATTAAATGTATCATCAATTATTTTAGTTAATAGGTAAAAATCTATGAGACGGGAATACGTTTTAATAAACACCCTGCCATAAAATTGTGTAGAAATACTTTTGCGACAAGGACTTATTGCCACTATGTGGAATAAATGTACATCTATAAAATATATTTGTTATCCTATTTCTCTTGCTCTGATGTTATAGGTTTTTTTCTGTAAAGAAACAACATAAAAAAAGTTGCATTATAAACTTTCTTGGGTGTCGAAATTTGCTTTGGAGTGTTGTCTTCACAACTATTACTTACAAAAACTGTATCTGTTATTCCATATCTATTCCAAACAATTTCCTTTGCAGACGTCCGGCAACTAAATTAGTTTAAAAATGGCACTTGCTGACAAGCCCATAAAGGGCTTAACAGGACCGTCATGATCCATTTGTAATTGCAGGAAAATTGATTTGACATACGTTTTATGTGATTTTAAAGTTTTTTTAGTTGCTATTTTACATTATTATATTCATATTTTTTATAGTTTTATCAATTTCTATGAATTCCATTGCAATACATTTTTTTCTTGTGTCAATAATATATTATACTGTTAAAAAATATCACCATGAAATAAAAATGTTGTTTCGTTAGGGAATATGCCTGCCTCAGCTACAATGAAGCACAGAGATAAAGAGAGAAAGAAAAACAATTGGGTTGAGTTGTAGCATGGCGATGCAATTTTGTTGATTTTTTATGCTTAAATTACGGTCTTATAGATAATTAGACCTTTTTCCCTTAACTAAACCCAGATTTCAGCTTTGGTGAGCTGATTAGCGATTTCCGGGTAAAACCTTCAATTGCCATTTAGCGGAGTAAGCGATACTTATCTGAATGCGTAACGTACGAGTGGGCAGTCATTTATCGGAACTAGATTACAAATCCATCCGCATTTGAGCCGTTGGGGATGAAATCCGATCTCTCTACGTCAGCAAAATGTCCAGTTAACAAAATCAAAGGCAAAAAGTTGGTAGAACTATGTTAATTGCCGTTAACTCAAGATAAAATTGGATATCTATCATGTTAAAGTCAGTGGTTGTGCCGATACGGGAACGTAAGCATCAGAAAATTCCAGATAAATTTATTAATAGAATTTCAAGAAATTGGAAAGTAAGCGGAAAATCCATTCTGAACATAGTAAATAGGTAAATTTTGGTTGGTATTTTTCAATGCCATAGGTCGGTCATTTTTACTTAAATTTTTCAGTAGTACAGCCAACTATAACTAAAATATAAAATTATTGAAACTGTAAAAAATAAACTGAACATTTTATTCAAGCGCTGGTGACTCTCGGCTAATTTTAATATAGAGAAGTATAGTAAGGACGATGAATCTGATAGCACTTGAAGTGTGAACGGTAGAGATTTAATGGTAAATTTAGGATGAAATACGTTCTTGGGTTTTTTAAATATAAGTACATTGAGATGCTATTTATGCTATGTTATTTGCCACTTATACTGCTATTTATCAAGAGATTAGCACTGATAAACTTTCAGGAAACATTTAGGTAACTACGCTTCAATCTCAACGGTTTTATACTACCCGAAGCGTGAATAAATGAAATATAAAAATTATTTTAAGATTCTTTGATTAATGGGAGAATCAATATATCATGTCTATATATTATAATCACTTGAGAAAAAATTACGTTTTCTTTGTGTCACTTCGGTTTTTGAATGCCAAATTAATGTATTGATTAAAATACCTTTTTGATGAAGATTTTTATCTGTCGTATGATGCTCTCAAATTTTGGCCCATCAAACTTTATTTTTTTAGGGCCAGCAGGTCCATTGGCGGTATTATTTACCTTTCCATCTTTGTGTCCATGCCTCGGCTCATCCGTTCAGGATGATACGTTCTTCAGTCAATAAGCCTCTTGTATGTACTTAGCCTTACTCGGACATCTCTATTAGCCGATTTAGGGCTTCAAAGTCCAAATTAACCATTAGGCTAAGTAAAGAGATTACTAAAGTCTAAATTAACCCAAATTGAGTGGCGCAGTATTAAGTAGAATGGAAATAAATCTCCAAATTTCGTTGCATATCTTCAGTACTTCGAGTCACGGGTACCATTAAACATGCACGTCAGCTTGATACTCTCATAAATCAATTAATCCTGAAATTGTTATTGCATTAAAATTATACAGGCATCAGGTATTATAAAATTTTAGAGGTTAAAGTCTAAATTAATTGATACCCAAAATTTTAATGATAATAAATAAGATTTAATATAGGAACTGACATATACCTGTAGTATGAAACGATGGTACAAATGAGAGGAGATAAAGATTTACATAAAGAGTACATAAAGATTTGGCTGGTTCATTAAAAAAACAACATCACAATAGACAGTTAATCATTTAGAGCAGGATCACAATCCGATGTATTTTATTTTGATTGCTGTTTTTGATCTTGTATTTAAGAAGTTTTTCAGTGTCATTTACTAGCTATTCATTGCATAAATATATAAAAAGTCTATTTAAACTTTTCTCGGGATTCCGCGCGAGTAAGATTTTGTAAGAGCGCCGACGTTTCGGGTTCCGTCTCGTTACCCATTCTCACGGCTACAACTAGCCGTGAGAGAATTTTACATATAAAAAGGCATGGATATGTATGACAGCTGTTTCAATTTTTCTTAAGTGCGAATCTCACAGCATTGCCATCAGTCTAGACTATGAAACAGATTGAAAATAAAACGAAAATTTTACATTTGAATAGATATACAATTATTAAATTCGTCTAAAAAAGATTTTAGGTATCCTTTAAACTGAAAAAGAGTACCAGTGAAAGGTGTGCGATATATATGAAGAGGTGCGAAATGGCCCTTTTTCTTCTATTTTAAGGAGACCATCTACTGTAACTGTAAAATAAAACATCAGTAAGCACCTTGAGACTATTGGGTTGAAATGAAGAAAGCCTAATGAATGACTTCAATGAGTTCTGTACTTTTTCCCCAGGAAATTCTATATTTTTAGTTGAAGAATTAAATTGCTAATACTGTCAAATTGTAAAAATTTTAATCACTTAAATAATTCTAAACATGATACAAAATCAGTCGTTCAGAAATGTGTACCCCTTGATAAAAATTTCTTTATTCGTTCGGAATAATTTTTGACGTTTTAAATTATAGAAATGCGAGAAAATGAGGCTGAAATCCTCAATGAGATTTTCATTTTTATTTGTGGCGCTCAAAATAAATTGATGGACAGACACATATAAATTACCTGTCACTGGTAGCATTTTATATAAACCTCTGTTGTAAAATCCATTTTTGAGTTTATTCAGAACCATTGAAGCAGCTTTAAAAACCTACTGGCATTTGAGCTCAAAGAGTCGCGCACTTTGTTTTCCAGCCAAGGAAATTTAACGAGATAGAGGCTCTTGAACTTCATTCCCTTTCTCGCTCAAGCAATTATTTTACTAATTATTCCATATTGTCATAAATTTCTTCCTTGAATTGTCCATTTTTCCCAACGGATACATGGTTTTGATTAAAATCTTTTTTCGAAGATTACTTTTCATTTAGCATGATATGCGTCCTCGTACGTAAGGTCCATTTTAAAAAAAGGAAAACATTATCACAAACGAAACATTATCTCAAATGAAATTTGAAAGGTTTTGAGGTTTCGATTAGACTAATTTTTCCCTGATAGTGGTAAAATAATTGATAGTTATTTTTTAAATAATTATTAGCGCTCTGCCGATTTGAAAGTTTAGAGTGATAAGAATGCAGGTTTTCATAACTGTAACTTTGGCTGGTTGAAATAAAATATTATTTATCCACTTCTCATAGCATAGTAATCGATGAGAAATTCATTGAATAAGATAATCATTTTATTTTAGAGGTTGAGAAGCCAAGGGGTACAAGTGATTTTTTTTTCTAAACAGAGTTAGCTAGATGAATTGATTTAAGAAATAAACGAAAACTTGGTGACCAAGAGATACGATTGAGTATTTGTTCTGTGTTGACATCGAGTGGTAAATAAAATGCACTGCTAAGTATCTAGTTGATCCCGTTTGTTTATTTGCCTGATATCTGAACCTAACACTGTTTAGAAAGAAAATTCCTTGTACCCCTTGTTTTCTGACCACCTCATTTGTTTCGAGAAATAGATAATCCATAAAATGGATCCTGAGATGTTGTAGCATATATTTCACAGTTGCTTGATTTTATTAGTGTTATGTTTCCCTATTTAGTCAGTAATTATTAGTATCCTTTTGTGGAAGATACCGAAATTATTTCAGGATGGGCAGCAATAAATTTTTATAATTAATTATACTTTACCCTTAAAATCTGAAGCCTCGCATTTGGTAAATGGGAAAATTTATGAAAGTTTCAAGCAGAAATGAGTGATAATGTATTATTTGGCAGTCAAAGATGCAAATTGGAATAAAATTTGTTCTGTGGGTTGGCTAAAAAAATTTCCCGTTAATTTATAAAACTCAAGCAGTACTTATTAGCAAAAGTAAAGCTGTAAAATATCGTATAAGTGGTACGATGAGCCTTAGCACATAGACATATTATTTTAAATTTCAAATGACATGTTTATAACTTAAGAATTTTGAATTCACCGTATGTCTTCTAAGATAATTCTGCACCACACCCTAATGAAAGAGAAGCATTGAGTGCTCTTTACCGTATACAGATTTAAATAAGTGGAAATATTTTAATTAATATTTTTCCATTCCTATTGTGACACACAAAGGTATAAAGACGAAAGCTAACGAGAGAGAATGATCAATGGAAGGAACTGAAGTGTATACTATGGCGTCAATTGAAATGTATTGGTATGTATTTGCATATATAAGGTAAACGTAAACAATTCAATGCAAATGAGAGTATCTGTTATTACATGTGAGATTCATCGGGAAAAGAAAGATCTTAAAACCTGAATCAATGGAATCCAATTGTTTTCTGACTGGTGGTGATGTAGTGGCTGGTGTCCAGTTAGACCACAGTTGATGCCAGAGAAACGGAGGGGTTGCATTTCTGTCAATAGTTGGCGCGTCAATGATGTACAGCTAAGAGGGTTATGCTCTTTTGTTAAGCGCCAGGAGCTTGGTACTCCGTGCTTGTAACCTAGCATGACAACGGAACGGTCAAATGTGCCTCTGCTTCAAGCTTAAGAGCCTAATTAGATGGCTTAGGCAGATATCTAGATGGAAGGACCCTTTGCCCGTCACACGGCGATCTGGGAGAGGTGCCAGTTGGGGATAGACTGAGCGGCTTTGTGGACTAAACGATCTATGGATGAAACATGCGTCTGGTACGTGTGTTAACTGGCTGGCTTGTATTTAATGGCAAGATTGCACACACCTGACGACGTCATATGGGATCGATACACGCAGATTGACTGGTCTGAAAGCAATGGTGTGTGGATTTAGCATGCAATATTAAAATACTTCATATCGTTTGGGAATTTTTTATTCAGCGTATTATCTCCAAATAAGCGAATCTCAAATTTTTTCTTTGGCAATACCTGAAATATATTAGGTCTTTTTGCAAAAATTGTCAATTTCGTTAAAATTTTGATAATATCGAGAACCTTTCAAACCACAATTTCCGGAAGCTATTACACAGTATCCCTGGATGTTTACGCTGATTTCAAACTCGTTGATGTCCAGGGATAAGTTATCGGAAGATAAGGGTTCGAACAGTGACTATCCCAAATGATTTTTTCATGCGGAATTTCATAGTGTAAATAACTAAAGTAGCACACATGCGCATGGTACCGAACATAGTTACTTGCTATGTTCAGTATTTTGTAATAAATCGCTCTCAATCATTTCACTTGAGTACCGTTAGAAACGCCGATTGGATACGCTCATCCCCCTGCCGCTATCCCATAGCTTGTAAAGTAGAATGGGACTATTGGGCAACTTTTATAACGTATTAGCTCTAAAATTACCAATGAACACTTAACAATGGACTGTTGATTCACCCAATTGAAGCTAAGAAATTAAGCATCAAGCCCTCTTGGGAAGGGCCCCTAGAGTTGCAATTTTATTTTATGATAATAATTATTTTAAATTAATTAATTTCTCCTTACACAATTTAAAAATAAAAAAATATTGGCACTAAACCAATTTTGGAGTTTCAGGCGAAGCCAGAGGCCTGTTGATGGGATCACCTTTAGAAAACAATCGCAATACTGTGTATTCTATTGAATAACAAAAAAATTCTTCCAGAATGGAATATAAAAAAAACTTTTCTTTTTTACCTACCACTCTGCATAACTACTTACGAGGGAAACATTTTATTCTCTCCGTTCATTTCTTAAAAATGTCCTGTGAGGCTTAGGAAAGCGTGACTTTGGCTTAATTTAACAGCTGAAATTTTCTTTTTATAATCTTTTCAAGAATTGTAAAAATAAGTCAACTTATTTGATTTTTTATTCTCGCCGTCGTGAGATCTTGGGTGTTGATGGAGACAGACGTTTATTCCGGCGATGTCTTGCTGACGTCTCGAGGTCTGTGACGTGATGAGCGGTCGTGAAATCTATCCTTGATGGAAAATAGGAGGCCTTTCTCTTTGCGAGAACGTGCAAAGGAGAAAATAAATGTGACCATCTTTTTGCTCAAGGGGGTTGAAGAAGAAAACGACAGATCTGGTTGCGACGGGGGCACCGGGGAAAGGGAAATTACTCTGGTGTCCATCGATCCGACGACAGGAGCATCTTCGCCCACTCACTGAGCGGAGAGGGAATGCCTCTCAACTGCCCCTTCCTCGCTGTCCTCGCCATGAATGAAGAATCAGGGGCCCTCGGTCTCAGAATGGGACTCAGAAACCGTCGAACAGTGCGAGGGCGTGACCGAGGCAGGCACGTAGCAGGGAGGGGGAGGGCTTAGGGATGCTTCGGTCGCCCCGTAATTTGCTGTGACGACTGCCTGCGATACAAATGCTAAGGAGACCACTTGCCCAAAGGGATCTCCACCCTATCTGTTCCTCCATTGTTTTCAATAGTTTGATTTCATGTTTGTCACCAAATCTCTTTGAGAAAACAAATAGATGATTCTATCCCAAATACGGTAGCAAACACCAATAGAGACTAAGCCATGTTAACTCTGCCTGTTTATTTAACCCAGCGTGGGGAGCGGTCTGAAAGTCTCAGTATAGGGGCGCGGGTAAAGGCAGATGACGAAAAAAAATCCCTAAAACGCCATAAGTTAAACCAAATTTTACCAATCATTTGTATGATTTAGAAATTAGGGGAAAATTATTTTTTTTCTAAATTCTGAGTTACTTATTCATGAGATTACTTATTTATGTACAAAAAAAAGCAAATGCCAAGATAAGATTTTCTTGATGCGAACGAATTTCAATTAATTCACAAATTAAAGTATACTAATCTGCAATCTCCATTCCATTTTAATCGCCTCCTTCGTTATCCGGTCCCATTAGCCGTTGTATCGGCTAAGTGATTTGGCGTCGTCAAAAAGTATCCGGTGGTTGTTGTCTATGCTATGTTCTGCCACGGAGGATTTTTCAGGTTGGCCAAGTCGGATGCTCCTCCTATGTTCCTTCATCCGCGTCTCTCCGATATAGGCTTCACCGCATCCACATGGAATTCGGTAATCCCACGGAGTTTTAAGGCCGAGTTCATCCTTAACTCGGGCATGTGTGTTCCTTAGATTCTCAGGCGGCTTGTGAATGGTTCTTATTTGTGCTTCTCTAGGACTCTAGATATTTTCCCATAGATGGCAACCATTTTCATCATGACTAAATCTTATTATGAATTGCAATAAAATTTCCAGGGACTCTTTGGAGACCCGATTTTCGTCCCGTTATTCTTTGAATACACCGATTAATTTATACCCACGGTCTTCCCTATTAAATAAATTGATCCCTATCATAGCATTAGACGGTTAAATGATGCGGTGTCTCCGAGGCTACCTTCAAAGAGACTCTCCATGCCGTTCTTTTGGTTTGTTTCCTCATTTTATCCTGAGGTGAGAGACCATTGTTTTGCCAAATGTGAAAAACTCAGTGGAAATTACAATGAAAAGCTTATGGCGACGCAAAGGAGATTTGCGAAAGGAAAATGTTCGTGGGGTTGTTGGGAATGTATGCATAGATATTAATTTAGGAAAGATAAAAAATAAAATAGATATATGATTGGTGTATGTGAGAAAAACTAAAATTGCTTTCGTAACAGCAAGGAATACAGCAGGGCACATTTTTGTGGATAAGTGGCTCGTAAGGACAACAATTTTTTTTGTGTTCTGGTTAGCTAGACTTATACTCATTTTTTGAAATGCTGTTCTCATTTGGTAAATTTGTTCCTTCACATAAATTTTCAAAACTAAAAGTCCCAAAAACCTGATATTAAGGGACTTACATACTTATTAGGACTGGTCATGATTATTTATTAGCCCGTGACGTGGCTTAAAGCGATAATTGTACCCGTTAGACTACTCTTTCACGTAATAACCTATTTATGATTCATATGACCGCCCGCAGAAGCACTATAAATGCCAGGGAAATAATTCCGAGAACCAAGCAAAATTTATGACCCTACTTTCACAGATATTGCCGAGCGCATCCTCTGAATTTTAAAGTCTTTTCATAATACATGAAAAAAGACCCCGCGATATAATGGTGACATTTAGTGGATGACCCCACTTACGCGAAATATGATGCTCTGCCTTTTTATTTGGCACTCTTTTGCTGATTTTCACAAATTTTTTTTCCTGAATTGGCGTCTCATTTACTTTGAATGAACGCCTTTTAAGTACGGTGTTACGGTAAGCATCTGGTACCGGTGTAAAATATTTTGTTTTTATTATGCTTTTCTTGCAGAGGTTACAACCATGATTTTTGTTCAAGAAAAAGTTCATTTCAAGCGTATGCTGCCTAAATTAACAATGATCCAAGCATTTCGGTAGCAATGGTGGAAAAGAAAGTTTACTTCAACATCATTGCAGGAATATTTTAATTGTAATTACGAAACCCTTGCCACCAGTAGAATTTTGTTCTGTGCGGGATCTAAAACCGGGGGGAGGTAATTTTTTAAAAACAGGATATTAATTAGAGGGGTTAGACTATTAAAAGTCTTAAAATAATTTTAATACTTTTAATAATCGAAATAACTTCATTTTTCAAAGAAATTTTTCGTAATTTCATGATTTTACAGTAATTTATTTTCATTCAGGAAGCAAAGTAATTGTGTTTTAAAACTTTGGGGGGGTTCGGACCCACCGGACCTCCCGCTTGCAACGGCACTGCTAGTAAATATTAGTAGTAAAAATTTTCTTTAAATACCTAATGGAACCTTAATCCATTTTAAGTATTTTCAGTGAACATTTAGGATAGGTAGGTACCTAACATATACCTCCAACATCATTAAATAATTTTTTATTCCGAAGATCGTTTTTTTTTTGTTTTTGTTGCAAGCTGAGTGGTCAAAATCGAGTTCTATGGTTCTATTGTGGACAAAAATGTTTATCAATTTTCAATAAATGTGTAACAATATATTGAAAAGGATTATTTTAAGCGATTCTGAATAGTTTTATAGAACCTTAGATGGACCAGTTTCATAAATTAGTAATAATTTTTTTTTCAAAAGTAAATATTTATTTTCATGGGAGTTACGTTTTCTCTGGTTGGTCTCAAAGGATAAAAAATGCCTCATCGGCATTATGGTTTTTCATTTTCGTGCTTCCTCCATTATTTGTGTTTCCTTTATTCTCCCTATAAGCGCACTTTCGAGAGACTGACGACTAAATGAACATTATTTTCCTGATCACAGGGGCCAAAGTGCCTCCAGGCATAGTAGTGAAGTCCATCGATATTTCTTATATACTTTAGGAGTGAGTGTAATATTTCTAATCCTGCCGCGTGAACGGCGGTGAAATATACAAGAATTGCCATGAGAAAAATTCCCCTGGACCGGGAATCGAACCACGGAACTTTGGATTTCCGAGCCACTGGGCAAGGGTATAATTGCCATGGGAATTGAATAACCTGGATAGCGTAGTGGTATGCGCAGTGGTCCAGAAAGCAAAATGTCCGTGGTTCCATTCCCGGCCCAGGGGAATTTTTTTCTCATGGCAATTATCGTATATTTAGTGTGTCTTGAAGCAACTAATGTTAAAAGTCTAGAGTTTCGGAATGATGTCATTGAAGAAGAAGTTGCCATCATTGCATGGGACTAATTGTCTTTGTGGGGAAAGTAACGCTTTGATCCACTCTTGCCGGTAAAGACGACGCTTGATATGACGAGATATTCATTTCAATTGTTCATCGAAAGGTGATTGGCAACAAGGCTGTCTTTCTGTCGCTGTGGGCCAAGTTGCCAGTAAGTAGTTGTCGCCAGACCACAGGATATTACATTGGCTTAAGAAACGCATTGGGGTAATATTGACGCTTACATCGTGAGTGACTACACGTTTTTACTAATGGTTCTGCACTTTGTTTCAAGTTGCTGTGAACGAAGTGGCCTCGTGTACGAATGAAGGATCATGTGAGTGAGTTCCTTTCCTTGATAAGGTTTTTTATTTCCTCAGAGATCCAGGGAGTGGGAGGCCTTTTACAGTAATATATGTGTTTATGCATCTAAATAGTCACACAATGCAGTATGTTGGAACTGAGTGACCTCAATTTCAGGTCACCAAGAAGAACAGGAGAAAAAAAATCTGAGACCAGTTTTGGAAAAACAGTTGGTTCTGATATAGTGCAATGTCATATTTTCTGAGATTAAATAATCTGGGTGGCAAACGCTGGGTATATAACTTATCACAAACACAGATGAGAATCGAAACTTGAAGATTGGACGTGGTGTAAGGGCCCCATATTATCAATAAAAGACACTTTGCTGCTTCCACAAAAGATTTTTAAAAATTTCTATGACCGGTTGCGGCTATTACACCATTATAATATATTATACATACACCAATAAAATATAATATATTATATTTTCTGTATTTGATAATGGTGAATTGCCGAAACCGGTCATAGAAATAGTTATAAATATTTTGTGGAAGTAGCAAAGTGTCTGTTATTGATAAAACACAGATGAGATCATGACAGGACAAAAATAGAACAGGGTATTGAGAAAAATTGACGACCTTGTCACAATTGCCAACCATGTATATAATAGGTTGTACCTGGTGATAGTATATTTATTTGGCTTAAAGGGTACAATAAAAAGATTATGAAAATTCGCAAAATTCATCATTTCACGACTGGTGGACAGGTGGACCACACGACTACGAGTACACAAGTCTGAATCTAAATCTTCCATTATCACGAAATTTTTTAAATTTTATATCTAAATAGTCTTTGCTAGCTGGATTTTATTGGTATCTTACTCTGCCAATTTTACAAGCCCACCGACTGGGCAGGACAACTTTGATAATTGCCATGCCATGGTATTCTTCTTTATTCACCACATCCTGGAGTCATTTTCGAAAATCCGGAGAAAGGTATCGAATTTTTAATACATATTAATTTATATATTTATCCTTTTGTGGATAAAATGTTTAAATGTATTTAAATGGTAAAAATAAATTCAATCATTATTTTGATGCAAATATAAGGTGATAATATTGCCTATGCACTTATTCAGCACATAAAAAACCGAAATCATTTTCCAGAATAATTTGATGAAGAGAAACTGGAAAATCGCTTTTATCCTAATGATCTTCGATTGTGTACTCTGATATTTGATTTGGTAATGATTATTGTATCATAAGTACAAGTATTAATGATACTTAAGTCCTAATATTATGTACTTATTTTTATTCCAGATGATCAAGATGATGGTCACCGTAGTGATTGTCTTCACAGTGTGCTGGTTACCCCTCAATGTGTTATTGGTAAGTTTAAATCAACGTTATGATGTCGAAGGTTTAGTAATTTACTGTCATTTTCATGTCTCCTGCATACCAATATGTATTCCAAGTCCAATAGCATTAGAATTGAATTAATATTTACCTTATTTATCTCAAATGCCGATAACTTTTAATTTTTTGCATGTTGGAGATGAACTATTGGATATTGTTTTGCATTCGTCAGCAAACAAACGAATATTACCCTCTATTGTAAAAATACGTCAAAAATGTATTCATGGAAAAATATTTCTTGCTATCACTCCTCCTACTTAACCTGAGGATGAATTTAAAATTTATGCATGTGATAGAAGATAAAATTATGATAAAGTTTTTATAGATTTTAATGAAGAATACCTTAAACTTAATACCCTGTGGCAGTTTTGTGGAGAAAATAATTTGTACATTGCAAGAAATCGTTTCACCCTTGACATAGTGAAATTACGATATCATCATAGAAAAAACTACAAATGGTAATTTCTACACTTAGAAACAGAAGTCGACTACCAATTATGGTTTCGAAATTCTAATGAGTTCCTTGAAAATTGTTCTCCAAGAAATTATCCTTGAAAACGATATATAATGACCAAACCATGGTCGGTAGTCAAATTTCGTATTATAGTGTGGGAATTACGATTTGTAGTTTCTATCATGGTTGTACATTAAATTTTTTTCTTAGTTTTTTCAAGAAAAAATGGGCCTTGAATCAAATCTTTTGATTCACCACCAAATTGTCGCATAACTACGATTGATGGCTCATTTCTAAGCTATGATATGGTATTAGACAGTGAGTGTGTAAAAGATAAGTATACTTTCACGTTTCTCACTTTTCGGACTGTGGACAGGTAAAGCTGGCAAAAATATACTCCAGAATAGTCTATTTCTCTTTATTTAACCTGGAGGCTTGACATGGATTAGCTTTCATTCTGCTGCAAGCTGGGACGTGCTTTCCGTGCTCTGAGAATCCTCACAGAGCTGAGGGACTTATGTCTTGATGATGAAAAACAGGTCTTTTTTTAAACGTTGACGCTATGACATAGCATCCCTCGGTGGAAAACTCGTGGTACTATTATAGACGCTATTCAATAGTAAAATCTATCTATCATCTATATTATTTCTACTGTACAGATACCTTTTTCTCAACTTATACGCAACCAAACTCTACAAATGAGGTACCAAAGTGCCCAGAATTTATCGGAGAACATGCGACGGCATATCTTACTACCTAAATATTTCCATTGTTTCCAAAAATTGCTTTTTAAATAATTAAAAAAACGGTAAATATTCCTGCCGTTAACGGCGCACAAACTGATACATTTGTTCATTTGTAACAATATCTCGCATTCTTTAAATAACTTTTATCAAAATGCGGCTGATTCCACATTCAAGTCTCCTGTTGATACGTAAGTATGAGTCATCATGTGCGTTTAACAGAGGATAGTGTAATTACTTCCAATCTTGTGTTTGAAGAGGTCCTCTGACCTCAATTTTTACATGAACGTTCCAATTAAATTTGTACATAAGACCCTGCCTTTTTTTTCTACATTTTTAAATAGAAACGCACCTATCCCTCTGTGGACCTGCATTGAAAAGAGCGGGGGAAGCCCGGTGGGAGCGGGCGCATC
The DNA here is from genome assembly GCF_921293095.1 of Ischnura elegans. Lineage (NCBI taxonomy): Eukaryota > Metazoa > Arthropoda > Insecta > Odonata > Coenagrionidae > Ischnura > Ischnura elegans. The sequence goes on along the minus strand of NC_060251.1, from coordinate 90,296,473 downwards.
ACGCTCGTAATCATTTATTATATTAACTTGTATTGTTTCTAGCACTCTATATAGCTACTGAACAGTGCGCATTCACGCGCACTTGTTCCATAATACAAAAAATGTGTCATGTACCATTAAATTATCATTTTTCTTAGCCGGCATTCGAGCCCAAAAATCATGATTTCCGATCAGGTGGGCCTTTCAGTTACACCACCAAGGTGGTTAATGTCAATTTTGGTATTTTCGTGTATATTTTATTATAATTTTCTGCGGGTTGTTTAATTATTTATTTATCCACTAATTTCTATTGATTCGTCAATCTTTTCATTGCTTATGCTAATGCCCTGAATGTGGTAACTTTTTTACTCATGAATGATTCAAGCAACCTTTGTTTTTCTGGCCAAAAAAACTGTTTCAATGTCTTCATCTGATGTGACCTGTTTTTTTGCACATCTCAATATATTCCCACGTCACTCTCTTCTCGTAAGCATGTCTTACATCGTACGTCACATCTTGAGTGAAAAAATTGAAAAGTCTCAGCTTTTGGAACCATTATAATAATATCTCTAGTGCTCGAGAATTTTTATCGGAATTTTCAGCCTTGATAATGCTTTTCCACGATGAATTTGGTCCTTCACTCTTTGGTCTGTCACCCCATCTGATATTTGACATCACGTCTTGAATTGAGAAAAAAATACTCATTTTCCTCATCTCTACATCTCTCTTGAAGCAAAAAACCAGCTTTTGGCTTGATTTGAATGAAAAAAAAGTTCCTCCGACGTGAGTATAATCTTTAATTATGGTCATCAAAAACCCTGGAGCAGAAATTTACCGAAATTCCCCGAGTCTTTTGTTATTTCTCTTGTCAAAATCCGAATCTGACATAACCCTTGATATATTTTTAAGAGCAATGATAAGATAAATACGATATTTCAGATGAGTGAGTTACATTTTATTTTATGAGAAATTCCAAAATTGGTCTTTATAATTGGTGTCAGTCAAAAAATTGGTTCTCCATGCTTTTTCTGGAATATTAAATCAGTAAATGGGAGATTTCTATAAGCTTTTCTGATGGAAATGCTTTTCTTTGCGCATCAAAATCTCATTCTATATTTGTTGTTTTGACAGTGAACTATCATGAGATTCATGTTTATTGCCTTGGGAAAAGTTCCCCTTGACCGGAATTGCATTGTTAGAGCTTTGGTTGAAAATTGCATTTGGAATTTAGGAACATCGTCTGGTCTAAGGGAATTTTTATCAAAATGTGAATTTCACCGCCATTTAACGCGGCCAGTTTGAACTATAACATACTTTTGATTTATGACATAAAACTCTCTTATGACACTTGATGTGAACGAAGCATGTGTATTTCACCAAATTGCTTCACTGTGTTTAAATTATTGATTTTTTACGTGAAGCCAAAGCACTTGATCTAAATAAAAGTAGTGACTTTACTGGATAGTGTATCAACGGAAATAAATTCATTGAATAATGCACATGATATACTGCTACAATACGTATTTTAAGAATGATAAATGTTTCATATATGCATTCTGCTTGTGTTTGGTAGCGTGCTAGCTTAGCAAGTTACCTGCTGCTTATGTAGTTAACGCTCAGCAGTAGACCGAAAGGTCGCGGGTGTAACTGTTTATCTATACGAAAAATAGGTGTGAGCTGATATTGGGTTTGCAGCACATTTATTGAATTTCCTTATTAATTGAGGGATAAAAGAAATCTGTCTGGTAAAATTTTATCTTGCATCATCATTCCTGTATTACCTGAAAAAATGGTGCTACTAATATATTATGATTTCCGTGTCAGTGTGAAAGGCATTGTTTTCAAATTTCTCAAGCAATCAAATCTGCGCAAGTGACCTCTAGTTTCAAGTAGCTTTTAACATATTGCGCAGCATTCTTTATTAATTTTCTTCTGTTAATTTTTCATATTAAATCCTTGATAATATATTTTATCAAGCCGTATTTTTGCCTTAGATTCAATATGATATATGGCGACGGAAAAGTGGCACGTTCATGGTGAAACAAAACCTAATACTGTTCCACAAACTTTTTATTACTAGCTGTCAACTAGATTCGACGTCTATACCGTCATATTCAAGACTAACAGAGGAAAAGCGTACGTAAAGCGTAAAGTCCAGTCTTATATACCCAACAACTGTGTGAGGGAAGGAGGGGGGACCTAAATGAGGAAGGGGGATTGGGCAGGTTGAATGGAGGGTCAAAACATAAAGTATAAAAGCTGGGGGGGGGGGGGGGAGTGGATAGAAGGGTGGTAACGAGGTTAATGGGGGGAGAGGAGGATTATCAAGGGATAAGTCAGATTCATAAACAGTAGATAAAAAATTAGAACATTTGAATACAGTCATATTATTTAAAATTTTGGTATTACGTGCAGGAGTGCATTTGGTGATTTCTAAAATTTCTAAAATATCCAGTTTAACACTTTTGTCATGTACATGTAAAAGTTTAATATTAAAAGTGGCACCTTTATCTCCTCTTTTAGTCAGAGGCCCTACCTAAGACATGGCTAAGAGAAGTAATATGTAGGACACCGGCTAAGTCAAATGGATGTAAAATAGCCATGAACTGAAATAATTAGATTTTAATGTCATTATTCGTGCCTATAATACCTTATTCCTGTAAATTTTATTCAGCTCACGGGTAAATCTTTCTGTTCTGGAGAATAAGACAAACAAGGCAGGGTTTTTTTATGCGTCGAGTAGTCACGACAGAATTTCCTTGAAAAATAAAAGCGCTCTGCCATCAGTGGATGTCGTTGGCTCTGCGTCGGTCCAATTGGGACACGCTCCCGTTTTCCTTACGCGGCACAGTGGCGTTGTACCAATCGAATCCACGGCCTCCGTTTTCTCCAACTATCCAATCACCGCCGCTACCCCCACGCATCTTTTCCGCCCCATAAATCTCAATCCTTGTCCGTCTCCGTCACTTCTCTGTATTCCTGCTGCACACGCATCTTCCCAGCACGTGCTCGGCACCCGATTCCGGGAGCCTGTCTCTACCCATAAACCTTAGGGTCCTTTTTTCCTTCCCGTCCTTTGGTTTACCTCCTCTCACGTGTTTATTTCCGTTCCAATTTTATTCTGCTCCTTTCCTTATATCACCAGTTCCGCACCATCCACTTCTTTCCCACTTTTGTTTTATGTTTAACGTAGCTGGATCGCCTTGGTAAAAGTAACGAGAATATGGCGAAACTTTGGTCACATGTACTTTGAAAGACGCTCTTTCAATAGTGGTTATTTCCGTTCCACTTTTATTCTGCTACTTTACTTTATCGTCAGTTCAGCGCCATCCACTTCATTCCCACCCTTGTTTTATTCTTAATGTAGCTAGAGCTCTTTGATAGAAGTAACAAGAATTTTGCGGAACTTTGGTCACATATACTTTGAACGACGCTCTTTCTTTCGGTTCCACTTTTATTCCGCCCCTTTCCTTTATCGCCAGTTTCGCACCATCCGCTTCATTCCCTTGTTTTGTTTTATGCTTAACGCAGCTACTGTTCCTAGGTAAAAGTAACATGAATTTGGCGAAACTTTGGTTACATATTCTTTGAAGAACTCTTTCAATAGTTTATTTCCGCTCTACTTTTGTTCTACCCCTATCCTTTATCATCAGTTCAGCACCACTTCATTCCCACCCTTGTTTTATTCTTAACGTAGCTAGAGCTCTTTGGTAGAAGTAACAAGAATTTTGCGGAACTTTGGTCACATATACTTTGAAAAACGCACTTTAAATGATCCAAAGACAAAGGGATTCCTTGTGCCGTTTTTGAGATATTTGACGGTGTAATTAGGGAAATAAAATACGGGCTCTTTTGGAGAAATACGGTTTTTTCGAGCTAGCGAAACTGTTTGCATCAAGACGTTGTTGAAACGGCATTTATTGCAAGCAAAATTTCATGACGAATCTAAATACGACGAATTTATGACGAATCTACGGGAAAAAATAATTTCATGGTGATATAAGAAAGATATTTGCCTAAAATTGCCTGAAACTGGCGAGATGGCCGCCGAGTGCTCTGGTACAAATAGGGATCTTCCCCCTCATGTGGAGCTAGTTTTCTCCTCTTATTGGACAAGAGTCCTTATCACAGTTTTCGCATGTGAACTTTTCCTTCTCAGATTATGTGGTGCAAGGTTCTTTCCTCCATGTTTTGCATTCATTACACACTATCCAATCAACAATTGATGGATCTGAGCACGATTTTCCACCAACTCCATAGTGATAATCAGTCTTTCCAGTGAAGTTAATGCCCAGTTTGCCGTCTACCAACCGCCGCTTAGCATCGTAACCCTCAACCTTATTTTTAGATATCATGTATAGTTTCTGGTTGTAGGGGGAACTATTAAGAATTTCGATTTTGCTTAGAGCTTGTACCCCGCTTATGCACAAGCAATGCTTTTATATGTGTTCTAATGATCTCAGGATATATATATATGGCTGTATTATGCATGTCTATGAATGAAACGCACCTGAAATTAAGTAATATGTATGCTGAGACAATTAATCAATATCTATATCAGCTGCAATAGAACGTACGGATTCTCCTTTGCTCCTCCTCAGTTTGGCTACCTCCAACAGTTGTTGCAGATACTTTCTTTCCCCAGGGCTCTTACCTCAACGGTATTTGCTACACCTAATAAGCCAAAACACAACTACATGGTGAGCTGCAATCCAGTTAACTGCATGAATTTTCGAGTGAAATAATGCATATGAAGGATTGCTAGAAAAACTGAGTAGTTAAATAAACGTCCAAAGCACCTTTAAGAATTACGGGGTCCTACAATTTAGATTTAAGTCGCGTAAAAATGAAAAATAAGAAAAACTCACGTTCTGTCGTTCATTGTCTTCAACTGAAAGCACCCCTTTTCTGCATTCGGTGACGTAAATGAAACTGATTGACTACAAGTGGCATCATTCCGGCATTTAGAGAAATATTTCGGAAAAGGAATCTTCCACCATGCGGACTCTTGCCCGCAACTACCCTACAGTTTTCAGTCATCAACGGAGCTCCTTCACTATCGCAAAAGCGGTTTCTATCGATTAATTCATTTTTTGTTTAATTCAGTGTTTATTTCAAATGGTGTTGTTTAATAATTTTCTCTCGGCTTTCGTCGTTACTTCTAAATCCATAGACTTGATTTTTCTTGATTTTACTACTTTATGTTCCCCGAGTATGTTTAGTTTGCGCATTGCATGCGCCTACGAGTTTCAGTTCTCAATGTGGTTTCCCTGACTTTCGCAAATTCAACACTTTGCAATTAATATATATCTGTTGTTTTACTTATTTTTAGTGTTGCTAACTCAATTTAGGGGATTTTGTTAATGTCTATGTAAATTTATGGTGTTCTTACTCTATGTAACAACAATGAATACGTAAAAATTTAAGTCAAGGAGTTAAAAACAGATGATTGTCTTCTATTAAATATTGTTTCGATTAATTTTCCTGCTGAATCTAAAAAACTACAGTTAATATACATAGCAGTGAACTTACAAGGAGTCCTCCGAAAATCCACACAAAGTGATATTATTCCATTGGAGCAAAATTTAAGTTTCTCGGTCTCGTTGGAAGAAATTTACAGAGATTTTTGTGACCGAATCTAAACTAGGATTGTTTTTAATTAACGGGAATAAATAATGAAAATTAGTAAGAATTTATGAGTGTAAAGGTGCTTTAATTTTCTGAACCTTTGTCAAATAAAACACATGATACGAAAATAAGGCCAACGATAACCTTATGATTCGCGTCATATAATTATAAATGAATGTAATTATTTTTATATTGTCCTTTGCTAGTATAGTCGAATTATTTTTGGCATTAAGTATCAAAAACTTTAAAGTTCTTAGTTCAAAAGAGGGACACCAATTTATCTCTTACCCGTAATAAAGCCCCGGCGGGCACTGGCCGGAATATTCACCACAGTACGAGGGGGCTTCATTAATGATAGTAAGTGTCCAAATGTCCCTTGGCATCCATAGAGCGATCCCAAGCACGTAGTCCAAGCAATATTCACGTAGCAAGATGTGACGCAGTTCCTAAGCATGCCCCCAGACAGGCCATAAAGATATTTAATCCGAGTATGCATAGAGAGTATGATGCTTTGTGGTACAGTCACGGAATTATCCGTACGCCAACTAGGTTAATTTATGGATGCATAATCTTTCCAAGCCTTGAAGGAAATGTTCATTACAACTTCGCGAAACTTCAATATCCTAAGTTATTTTTAAATCCACTCCAAAGTACATTTCAGGTATTCTATTTACATCACAGAGATTTTTGCATGTTATACATACCGTTTCGTCTGTATAAGTGAATGGGATTCAGTTCAATAATATGATACTAATGTACAATTCTATATGATTTCATTTAAGTATTGAAGCTTATCATCACTTTCTTATTTCTTAAAGACTTAGCTCGTGACAGTGCGTAGTTAACCAATGTGTTGCTCTAATGAAATCATTTACATCATCATAGAGAATACAAGAGGAAGAAATCTCAAAAATAAGCATGGAAAATTTGAAATTAAATTACGTATATTTATCGCGTAAATTTTTTTTAGATAATCCATTTTTTTATATATTTAAGATAGTAAATTCATTTAAAGTGATATTTGTTGCTCGGGGTTTAATAATCAGGCACTAATTGGTTTTTATATCCGCCAGTATGTATTCCGATGAATTTCGGTGACATTTTTGTTGAGTAATGAATGAAATCGTTTAAATTTTATTTAAATATTACTTCTTGCTCATATGAGTTATGTAAATCCACATAAAAGTGGTAAAAGCATAGTTGCATAAAATTCATCCATATAATTCCTGTGCGCCAATAGACTTAAACACTTGCCCTGTGAAACATCTGGCATTCAAATTTATGCTTCCGTTTTTTTCCCCTAAGTTCAAAGGCTTCAAGAATACCGTCGATTTGGAAGATCCTCTATCGATTTTACGAAAGAATTGGTTTTGTTTATGAATGCATCTCAATTGTATTTGCATGAACAGTCACTGTAGGTTGAGAGAGACGATGTTGGAATGCCGGCAAAACGAACTCCGACTGAAAAATAGAAGATTTTCTAGTCAAAGGTTTCAGGAAACCTTTAAACACAGATAGGTAGACATTTACGGTATGAAATACAAAATACTCTCATTTCTCACAGCTTTTTATGTATATAATTCGAGAAAAATTCATTCTTTCTTCCGTTTAATAATTCGTTTATTTCTACATATTTGGAATTCAAGCGCTCAAACACCTCCTCTTACATAACATGCATCCTAGGTCACACGCGAATATCATTTACTGATCTCCGTTTAACTTTAATGATAATTTGTCTCCGTTCCATTACCATGGACTGGTAGACGAGATGACTAGAAAATACTTTCTGCCTAATATACTTGGAGTTTGCAACGGATGCTAAAACTGAAATGCATGGATATGGTGGGAAACGAGAATGCGTATCGAAGAAGGGAGGAAATGGAAATATGTAGCACCAAACGTAAGAGAAAAAACAAATGTACATCCTATTACATGTGATACGTGAAAAAGAGTTGAAGTGAAGGAAAAGTCAACTAAGGTAGATATGTACTTCGGGCGGGTAAAGAAGGGTGATTGACAAGGAGGTTAAGCATCGTGGAACTAAAGGACCTAGCTTGGGAAAGATAGTATTGTTTAGCTGCGGCCTATTATTTAAAGGATTTTATTGCTAATGCATTAGTAATAAAATCCTAAGAATTATGGAGCGCTGCTTATTGCAGGAATTAATCGAGTACTAATGAATAAATATATAGTCTTTAGTATTAGGAACATACCGATTGAACTCTCTTTAACTCTATACACTCGCGGTCTCGTTTTAGGCGGCTCGTCTGGAATGTTTATAATATGTTATGCTAGGTTGGCAATTTTGAGGATCAAATACTGTTATGTATCCAAACATATGGAATATACTCTAAAATACCAAGGCGATAAATAAAAATTGAATTATTGCAATTAGAAGCTGAGTTTACAATGAGAGGTGAAATGAAGCATTGTCCTTGAACGCCGAAGATGGCACATCCAGATGCTCGAACAGAGGTGGTTCATAAAGACAAACTCATCAGGTACGTAGTTGTTGGCAATAAAGTAGCGCCATGAAAAAATTTAAATCAGCAGTGCTCGCTATATAGGACGAATTTCTTTCGCTCGGCCAGTCTATTTTTTAAAAATGTATTGGCTTTTTATAATTTCCGCTATGTTCTTTAAATTTTCAGGGCATTTGGAGGAAGTCATTGTCAACTTTTAATTATGTTCAAAGTATGAGTTGCGGTTTTCTATATTAATCAACTGTCATTTGTTTTACGGGAATCAAACCCTCTACCAACTGTTAATACAGCTCATAGGTATGTTGAGTTACACAAGGTGAATGTGAATTTAACTATCACCTGAGTCACACTTTCCGACCCGTCTTGGCGTTAAAAAAATGGGGTTAGGTTTTTCTAACATAGCGTAAAAACAATGGCTTACATTGCGAATAAAAATTGGCTTAAACCATCTTTCGTAAAATAAAACAACATTTCTTTTGATTAATATTCTATCTCAATGAAATTAGTGTATGCTCAGTTTTAAAAGTTGAGTCGCTTCAATTTTGAAACGGACAGTAAGTAACGACGATACATTAATACCACTCAACGTGGAAAATTCCTGGGTAAGTAAATTAGGTATTGGTGAGGTATATGTCTACTCACATATATAAATCAGTGTTGAGGTTGAAAGGTTGAGTGAAGTAAACAATAAAACGACGAAAATAAAATGTCTCAGTGTACCTCACGTTTTCACCCCAATAGTTCCTTCCATAGTAGGCTTCTAGTCAATCCTGTTCCCATGCTTTATTTTCCTTGCAACTTAGCATTCATTTTCCTGCTCACATATTTCATCTTAATTAAGAAAATAGGCGTTTTTAGGATTTTTTCGCTTGGATTTCTTGAGTGCAAATGAGCGCACACTAAAAAAATTTTGATTAATGTTTATAGCATATGTAGCCGAGGAAGGTGATAGGTCGCGCTGAAACCGTTTCGATAATTTTTAAATTGGTGTTTATTTTTTTACAAACTCATTTTTCCTCTAACGCCGATTACGTGTTTATGCATAATTATAATATTTATCTTATAATAAATCTATTTTATTTACCCATCCATTAGCAACCTCTTTATCAACCCCTAAGTCAACCCCCAACCCTATAGAGACCCCTCTTAACAACTCTATGATATTACTCTTTTACATGAATGACTGTCCACAAATTGCCATTGTTAGTATTAAGTAAAAGAAATACCATATTCAAATTATAATATTTTGGCTTTTGCCTATTTCTTATTTTAGGTTTTCAGGATTTAAGTTTACAGAATGTTTTTTCAAGCTTAGCCTGTGGAATTCCAACAAATTGGTAAAGTATTAATTCATGATCAAATATAAATTGAAAATGGCTTACAGTGCCGAAACCATGTTCAGTGGTGGAGTTATATATTAAACTGTGGACGTAAACGAATTTATATTTTATCATGTATGTATTGCATTTTTACCACGTCAATCCTGAAGTGATTTCATAAATCAAAAGTGATTAACCATTTTCAACAATTTTTTAAAACCAGTTGTGAAGCAAATTTTAAAATATTTGTGGTAAATCGACCATAAGTGTTAGTTTAATACTTAAAGTGCACATTTTTTACTAGGTTGTTCGGCATTTTAAGGCTACTTTTAAGAAGATCAAGTTTCTTTTAAGGATTTAAGGCCCCATAGAGATCAAGGATGAATGACCCGGCTTTCATTACACCCTTTGTAGACAACTATGGAAACGAATCACGTATATTCTGAGCGGAATGCGTTAAATTATCTCCTCTCTTCATGCATCAATCACGTTCTTTAGATTTCGTCCATCTATCTGTAATCCTGTCCCGCGATTTTCTTTTGTTGCCTGTTCGTCGTCATCTCGTCCGAATAATTCCTTTATTCCCTCCTCCCTTAGAATAGCTCGGTCGCCCTTCCCGGAAAACCAAATCGGTTGAATATTTTCCTGGAAACCCCAAGCTCACCCGTCCGAATCAAAATGACAAATGTCTCCGATGTGTGGACACGTATTTTTTCCGTCTTTTTGTGACCAAATACTTTCATGGTTTCCCGAAGACCATCAAACCACAAAATTCCGGAAGAAACTACTTCTGTAGCTCAAACATTCACTACAGATATTTATTTACAGCTCTTTCCGGTGAATTTTCACTTCCATTTGCTAAAAGGTGAAGCTTAAAAAATGTTATGATATTTATTCAAAATCAAAAAGGTAGAGATGAGCATTATTTAGATGTTTCCCCTGGAATTGCTATAGACAGCGTTCAGCTCACAGAGAAAAGCATGAAGTATGGAGGCCTTAAAGGTTAATTTGATATTTGAAATGCTAGTCATTTAAAATGGCTGTCATGATTCAGTATTTACGGTAGTACTTTATTTTTATAATATAAAAGAAATAAAATCCTTAGTGAATAAAAGTGCTTCCGGAGGATTTCAGGTACTCAATTACAAATTGAGGTGAAAATATAAAGGGAGTTGAAGACAGTCCTGGAATTATTTTGCGGTGCTGGCCAAGCGCAATGAGAAGCTCAAAAAATCAGGAAAACGTTTTCGTTTGCACAAAATGCCTCACATTTCCCATTTCCGTTGTATCCTTGGTGAAAAGGAATAGTCTACATTTGCATGCTTGTCCAAAGTCTCTGGAGATTATACTGCTGGGGATGGAGAGAGACCAGTCATAAAAGTGCCATAAAATTGGAAGGGAATTTGTAAGAGGAAATGTTTTGCCTCTCAGGTCTACGAGTATTTGTTCGAATGTGGGACCCAGATTATTTGGAATTGCGGAGCTGGACTTTTAGCATCGATGATGGGAATTTTGCTGAAATTCTTTTCGCATATTTGTTCACATTTTAAAAGATTATGATAGAGTATTACCCGAGACTTTTAAAATTCAACTGACTCGGGCGTGATAATGTTGAAATAAAAGGCACTTTCTAACAAGTAATTTTAGGTAGTTGCGCTTTTATATATTTTTATTTCAATATTCCGAAAATTGATATATAATTTTTGCTTCCTCTCGAGACAAAAATGTCAATATCGTACTTCAATTGTTGTTCGCTCCTGCTTATTTTCATTGTTGTAGTAACTCATTAAAGATAGTGATGAAGCTTCTCATGGTTCAAATACACTCACCTAGGCTTATTAAGCTTTTGTTTTTCATCTACCAATGTGGGTACCCAGCATAATAATGCCTTTAACCGATGCTGTATAATACTTTATTGTGATACTTAAAGCATTTAGGTGGTCTTAATGAAAAGCTGTATTCTTTTGGCTCAGGGTAACATTTTTGAGCCTTCATTAGCATAACTTGTTATGCAAGCCTTAAATAAGTGAAACTAAATTCGTGTTCACTGAACTAGTTACAAATATAGCCTTCTTCAGATGAGGTATTCTGTAAGAGAGGTATGTTCTCTGTCAGTCTCTGTTACACCAATATTTCAACACCCAAATTTAATTGAATACCCTAATTTAGATCAACTGCTGTTTAGCATATTTCAGTTAGGACTATGTAGGCATAACAAATTATAATTTATCTGCCATCGTTGGAAGTTTCAGTCTAATTTTTTTGTACCTATTTCTTATGTAATTTTCGCTGACACAATATCCATTATTTCTGTGCTGGATATTGAGATTACTTTCAGTGGGAAATTTTCCCATTCAATCATGTTCCCTATATCAACTCTATTTACCAATAATAACTAGAATTTTACTATCTGTAATGATAATACATATCTTAAACAGTCCATAGATGTACATGCGTATGATGTATGTTCCACATGAACCAGAGAGGCACGTGCCGCAAATATTTGATTAACATAGATCGAATGATACTATTATTTACTGAGTATTTTATTTTTATACGCCATAATTAATAGTTCATAGTTTATAACTGAAATGGTCAACATAACAGCATCATTAAGCCGTAATATTATATTTTTCATTGATTTCATGCTTTTGGAGTTGGGTGAGACAGGTGAAAATGAAAATGTTTTTTTTATTATTTTTTCTTCCATACAATAAACATAAAACATTTTTACAAGGTAGGTTCACTAATGGGCAAAATACTTATTTTCAGGGATATGTTTTTAAATGCATTGCTCGAATGATGAAGGATATTTCACTATATATAAGAATATTTAACAGAAAAAAACAGACAAACCATCTTGAACATACAACTTGAATCTGGCAACAAACTAAAGATAAATAAAATCTCACCGAAGCACATTTTTTATGTTTTTACAAGACATTAACCATTATAAAGCTAATCTAGGATAAGTTGTGCAGAATTTAATTTCTCCTCTTTAATTTTGTTTCATAGTTTATTGTATAATTTAGGTCCAAGAAAAGTAATCTTTTGAAAAACGCGATGCAAACTGTAGGCATAGGTACCCAGTAGCCTCTACGGCTATTATGCGTCAAGTATTTTCCCAATTCTTGCTGCTGAGAATGTTTATATTTACGCTCAACAGCAGACGGGTTTAGCGAAAAGGAGTTTTGAGGTTTTCTATCTATAAAGCCCCTTCGCGTTGTGTTTTTCATTTATCGCCCGGGAGAATATATTCATTTTTAATCTTGGTTGAATTGCATGACTCTAATTCCTCCAATCAGTACCACGGGAGTACGTTATGCCGTTAACACAAGGAGCTAAATATTTACTCAGGATATTACGCGTATTCAGTGAAGAACGGCTTGGCTAAATTAAGCCCACGAAGATTAAAAATTGATTGATTGGCCATTTTAGAATCTTTGCTCGGGTTACCCCAAAAGCCATCATCACTTAGTTTTATATTCCAGAGTATTTTATACCGGTGACATACATTCTCAATGAATCTCTATCTTTCTTTCATTGCCCCTCTTGCAATGAAAACTTGTCTATATCTCAACGGGAAAAACGAATTAATTTGAGTCAAAATCGACCATATGCCTTAACCTGGTTGTGTGATACAGTTATTTTCATAACGGCTGCTCATCACAACGCCAGTGGTGTAGTGATTTAAAAAAATGTGGATTGAAGGCAATTTTTCCCTCAAAAAGGTATTTTGTGTGAATATCACGATTCGTGAAAGAGGAGACGTGGTGCACAGCATTCCTGTATCGTTTATAAATCGTTCTAAACGCTCAATCGGTGGATTAACCTCGTCAATTTTATCGAATTTCAGCGCATCTTATGATATTCTCTTAATATTTTCAGCTTAATGGAGCCAGAAGTGGTCGAAAGAATTAGTTAATTAATCACTCCCACCAGCCTACTTTCTCAACGCAGTGCGCCATGGTCACCCGGTCCAAAAGGGAGGCTGAGGTTTTCCGCTGCTCGGAACAGAAAAAAGCCACGTCAAACTCAAACAACTAGGGACATGCGAATACACGAAAAGTCGAGTCGAGAGGTTGGTACTCGACTCGAGTGCTTCGGGTATTATTACGAATGTCGAGTCGAGTCGTATCGGTTACAGAGCTGTCGGGGCCAGTAGGTCCAGAAATCTGCCGACTGGAGGCGTTATCATGACAATCATGTAATAATAATAATTTTTAAATCAATAAGTCGTTCTAATTCCTTAGCCTAGGAGTTTTAGCTTTTGTATGCATAGCAGTCAACCACTGTAGTAGTCGGCGTGGGTGCCGAATTCCTTTTCGTCAGCCCTGACTGCCTACCGTCTTCCGACCTGGCGGCGTAATCGAAGGGGACCGCTGAATAGCGCATACTTTCTTATGCGATACTTTTATACCTTACCATACTTTCTTTACTCAAATGCCGAAGGAATGCGAAAAAATTGTTAGGATTTCCACGGAACAAATGCAACTTGTAGGTCTACGTGGACAATGCCGGTTTTTCCCGGTTTTTTACTCACATATGGCATCTTTTAGCCTTTTTGAATACTGCGTAAATGTTTTTGATCTACAAAAATAAAACTTAGTTCTATAGTTCATTAACTTCGTTCACTTAATTTCCATGATGATTGAAGATCCAAAAATCGTCTACTTAACTTTTCATAAAAATTCCCAAGGTTCCCGAATCTTGGAACTTCGGCAAGAAAGTGCTTGCCCTGCCACACAAGTGTTTTGCAAAAGACAATTTTAAGCTGGCAGTTATACTGTAACATGGAGACGTCGAAACCTGCTGCCTTAGCATGTAGAACAATAAGTTTCTTCTTGAGAATTTGAAAGGATCAAATATTACATGATTTTATTATACAATATTGTATATACAAATATTGTATATAATATATACAATATTTACGTTGTACAAATGCCTTTACTGAGGGCCCCTCTGAGCAATTTGTATACATTCGTTAGTTAAATTGGCAACGTGTTACAGGTATATTCATTTCTGTTGTGCTTATGGAACTGTTTAAGACACATTAATCTTCATTAATCTCCTAATTTTGACACAATTTTTAGATCAAGCTAAGCATATAGAATCAAAATTCACAGGGGGATTGTAAAAATGAGAATATATTGGAATACGGATTGCTTTATTGCCTAGTTCAGGTTTTGCCATACTCGACTCGACTCAAGACTCGAGAGTAGTCGACTCAAAAGTCGACCTGATACTCGATTCGAGATCAAAAAGTACTGCCCGCCAACACATCCTTACAAAAAAGCCGTTAAAATCGCAGCTCTTACATCTATAAGCTACAAAACATTTTAGTTTTACCTAAATCACTGATAAACTCAACACTCCATTTGTCTGGTGGGAGCTTGGTACACCCGTTAACATTTTGATTTGAGGACAACCTAACAGATAAATTTAAGCATATCAGAACTAGCCACTGTGAAAACTTCAAGGAGTCACCTGAAATGCAAAAATTGTGCGAAAATTCGACAGATAATAAAATCTTTCGCCTTGACTGGGAGCCCATATCAACTTAAAGCTCAAGTCTTTTCCTTAGATCTGTAGCCTGCATTTTTTTAGCCATCAAAGTGAAATTCTTTCATTGAAGCACTTTTAATGAAAGCATAATAAAGTAATTAAAATAATTAGCTCAAATATTGGTTAACTTCGTTGCTTCCCCGTTTTATATCCATTGTGTTCACATTAAATCAATAAAATCACTGAAAGCGACATAATTAGTTCATAATTTACGAGTGGCTTCAGGCATCATTAACCATATTGTAACCATAAAAGAATTTCTTTCGATGTTCTGTGAACTACGAAGTAAGATTATATTTTCCTCGCACTGTTGGTGTATTATATACAATTAATGGTTATCATTATGAGATAAGTATGTGTTAATATCAGTTTTTATCCTGTTTACATGTAAAACTTGATTAAAATCGTTCTATCAAACTATGATTATAGCCCAAGATCATTCATTGGTGAAAGAAAATTAGTGCCGACCTAAATCCATGATACATTACCTTTGAGGAAATTGGAGATCTCATAAGTCGTTCGAAGCATAATTACCAATCCCTTAACTCTTTCCCTTACTTTGCCTGATATCACTTCCTGGCTGTAAATTATCTTCGATATCGAGCGACACATTTGGTAGGGAGAAAAGTTCTATGCGCAGATGCTGATGTCCTTTGAAGTGAAAGATGAATGTAATTCAAGTCTCCAAAGACTCCAGGATTCTCGGAAACTCTCTAAACCTTTTTGAGAGGAAAACGAAGTCGTCTATCTTCTTACTAGTTCCTTCCTTTCATGACCCCGCCTGCAGTTGACATCTCCGATCCTTTTCGCGAAATTCCATTCTCTTTAATCCCATGCGTTTGTCTGTCACTCCAAGCCTACTCCGATACGAACCTATCGAGCACCATTATGCAGCTCATTTGTGAAATCCCCAAGTGACTCCATCGGTTTCTGAAACGTGAATCATCATGCATTTGCAGGGTAATATTTCACGTTGCGTGACGGTTATTCCCTTGCCGATAACACGTATTTCTCCGTCGCTTAAGTTATACTTAGTAGAGTTTCAAAAACGGAAAATTTATTAGAAAGGGGTTGAAAAAGGAGATTTTTTCTGTGAGTCATAGCATTCCTCGTCTTAGAAAATACTTTTTATACCAAGTTTGATGAACGATTAGTCATTATTTTGTCTGAGCGATGGTATGCATTTGATAATTACTTTCTTGATATCTTCAAAGCTGAATAATCTCTCAGTAGAAATATATTAAAGAATTATTTAAATATCTGACTCCACATGATCATTAGCTAACATGAACATGACTAACCTTATTAGGCATATTATTATAGCATATTAATGTTAAAGGTAACCTCTGGCTAAAATTCTTTGTTATTTCATAATGAATTTTCTCAGCTGTATGTTTTGTTGAAATTTCATTTTTTTCTTATTGCTCCATTATAAACTTCAGTTCACCTAAAAATTCAATCACATGGCGAAGTCATTGAAATCTTTTTTTCGATTATTTTAGCTTTTCCTTTATTCAGGCAGATAGTAATAAGTCTGGAAGGGTATGCATCGTTATTCCGCATTCAAAATTCATTTTTTAATGATCATTCTCTGTTGAACAATAAGGCATATTTGAAAGTAAAATATTAATAAGCTGTTTTATAATTCTTTCGCCATTAAATTAAACACATTCTTCTAGATAATAATACATTGATTTTTCGTGGTTGTTTGCAACCAGTAACATTGCGTTACAAGTACCCATTGTGATACATTACTCAGGTCACAAGTTCTGTTTTTACATCATCGTGTACCTATAATGTGAGCCCGAGGTTAATGATTTATCTATTGATAATGATAATCTGTTGATTTTCTGGGTTAATTCACCAAATCGCCCATGTTATCAGCATGCATCGATTGATTGAAATTTTTCTAGATCCTCATCTGGGCACAAATAGTCACGCTGTAATAAATATTTCATTATCAACCTTTTATTCTTTCATGCTCAGGAGTCGATGAAATGAATGACCAATAGCAGTGATATTTGAAAAGATTTAGCTAAAATTTAGTATATGGTCCAAAGTGTAAGTACCAAACCTATTATAATCTACTTTACTATTAGAATTCACAACTTGCGATGAATCCAACTATTAAAAACTGTTTATAAAAGCAATATGTCGGCCAATTTTGCAAATGAGCTAAAGTAGTAATTCACAGAAAGAATGGGTTGTGGATTGGGAAATATTTTTATGTGTATACAATTTGTATATTATTTCGTATGAAATGTTTCATAGGTACTTTAGACTTCTCAATGTTATTAAACCACCGAAACAATTTGAATTAACTCAAGGTAATCGCAAGTGCGCACGCATTTCAAAATTGATGAAAATGTTTTAGGTGAACCTCAGATATGGTTGTATTTGCAGAATTTGGGATCGTTTCGGAAAATTTTCGACGAGGCATACTTTTAGACGTTCCGATTTCTCTGAGAACTGAATTCCGTAATATCACTCTACACTGCATTAAAGCCCTTGATATCTACTTAGTTGCCTGCTAATGTCGTTAGACCATTAGCTCCTGTGCGTAAGTATAGTCTGTACTCACAGAGATAGCTGGGATACTTACCAGTAAAATGGTACGCGCGGGACCAGATCCTTCCTGCAATTACATCTAAATATCGAATTATAAACATCCTAGAGGAGAAAATATGATTCTTTAAACATAATTCCCTCTTGCTCTATTTATTTGTTGTCTCGGGGTCTTAGTATTCCTATCATTCAATTATAGTCAAAGAAAAGTATTCCCGACATCTTATTCAGAAAGACGTAGTTGAATGCCTTTTTTTAACCGACCTGAGTTTCAACTAATAAAGTCATCATGTGTTACATACAGCTAGATATTTCCTCTATAAGCAGGGCCAGACTGGTTTCTCAAGAGCCCACGCGGGCAAATCTTTCCTTAAAACGAGTGAAAATGCATTTGTGAGAAAGATTTTTAATATATTTTGCAAAACACTTTGCTTTTTTCTGTAGAAAGTCACAAGTTCTGATGTACATTTTTACCTTCTCTTTCCTATAAACTAACAGTATTTAAAAAACTCATGCAAACTTAGGGTTCTGGTTGGGATTTTCACGCGCCCACCACATTCCACCTCACCAGTTCGACCATGAGCATAAGACCCTTAAATCAAACACAATTTCAATTCATTTGTTTTTTGTTACTTAGTGCTCCTTACTTTTTACTTGACCTCGAACCGTTTTAACGCATTTGGCCATTTTTAATTAGTATTATTTTGAAAAATGACTCGGAGACGTTGGAACAGATCGAATTTGAGCAAAAACATTAGAAGTGTACAAATATTGAGATTTATATATTACTAAAAACTTTTAAAAAATTAACTCGCCAGAATTTGAAATTTTAAGTCCATTTAAAAAAATTATAATTCATGCTTAATTAAAGCCATTTCTCTAAAAAGGAAAGGCTCTTATGTAGCTCCGAACGCAATTTGATCTATTGAAACCCAATTGCACGGAAATAATGTTGAATTGTCTGGCCATCGGAGCCGGTGCGTTAGCTAGAAATTAGTTAGAAAGCACAGCAGTCCAGAACACGTTTAGCTGTAGGTACCTACGCGATAAGAGAAGTGAGATGTGGCCCAGTAACACGAGGCGCCCGACACCAGATCCTTTCATCGCCTTTTCCTTCAATCTCCTCTTTGGATGGGTCGAGCATCTGCCAATCGGAAGGAAAGGAAAAAGGCAGGAGAGGTGCCTCACTCCTCCTTCGCCTCCCCTACCATTCCGCTTTGAGATGATGTGATGTAATCATTCCGCTGGTGCTTCGGTGGGTTCATCCGTGAAATAGCTGGTCGACCACCTCATACAAAAAGCCGAGAAAACCCTGACACTTCTTGCATCACAAACTTTTATGGTTCGGTTGACGATCTAAAGCCTAGTTCAGAGCTGGAACTTTCCACGAAAAAGAGAATTTCTTATAAAAATTGGTATAAATGCAATTAGCATTGCCGCTCCTTGCTGGAAAGTAGAGGGGTAATTCGGGAAGAGATCCCGCATACGGGATTGACTGCGCACCCCCCTTAGTTTCGGCGTTTCCTGGCAAATTTTGGGAAGATACAGGGGCTCAGTAGATGCTAGGGAATAAGTGAGGATGTCCCGTTTGTTTTTAATTGGTTTTAAGGATTTTAAAGCGCAAATACCACGCATGATAAAGCGCAAAATTTTAGATAGGTCTGGTACCTGACCTTCAGAATTTTTCCTGGCCTTGCATTAAATTCGTATTTGACGTTGAATTAGTGCTATTTTACGATTGTTTGAGATTTGCAGCAGCAGTAAGTTCTGCTCGGAATATTTTCAGTTTGGAAACGCCACATTGGCCTTAAAGGCCATTGAGACACGCGGTGCGGTGTCTCTCTTGTTGAGAAAGGGAGAGACGCCTCACTGAACTACACTTGCCGCATTTCTCTCATGCGGTATATAATCCACACGGAATGAAAAATGATTTCAAATTAATTATAACTCGTTTTTAGCAACGTTATAACATATTTAGTGTGTATAATAAAACAAATTGTTTTTGTGTTCGGTAGTATTTAATTATTTTTTCGCACATTTTGAACAGTATTAGTACTCTTTATAGGCAACAGCAAGAGCCGACTTACGCAAAGTATAACTTAAATTAATTACCTTAATTTATTTTTCGACTAGTCAACTTTCAATTTTGGAATTCTAAAATCTACTCCGAAATTAATTCTTCGTCAACTGAACTTTTTAGGTTCAACTTGTTTTTTCCAAAAAAATAGGATAAATATAGCCCATTTTAGTTAAATTTCATGGTTTTTAAATGTGTATGTTTCGAATGCAATGACATAAATATAGCTCTAGTTTTGCAACCTGCATTTCAGTTGCATTACAATCGTAGATATGTCCTCTTAAATAGATGAATTACTGGGTTCTTTACGACGTTTCACCACTAATAAGTCAAATTTAGCTGAAAAATATTTGCTTAAAGTTGGTTACAGCCTGAAATTTTCTGCAGATCCCCATGATATTACTAGATAATTCCATATTAATTCCACCTTTTTTCCTTGGATGTAAATTAAAGGTCAAATTTAATCCAAAGTATTAAATGAAAATGATGATTGTTTTATTGAATCTTGAGCCATTTCTATGAGAAAAAAAGTGGAAATATAAAACACTGAAGTTCATTTTTTTTATACAGAGTCTAAAATGTTTTACATCGGGGAAAAACTAACTCATGTCTCCTCACTCGTGTAGGGCTTACTCCCTGTTAAACTTATAAATTTAGTATCGGAAAATCAAGAGAGAGAAATCTTCCGAAACAAGTCTTTGAACATCTCGAGAAATGAGTCAGCACGGGTGTATATTTATTTACGATACATTCTTCCTTAAACTAAGACTAAACCAAAGAAACGTAACGCTAGAAGGCAAAAACATTAAAAATTAGATCTAAAAAATATGAAGAATATTAAATGTTCCCTAAAAGTGACAAAGTGTGCAAGTAACTAAAAAGATAACGTGTATAACGAATGAATAAAAACATCGTGTTGAAAGTATTCAAGAATAATTAACAGCGGGAGTCGACAACAAAAAATGAAAATAGTACGAAACGCACAAAGTGAATGTGCTTGGGTAAAACCTTGATAATGACAGTGTGTACTGCCGAAACCTAGGTCGGGATTAAAAACTCTTGTGGAACATACAAAAGTGTATTTCATTATGTTTCCTGCGAACAAGTTCCACCAAATATCGCCATCCAACCTTAAGCCGAATGGTGTAAAATTTTATTTTTTGAAAATTTTTTTAAATTGCAATTATTCAGCAACAGACGTCGTGATTATTCTTACTGGTACCAAACTCACTTGACTATGCTGTATTTAAACTCTCTTGACTATGTTTTGAATATTTTTGCAATAAAACAAGTATGAAGAAAGTACTTTATGATAAACATTCTTCTCTATATAAAATCCATTTATACCATTTCCTTAACATACGTATTAGTGATAGTGATAGTGATAGTGCATGATAGTGCGAATGTTTCGCACGGGCTACCTAGTACCACAGTATTTCTTTACTGACTACTTTATTCCTCCCCTTACACCATACTTCCACTGCCTCCTTCCCAATTCTCTAGTTTTCAGCAAAATTCCAAGAAAGATATGTGGAGAATGAAGTGGTCTCAAGTCCTTTTACACCGAAGTTCACTCAGTCTTTCAAAGCTAACTCGATTGAATAGGTAGTCAATTTGCCTCCGTTTACTTTCGCGGAATCGAGCACTCATTGTGAGGACTTACTGAAACTCTATCTATATATATCCCTCGTGTTTCCTTTCCCAGTGATTCTTATCCAGTTAACCAATCGAGTAGAAATGAGCAGCCAAGTCTGACGAAAGGGTAAATCGTTGTAGCAGGTATAAGACTAATCGGGAGAGACTTTTGTTTCAAGCGAAACGTGCTTCCTTTCCCTTGAGGAACGACTATCAAGGGTTACAAATCGTCTTTTACGCCAGGTAAGGATGGGAAACGGAAAGGAACCTTGAATCTTAAGAAAGGGGTGATGCTCACAGGAGCGATGGGAAGGGGTAAAAGGTGGGGACGAGTCGGTTCTACTTTTTTTTCGATTTTGATTCCTATTCCGATTGCTTAAAATCGATTCCCGATTCTCGATTCCGACTCCATCTATTCATATCCGTACAAACAGGCTGGATATTGATTTGTCATGAGTAGAGCTGTCATTAAAATTGAAGGATTGAATGGGATGAATAACGAAGGCAATTAAGTGGCCCAAAATTGATTATTTATTCAATATACCAAATTATTATTATATTATTATGTTCTCAACTTAAATAACTCTTTCTGACATAAATTATCAACGTAATAGGGTGGTTTCCTATTTTTCCTTGTTGCCTAAATAGAAAGATTAACTCCTGGAGTACGTATTTCACGCTTTTAGATTTTTAAATGACGTTATCTATTTTTCGCGATTAAATGAAAAGTGAATATTTCAAGCGCGAGAAAACGCGACGGCTAAGTATGACTTCTGGGAAAATCCCTTTTGACGTCATTCTGGTTCCAGCTGCCGCCGTGTGAGGCCACCTCGGTGCGAGGCTATAAACGCCGCTATGATGCAGGCTACTAGTAGGTAGCACAGTCCCTGCTAAAAGGTTGCGCTTGGCTTAAATAAGGATTATTAATACCCTATCAAACGAAGGAAATTTTCCGACCTTAGGCAATTTTAATAAGTGATTGTTAAGAGATATTTCCCTGAGCTCTGTGCCTCATGCATGCATTGGTAATCTCAGACGATGTAAAACTCCGGTCTACTCGTATCATCTAAGTCCCTGTGACGTCACGTGGAGTGGCATCGCATGGGCGCCAATCTCGCCTTTTTCAAATGAGGTTGAAATTGACCATTGCCATTCGTCTAAACTAGGATTTCTAAAACCAAATAATTTGTATATTATGAATACAATAATGGTGGGTAACGAATCGCAATCAATGCCTTTCGTTTTCTTTGACGAAGGAAACTACCATATTATATACAGTACACAATGGCGCAGGTGAGTGGAGGTCTTTATGTCCCATTCTTGTACTGTATTTTCAAAATATTTGTCCTCCTGTAATTGATGGAATCGGAGTCGACTCAAGGCGATAGATTCTAGATCCATATTCCTTCGCTTCTTACTTATACTAACTGATGGGATATTGATTTGTTACTAGCATTGCGGTCATTAAAATTTTAAGTATTGAATGGAATAATGTAACAAATAAAATTAAGTGGCCGAAAATATATATTTATATAAAATAGCGATTTAGTATTACAATAACATATCCTCAGCTCTAATAAAATAATAAACACTTTAACTGTTTCTGGCATAAATTATTAACTTAATTATACACAGTGCGCAATGGCTCAGGTGTGTGGGGTCTTTATGCCACAATCTTATAGTCTAATGAATGATAAACGGAGCATAACAAGGGCGTACCTAGGATCATCCTACCCTATTATATAAGTAAGCTATGGTCCAGGGGGGAGCAAGCCAAGTTGTGACATATTAGCATGGAAAAGGTGAATGAAACCAACATTTTCAGAAAATTATAGCAGGGCTTTATTAGTTGATGGGATTATTTCCTCGAAAAAATTGTTTATTTTAGTTACATATCTTATACTAATACATATCATTTTTCGTAGGCTAAAAGAAAATTTGTTGAATACTTTCGTTTCAATTCAGTACTGATTTCTCATAAATACTTTTGCGATTTTTGCTTCCTAGGGGGGGGGGTGTTGCCCCCCCCTCTAGGAAGCAAATTAGCTGCCCCCTGCCCCTCGCTGGGTACGCCCATGGCCCATAAGCTTTACTATAACAGCATGCAACATATTTTACGATTGCCGTCTGGATCATCATCCGGATTAAGAAAGTAAGTAAGTTGTAATATGTTATAATAACACCAGTGGGCAATACGCTACCTTCGTTTATCATTCGATATGTTGTTCCACGACATCTTTCCGCAAAATGATGACTTATGGCCTATTTACGTGATACATTAGCTCATTCGAGTTAATGTCTGTTTGCATCAACGATTTTTGTGGGCCGGAGCGGAACATATACGAATATATGAACCAAATTAGAACATCGTGTTATTAATTCTATTCTAATTAGTTCTATTTTGTGTGCGTGAACCAAATTTTCTTCGATTGCATTTTCATTTTGTGAATGATGCATGAATTTTCTATGCATGAACAAAATTAGTACAGGCTCTATTTTCCGTGTGCACGAACCAAATTTTCTACGCATGAATTTTCATTTGATGAAATGTGCGTTAATTTTCTATGAACGAATCAAATTAGAACAGGTTCTATTTTCTGTACATGGTTTCGCACAATGTGGGTGGTTACACGATGCATTTTCGTGTTCATTCACGCGTTCATACATTTAGACATTCACTCGTACTGGTAAATGTACCCTGCAAACAGGCCTATATGGTCTATTTTCAAAATAACTATCCCCGTTTACTCGATGGAATCGGAATCAAATTTAGGCGTTCGATTCCGCTATCGATTCCGTGCTTGAGAATTGGTGAAATCGAGAATCGACATTTGGAATCGACTCACACCTGGTAAGAAGGTAAAAAGGGCTGAAGGGGTAGGGCGTGGAGGAAAGAGATAAAGTTCCCACGATTCCTGGGAAGAGCGATCGCATTTTCTAGCCCATCAATCGTTGTTGCTAACACAAAGTGCGATTCAGCGAGTGCCACGCAACTGTGGCGTCTGTGACCGGAATCCCATTTCCCAGCTATGCCTCAGTCATCCGTCTCCCATTCCTTTCCTCAACATGCCCTCTACTTTCTCTAGCCCGAACACCCAAGGTAGTGGCATGGCGAGGGAGGCCTGGGGGGCCCGGACTAGAGGCGTTGCCACGGGGGAGGGGGGGTTCCGAGTTGCAACCCCCCATTTGAGCCTTTACTGAATTTTAGCCTTGACGTCATCCAATTTATACACTTCATTTTAATAAATACTCGCTCAAAATTACAGATTTTGAGTCCTAAACTCGTTTTCAGCATCAAAAAGCCCAAAATTTTCCAGTGGAAAAATCTCTATGCCATACACCCAAGAAGGGCCCTTAAGTCTCCGGTAAACCTCTCCCATTTGAAAATCCTGGCTACGGCACTATTCCGGACTCCCTCCCCCCCTCCCCGAAATGTAAAAATGAAATAATTTTCCTTCATAAAAGGTAACGAAATATTGAACATTCATAAATTGGCAAAAGATTTATTTGGCATACTCGCATTTAAACTAAATTTAGTTTAAAAACCCCTACTTAGTACCCTGTTTTAAAAAAATTTTCCCCCTGGTTTTGGACCCCCCCGAAGGAAATTCCTGGCTTCCCCACTGACTCAAGAGACTATTTGCCCCAAATGAGTACCCTTTCACCTATCATCGTATCTCGGTGAAAAGAGAATCTCATCAAAATGTCTCTTAGATAGATGACATAGCCGTAAATAACTTCCCTGGCTCATCAGGGTATTTTTATTGTAGAAATTAGTGTTAAGGAGAATGCGTGAGTGCTAAGGCTAAAGACTTTCACTTTAGTGAGTTTCTAAGCCAGATAATGATTTTAATTACAAACGCAGCACGCCTTAAGATGAATGGTGAAGGTGAAATGGATAGAAAGTTTAAATTACCTGGGATCCTAGGAAGAGTATAACAGAAGTTTTCTGAAAACTTTGAATAGAAGAGACAGGAACGTATTTGGCCGCTTTAGGAGACAAAGAGGTGTGATGAAAAAGATCATGAGCGACAAGTAGAAGATTAGAAAGTCAAAGGAAGACCTTGATGCAGGAATAGTTAATGAAAGATGTACAACAGAAGAATTTTTTGTTCTTGGTAAAAGATAAGCTAATATCAGATGGTAGTTGAGACAGCTTTGGTCAAACCAAACTTCAGATTAATCTTACTGTTGATGATGACATATAGCGCGCTCTTTCAATAATCATCGTGTTATCTTATCAACGAGTAATGATGAAAGTATTCTTATTTATAGTTGGTTATTATTATTATTATTATAGTATTCTACCGATTAAGATAGGTTTCCATGGAGTACTAAAGAAGTGATTTGGGAGCCTCCCTTTCCTTCCAGCACTGCCTTCTTCAATTCACTGTAAGGCCTACTCCCTTTCAATCTATCTAAAAGTCCTATTCTTTTCCTTCCCCTTCCTCGTTTCCCCAATATTGTACTCTGTAACACCAATTTCAACATCCCCTCCCCGCTAAGTATTCGCTCCATCCATACATTCTGCCTCTTCCGTACCTCATCTAAAAGGTGCCTCTCCTCGCCAACTACATCCAGCACTTCGTCGTTCCTTTTCCTCTCCGTCCATTTCGCCTTCTCCATTATTCTCCGTACCCACGTCTCAAATTGGTGGTAGAATTGTGAAATTATACTGCAATTAAAAATAAATAAAAACATGCTCCATGGCCCTAACTCCTGAAATAGCGCTTTTCCTTATCATTGTTTCATAGGGAAAGGAGCGAGTGTTCGGAATTAACCCCGAATGCAATCCAAGATTTTCACTCTCTCGTAGGGTTGAGTTTCTTGGAGATTTGCGTGAGTAGTAGGAAACTTTCTTTGTCAAGAGTTTTATTTTAAGTTTCTCTGATGATGGATGAACTCGCACTTTGGAAATAGTGGTGAAAGGAGCTAAATAATTGTGTTCTTAACTCATGAATACTCACGTTTTATTTATCAAAATTAAGTGCTCCTCTCGTCTTCAATTGCATTTACGTGTTCAGTTTCTGTTTTCACGTTTTATACTAATAAAAATGAGATAATTTATTTTATTCATATGCTCACTAGAAATTATCTAGGATTTAAATTGCACAGTACTTTCAAGTTAGTTTTTTTTCGTGTTTAAAAGTTCATTTCCTAGGTGACCTTGGAAAATCTAACGGCAAATTATGTTTTAAAATTTATGTCTTATTTTGCAGCGACACCAATCAAATATTTAGTGACAAAGACTTGATCAGACTAAATATTGAAATTTCATCTCTAATAATTTAAATTTCTATCCATATATTAGTGAGAATAATCCAGGTTATAAATCATTCGATAGTTTAAGTTTAGTTTTTTTTTCACCTTTCAAGTTTATTTTCTAATGGCTCTTGGAAAATGTATGGGTAAATTTTCTATTTTTCTAATATTCGCTTCCATATTTTACGGTGACGACCGAAATACATTTAGCAGCAAAGAATAGATCAGACCACATACTCGAAATATCATCTCTGATCTTTTGTCCCCATAGAAACTATTGTTTTTTTAAATTATCCTTTCTGGATTAGTATCCATTCTCTTCAAGTGTGCCCTCTCTTAAAGCGGTGATTGATATTAATTTCCAGCACTCTTACGCGACCCAGACAGGATCCCGGTTTTTTCTTCAGGCGGCATAAATCAAACCTTAGCCTCTTATCTCGAATGCCATCCAGAATCCGCTGTGCCCAGCATCCATTTCCCTGCGTGCCTTAATGTCAAATGTAATGAATGGCGTTTCAAAGGTATATTTTACGCAGGACTTTATTCAACTCAAGGAAATCAGGAATTCCTGATCTCATTACGATGCATGGCCCACTATTCACCGCAGGAGTGCCATTAGGGTAGGCTATCTCGCGGTCAGAGAAGAACCTTCGAAGAGCTGTGTCGCGCCGGGAATATCATATAAGTTCTGAGACTGATTCACAGGGATCAACATGGTGTAAAATTTGATTCCGCTGTGCCTATATTGATGGATGCTTTTTCTGATAGGCTTGCGTGATAAAAACAAGTAAATCCCTCAGCGGTTTGCAATAGGATTCTCGAGTGAAGTTTCTTGTCTCACCTGCATCTCTATCTGAGAAAATAAGCCATTCTTAATAAAGTTTTTTGGATCTTAAACAGTGTATTTTAATTAGAAGTCTTATGATCCCTAAGTTTAAAAGAAACTCGTATTGGATTCCAACCATCCCTTATTTATTCTCAAACTACCTTCGAAAACAGGGCCTATTACCTCAGGGACTTTCAACAAGTTAAAAACCACACGTGCACGAACAATCATTCCCTGCAGCCCTCCTCTTCCCGGATCAATCGGAGAGAGGAGGAAGCAATCACACGGTTGAGGATAGGGCACTGCCCTTTGACTCATTTATATCTCTTTACTGAAGAGAAGGAACCTTTAAATGTGATGATTGTAGATTCCCGTCAAGTATTCGACATATCCTGATAGATTGTGATGAGTACCGCGACGCGCGGACACGGATTATTCTAGGGGGAGACCTAGAATCCCTCCTGGGAGATCACCCTGCCAATTTAATACCCTTCGGTTCCTCAAGGAAATAATTATTTTTAATTAAATTTAAGTATGCTCACCCATTATACGAAGTCAACATGAACAGTGGCTATCTTTTTATTCCATTTAAATTAACGTATTGGAATAAAATGGTATAGTAGTGTGGCGAAATGACCTAGCCGTCGACGCACCCTAAATCACAATACTACTACTATTATCATGCCCTCGCGGCTGAGCCTAAAGCCACCGAGTGCGTCCACCGGGTTGCGGACGTTAAGTCGGCCTTTAGATATAGAGGTTAGCTGCGAGATAAGCGAGTTCTCTCGTCGAATAAGCAGTCGTGGACAAAAAGCGGCGGTGTTCTGAGGGGGTATTGGGCTACCCTTGGGTAAGGTAGACCATTCAAAAGATACCAAAACCTGTGAAGATACCGTGACTTGGCGACTGGGGGCCGCCAACAATTATGTCTCTCATCACCCGGGGGAGAGGGCAGCAGCTCTTCTTCACATGTGCGAAGGTGGAGACCATACTGGTCGGTAAAGCGACACACATTTCACTACGGGCGTGGTAACATTTACTTTAACGGCTGTAGTACTGCGATGTGGAAGGCAAGGGGAAACCACCACGTTATCATCCCGAGGAGTCGCAGCTACTCCAAGACAATCGTCGAAGGACAAGTGGAAGGCAAGAACGGAAAAGGAAGACCTCGAACAAAATATATGGAACAAGTGAAAAAGGATGTGCTAGAGAAGAAATACGTAGGTGTGAAAAGATTAGCTGATAGGAGAACTGAGTGGAGAGCTGCGTCAAACCAATCCTAGGATTGTTGACCAGTGATGATGATGATGATTATCATGCCCTGGGCATGAGAACAATACCCAGACGAGAACATAACCCGCGATCTCTTGTATTAAAGGAGAGGAAGTTACCCCGACGCCACCGAGGCTGGCCTTTCAATTTTTTTAGCAGATTTTGAACCCACGTGCCACGCGTCTAAATTATTGCCCTGCATACCTGTTCCAATTATTCATCCCCCGCAAAAAAAAGTTACTGGAATTTCCACCCGCCGTGTTTCTGACCTTCAAATTCCTCAAGCCCGCACCAATATATGTTTCAAATCTCTTCATCCACCTGCGTCTAGATTCGAGAATCCTCTTCCGCCAAATATAAAGACGTCACAATCACCTCAGTCGTTTAAAAAAAGGCTGCACTCCTATTTGAAGTCTGGGGCTTAATTCAGTCTCCTCAACTCACTAGAGTTATCATCTTAAATTTGTGATGTTATCAAAAATCTCTACATAAATGTGTATATGTATGTGTGTGTTCATTACTGCCTAAGTTAAAACTTATATTTTTGTGTCATTAGCATAGAATATTTTACATTTTTTGTATAAATATCTACTATTTTTTAGCCTAGCAATAATCTCCATAATGCCAAATTTTTGTCAAAATACCTTTTGTTAAGAGTAGAACGTTTCCTGTATTTGCAATTTTTTGCTCTCATAGGTTTTACCTAGAGCATAATAACAATATTCAAATAAAGAAAAGTGAAAATTGGATATCCAATCGCAAATACACTAAAAGAATTTCATAATGCTAATCATTCACTACGGTTTTTTGCCGCTAGGCTAAAGTATTCTGCCGTTTAAGATAGGCTTGATATGTGCAATTACAGATGAGCTCGCAAAAACTTTGAGAATTTTGCCTTGAGATGCGAAGGGAAAACTGTGAGCTTAACCAAACCGTCAGTGGAAAACTTGTGTCCTGTTACAAAACGTCACCAACCAAGACTTTTCGAGACATTCAATTTGCTTTCAAACATTTAGTTAATGAGATATTAGGCCCTAGTGAACAGTATTGCCGCAAATAATTGTACAAATGTCCAAATGCTCTCAATGAAACTGTTTCATCGCACCAAGCCGAAGGAAATTTGTCGTAATTATTGAAATTTCGGTGACTTTAGCCCGTAGTTTTCTACAAAATTGGTTTTTTGAAGCAAATTAACTCCGCATTCTCGTAGTAAGTGTTTGAAGTCCGCTGATGAATAAATTCATAACCCCTTATAAAAAATATTTCGTACTCCAGCTCAAACATTCACGGCTGTCCACCACCCTCGTCTCCTAGTAGCAAACTTCAGCCTCAAGTGAATCCTTTCATGTCTTTTGATATTCATTTTTACTGATGTGGCGGAGGATAACTAGGAAAAGCACTCGGTTAAGTTCAAGAAGTGAATTTCTTTTAGATGATCAAAAACTTCGTTCAGGCTCCAATAAAATGGCAAATATACTGGCTTTCTTTTCACAAAAGTTGCCTCATGTTTGTACAGACTAGTTCACTAAGAGAAGTCGATTTCCTGATAATTGAGGTAATTTGGTTTTTCCATGCTGTCTGCACCGTCACTTGCAATTCAACCCCATATTCCCTATCTTTCGTCCCAAACTTTTAATAAAATCTGCGTATCTCCTGTTCCAGCGTCTGATTATTATTCTTTTTGCAAATATTGGAATTCAAGTAACTTACTTCCATTTTACACTTATCCCCGGAGAAAATACATAATTTTGAAAAAAGTAATGTGTGTTAGGTTTATCTATCAATTATTACTCAATCACTGTAAGTCACAAATCATCGAGTGATAATCTTCGCATCTTCAATCCCCCTCTTACGGTTCAATATACCCTATCTTAGTGTACGAAAGGGATGTAGAAGCAAAATATTTACTCCATGTAGTAAAATTGTTGTCTGGGAGAGATAACTGGTATCATTACCCCTCCTACACATCCAAGAAAGTAACTCTTGTATTTACGAGCTATCAGTTATAGTATAACTGATCTAATGGCCGTATTTTAGTCTTTGATCTAGTCCTAAAGCCAAATTATTTTAGAAAATAACGTAAAGCAGCAAGTTATTTTTGGTCATTTTTCTTTCATAAGCATAAGCAGTCAACGTGCTAATCAAGTATTGGTACTGAACTATTATGAGCTCTCAGACCCGTAGAGAAGGCAACAAATTTTGCTGGTATTTTTCATGAGCCGAATTAAGTGCAAATTCTTTGAACCTGTTCATACTTCTAAGCTCTGAACATAATTATTATGTCGGGTAAGAATGATAGACACCATTTTTTCACCCAATGAATGTTTGATAAAGTTGAGCTTTATAGGGAAACGAGTCGATTGGGTGCTTGAATTCTTCAAGCGGGTAATTAGGAGGATGGGAACATTGTTGTGTCACGTGTTGTCGAGTATTGTGTCCATAAGTGTTTAAAATATTCAAAAATTTCCCTGCCGGTTTTTGAAAGGGCAAGGAACTTAATTGTTTACTTTTAAAATTATTTGTTATTTTCAATATGATTTCATTTGACGGATAGTTCATTATTTGAATAGGCTAAGTTTAGCACTGAGACATAATTGGAATAAGGTTTTTAAAATTTCAAGACAGTGATGACTTTGTGGTTATTTTTCAACTCTTAAAGTCCAAAAGCGTTGTGATAAGCGAAACTTGAAAATAAAACGCAGATTCCTTAGATAAATATATAAAGATGTACCACTCGCAAAACATATGTCCATAATGCAGTGTGTAAAATACTAAATTGTAACGATTCCCCAAATTTCTTTGGTACTAAAAAATAGTTATTCTCAAGATATTCCAATTTGAAAAAAATAGCTTTGGTATATTTGCTATCATTATCGTATCGAATTATCAAGTATACTGACACGTGTATTGAAAATTCGCAATCCTGTTCCAGTCTTCGATCATCAACCCTAAAATTCCTGGTCAACTATGTACGTGGATAGAAAATCCTGTATGTAATAACGATTCGATATATTTTAAGAAAAAGCATATTCAATATATATAGATCGTGAGACTACACGCAAAGCATATTTCCATTGGGCATTGTGAGGAAGACCAAGATGTACCCATTCACCAAATTTCATTGGTCCAACGTAAATACTAATCATGTTATGCCAATTCGCGTATTTGCTACAATTATCGAATCGATCTTTCGATAAAACTGCTATCTGCACTGTAATATCCGCAATGCCGTAGATTTTAATTCCAGTTAATAGAAATCTTCTCTATATTTCCTGGTCAACTATGTCCTTGGATGTAAAATCCTATATGTTATAGCAATTCGACATATTTTAAGAAAAAGTAGATTCGATATATATCGAACGTGAGACTAAACGCAAACAATATTTCAATTGGGCATTGTGAGGAATCCCAAGATGTACCCATTCACAAAATTTCATTGGTGCAACGTATATACTAATCAAAATATGCTAATTTCAGCATTTGCTATAACTATCGAATCGATCTTTCGATTATACTGACATCTGCACTGTAAAATCCGCAACGATACTGATTTTATTTCCACGCCATGGTCATCTTCTATATAATTGCTGGTCAACAATGCCCGTGGGTGTGAAATCCTAAATGTTATAGCTATTCGATATAATTTGTGAAAAAGGAGATTCGATATGTATCGAATGTGAGACTACATGCAAAACATATATCCATTGGGCAATGTGAGGAATACCAAGATGTACCCATTCACCAATTTTCATTGGTCCAACGTAAATACTAATCCAGTTATGCCAATTTGCGTATTTGCTACAATAATCGATTCGATCTTTCGATTATACTGACATCTGTAATGTAAAATCCGCAATGACATTTTTTTTATATCCAGTCTATGGTCATCTACTATATAATTCCTGGTCAAGAATGCCCGTGGGTGTAAAATCCTATATGTTATAGCTATTCGATATAAATTGTGAAAAAGCAGATTCGATATATATCGAATGTGAGACTACATGCAAAACATATTTTCATTGGACATTGTGAGGAATAAAAATATGTACCCATTCACCAAATTTCATTGGTCAAACGGATACACTATTGAAGTTATGCCAATTAACGTATTTGCTAGAATAATCGAATCGATTCTTCGATCATACTGACATCTGTACTTTAAAATCCGCATTGCTTTTGGTTTAACTTACAGTCTATGGGTATCTACTATATAATTCCTGGTCAACTATGTCCTTGGATGTAAAATCCTATGTGTTATAGCAATTCGATATATTTTAATAAAAATTATATTCGATATATATCGAGCGTGAGACTACATACAAAACAAATTTCCATTGGGCATTGTGAGGAACATAGGCGGATCCAGGGGGGGGGCACGGGGGCACGTGCCCCCCCCAGACCCTCAAAAGTATGCAAGATTTTTAATACGGTCCCATTATCAGTGCGTTCGTTTTGTATTACGAGGTATCTTTGTGCCCCACCCAGAACAAAATCCTGGATACGGCCTTGCTTGTGCCCCTCCCAGAAAAAAATCCTGGATCCGCCCCTGGTGAGGAATACAAAGATGTACCCATTCACCAAATTTCATTGGTCCAACGGAAACACAATTGAAGTTATGCCAATTAACGTATTTGCTTTAATAATCGAATCGATTTTTCGATCATACTGACATCTGTACTTTAAAATTCGCAATGTTTTTGGTTTAATTTCTGGTCTATGGGTATCTACTATATATTTCCTGGTCTACTATGTCCTTAGATGTAAAATCCTATATGCTATAGCAATTCGATATATTTTAAGAAAAAGTAGATTCGATATATATCGAGCGTGAGACTATATACAAAACATGTTTCCATTGCGCATTGTGAGGAATACCATGATGTACCAATTCACTGAATTTCATTGGTCCAACGTATACACTTATCATTTAATGCCAATTTGCGTATTTGCTTTAAAAATCGAATCGTACATTCGACTATACTGCCACCTGTATTGAAAAATTCGCATCCTATTTTTAACCCCTCCATTCGATGGCCATTCCCTTATCCCTCTCTTCTCTACTATCCCCGCTTTCAAAATTTCGCCTATGTTCTTATATTGGTGACGTAATAGGGCGATGCGTGTATTTCTTACGGGGACCTAATACACAAAGATATTAATTCATATTGATATATCTTCGTTAGGAAACAATACTCATCTAAATAATTAATGTGTACGCATAACTCATTCCTTCCTTTACATATTGCCATAATTTTTATCCCCGTAACTATGTAAATAGGTCTGAAAAATGGCTCAATCGAATGCAACCTTTTATCGATCATAACTTCGACTGTAATCGCTCGATTCGCTTGATTTAACTTTTGTCGAAGAAAAGACATTAACAGTAGTATTATGTATGACTTTCACATTCATGCCTTGATTAAGAAAAACGTTATTAGCGATTTAAGCGTAACCAAGGAGATTGGTATCGATATAACTCGCACATGAATCGATCGAGCGAAATGGCCATCATTGCAAAAGTTGACCATTTTGATAAAAGTATTACCCTAAAAATTTCATTCATGTAGCTGGAACGGTTGCTATGATATTCAAGATTGTATGCTCCACAAAATAATGGCGACAATGATTTTTCGCGTGCAGGACATTTTTCGGAATTTAATTATGAATTAACCAAGAGGGTTACGGCGAAAGTAAGCTTAAACGTGAGGGTACGAAGTACCCTCTAACGGTTTTTCCAGAAGAGTCCAAATTTTCATATGGCACATGTCTCAAGGCTGAAATCCGAGTTTGAAAATTCGCCCATCTCGACAATGTAAAATCGAAATCGTTTATTCCTCGGAATTGTTTCGACATATGAAAATTTCAAGATAGCCAAAAAATCAACCAAAAAATCCTCCACCAAATGAGTCAAGGAATTTGTCGTACGATTATTGCAAGTTGGTCAAAAAAAATCCTAAACTTTTTCCATAAGAAAAGCATAGAAAACGTTCAAAAAATAATAAATAATACTAAATATCAATTGGTCGCCATGACAACCGTACCAAAAAATCGACCAAAAAATCTAGTTTATGTCCATTGAATACCATGTTCCTCAAGATTTTCAAAGTACAAAATAAAAGCGAAAATGTTTTAGTCCCATAAGGCTCCCATGTTAATTCAAGTCGATATATCTCGAAAACTAATCGACTTTTTCAACTTTTCAGATTTTTCCTTCCGATGAATTTTTTTCACTTTTACATCCAATAAGCTAAATATCCACACCTACCACAGTTTGGGCTGTGAATTTTGATGAGTCAGTCAGTGGTTAACCAATTTGCCATCTTATATTAGCTTAAAGATAATAATTTAATGAGATTTTGTGTGATTTTTTTTATATGGGAAAGAACTAAATTATGCTCGCATCTAATGTGTTTTGGTTGAGTGAGAATTTGCCTATTGTCCTAGCATTTCATCAGAATTAATTATTCTTATATGAATGTAGTGAAAAAGCATAGTCATGTAAAGAAGGAAATTGAAATTATTCTGGCAGAGAAAAATTATTTGAAGAGAGGAAAAAGTTTTTATAAAGATTACAAGATAAAATAGCCGTCCAGATCGGGAAACTTTTTCCAGGGGGAGTCTTTTTTTCTCTCGGAGGAAATCTATTGAGAAGAGTTTTGAAGTGAGAGGCTAAACTTGGTGGTGGTGGTAAAGTAAAACTTGGTGGAGGGGCAAATATTACATGCAGTCTGTTAGCTCCCCCTTAAAAATTCCATATTTTTTATGCTACCTTCTGAATTCAACCATATTTTACGCACAGGGTTTTTCGGTTATTGCATATATTATTTACTATATAAACTTACCACTTTGATTTTAAAATTTGGTAATTACAATAATTATATACTACAATTACTTAGGGGTCCTGAGTTTTATTTAATCTCACCTGCAATTAAAACTAAACGTGGAGCACAAAATGAGGAGCATAATGACTTCAAATTTTCATGTAACCACAATGGCGGACGGCAATGACTCACGTGTATTACTATGTCTTTATACAAACTCCTGATCTTCACACCCGGAAGTTTATTATTCCCCTTCGCAGATGAATTTCCGCAAAAGCATCCTGGCTCACAATAATTACGTAAACCCATTTCTTCCTGAGTAATCTTCGATTTTCGAAGAGACGCTCACTTATCTCCCATAAGAGATAATGGCAAAATGGCTGTCAGGCTGTCTACAGTTAATGGTCAGCGCTGCCATCGGCGGGATTAGGAACCATATTAACTTGCGTCACGAATTTGGGCAAATGACGATAGGAAGCGCACAGAGACAATCGTCCTCATGTAGGGTTCTTGCATACTTTATCACCAATGTGTCCGCCATTTTGGAAAATTACATCACCGACGCTAGCGCCGCTAGTGGTGATTCGAGTCGCCAATATCATTTTATACCACTGTATCCCACTTCAATTCATGAATCCAAACATGTCTAATAAATTTCTAATTCGTACACTACAGTTCTTCCTCCCACATTGAGATTCCCACTTTTAGTTCACAATAAGGTCTCTTCATGCTGGCCATGAACACTGGTCTCTTCCTTCGTACAGGATACGTTGCATTGGTCCCATTACTAAATACCTAGGCTTATTTTCTCATTGAGATTTACACAAAATATTTCCTTATATCCTATTTAGAGACAATTTTCTATTCCTTCCTTCTCTTAAATTGCGTGACATATTTCTCTCTGATCTTTGATAAATAATATCTTTCCGCTTATTATTCCCACTATATAAATCCTCTGCCTTCTCATTATGTCCTTTATAATATTTTAGAAATAACGAGTAAAATGTATGGCTATCATAGAACAATCTACAGTAAGTGCTTCCTTTTGAACTCTTACGCGAATTCTACGTGTGTTGCACAATGGCGCAGCGAGAGGGAGGGTTTTAGGAGATACCCCAGAGCGCAGGAAATTTTTTAAAGTTTAATCCATTTTTCGTAATTGGATTAATATTGCTTATATAATAGTGTAGGTATTAATAAGATACCCCTTAAAATACGTAATACTCACCATTTCGAACCATTTACTATAAAAATTCTGTGAGGTAAGGCCCCCGCACCTCCTGCTTACCCTGGCGGGTACTCCATACCTCCCAACTCCCAGTATTAGTCCTAGTCTTCACTCCTAGCTGCGCCGCTGCTTGAGGATGCCACTGGAAAAAAGAAGCCGTTGATTTTGGCTCCATTCCGTTGTCCATTGAAGCCTTATATTCCTTTTTCCCGAAGCTAACCCGAGAGAAAACTCGCAGAAAATTTTCTATTTCTCCAAACATGATCCGCACCCACTTTTTATGAGTGTCAAGTTGAGAAATAAGTTAGTCCGTGAATTTAAGAACCAACTTTTTTATTGCACCTCACCAAAGTGTTAAAAGCAGCTAAAAGACGCCATGAGAGTTCCTTATCCTCTGTCGTCATAGTTTAGATTCATTTACGTGCACACGGTTCGCGGGGCGAGACGCCCGTGGCATATGACAAAAATCTCTATATTTCCCTTTAATGTTAACCCGAACGCATTCACTGCAGACCTACCGGAAATATCCGAATAAGCCATGCACCAATTTGAAATTTTCAGCCTCATTTCGTATTTTGCTCTTGGATTGGGCGAGGTTAGCAGGCGTTGGTTTGATTTATTTAGATATTGTCATTCCATGTGCAGTCCCGATGAAATTCTCTATGAAATAAATCATGTGGCTTAAACAAGATTCGAACTGCTACCAGTTATAAGACCACGCCATCTTCTTCCAAGGTGAATCTCAGACTAGGTCTCACACTGGGACTCAGAGTCGACTAGGAGGATGATGGCTTCGTAGAGTAACTGGTAGCATATCTGATCGAGCATTCGAGAGATTCGGGTTCAAATCCCGGCTATGCCAATTATTTTATCATGAAGATTTCCATCTTTGGTGTGTATAACTTTAAGCCAAGGCGCGTGATTGCGTACAAAGTTACTTACTTTAAACAGCAACTTCTCCAATTCTGCCTCTATTTAAGAAATTTCTTCAAAGTGCGAGATTCATGGAGGGAAGATTTCTTCTTAAGCTGACTGTTCTTTTTGAGATCCTTTTGGGTTAGCTCTTCCCTCTTCTTTCCAAACGGCGATAAGGTCATCAACTTTACTGGCGATGGGTGAAAGTTCTGGGTGGCTTGAAATCTGCCAGGAGGTTTGTTTGCATAGATGAGGGGGTAGCTCATCCAAGCTAAGCCAAAGGTATTTCAAAAAGTAGTCGGCCAGGATAGGAAGGCCACTTCCATTCCATGAGTCTCGAACCTCGAAGAAATGTCTTAAAAAGTATATGAATTGGAGAAATTATTGCATTAAGCGAGTCACGTTGCACGCATTCTGTGGATTAAAAATGGTGAATTTTCGTCCCAAACATCAATTGTAATTTTGGTTCCTACTGACATCAGCTATCCAGGGTTACAACTTCATGACGTAATTTTTCTCCACCATGCATAAGTTGCACTTGAGTTCTGAGACCCCAGAATCAGGAAAGAAGTGCGGCTTATCCGAGGTTTGCGGTGTATTGATTCTCGCTCCCGCCCCGTCTTTCACCCGCAGGTCATGACGGACGGTGACTTGGTCGACTGGGACTGCCTGCCCTACCTGTGGTGGGCCTTCCACTGGCTCGCCATGTCCCACTCGTGCTACAACCCCATCATCTACTGCTGGATGAACGCCAAGTTCCGTGTCGGCTTCTGCTGCGCCCTCTCCCGGGTGCCCTGCCTCCGATGGCTCGCTCGGCGACTCACCCCCGGCCCCAACACCTCCTGCAGCAGCGCCTTCGGAGGCGCCACCATCACGCACGTCGGCGGGGGCCGGTCCATCGGCCCTCGGGGCCGGCCCAGCACCAGCATGGGCCCGTCCACCACCTCCTCTTTTCTCGTGTTCAAGGGAGGTAACAACGGCAAGTGCGCCGGTAGCAGCCGTCCTGGTTCTGTCCTCTTGGGCCCCTCGATCCACCAGTACGGTGGCGGAGGTGGTCGTGGTCAGAACCGAAGGTCGTCGCGGAATAGGGACTCGGACATTGACATGGAGGTCGACGAGGCATCTTTACTGCACAGGGTTGACACTGGGACCTCTTACGTGAGCGTCCGCAGGGCGAATTCTTCCGGCAAAACAAACGGGGAGAGCGTTAACTTAACGGACAATGGTAACAATGGAGATTTCGGGTCAGGGAACCTTCACCATGGCCGGGGTAGGTACCACCACCATCACCATCGGACGCACCAAACTGAGATGGAGGACAAGATTTGAGCGCCTGATGGAAAGAGTTCCTAAAATATCCAGTTTCTATTGAAAGGTTCTTTTATGAGATAAAACCTAAAGGTCTCGTTGCTGAGCGACCAGTGACCGTCGACAATGGGTGGAGCCTTGAGGGTACCTTCCTAAGTGTGATCGGAGGACAAAAGAATTATTTTAAGCTTTTAAAAAAAGGCTTAAATCATATCGCCTGCCGAATAGAATATATTCCCTCCGAAATGGGATCAAGTTACACCCGTGGCATATGTATTCAGGAGATATTTCTCTAGAGAATTGTGAGTGCATTCACAATTGGTTCTGAAGTATCGCCTTGGGATTCATAACTGTTTGATAGTAAAACTGTGGGAAATTTTCTCTTAAGTCTACGCTTTCAGGTGAAAAGGTTAATCGAACGCGTTTAGTTTTTCTCAGCGATGCATATCAGCAAGAAAACTAAATGCCTTATTTGAATCCACCTAGTCATTCTTTAAGATTGACAGGACGGCATTGAGAAAAGTGAATTTTTTTAGTGTATCTGGAAACTTAAAGAGTCAACATTGACGGTCCCTTATGAAATTTGGGGTAATTTATGGTGTCTAATAATGGGATTTCAAAGGACTTAAATATTCCTAAGAAGGAAGGACAATAGATGCGGTGGGACCTCTCGAAGATTTATTGGAGTTACGTCGTTGCTGGTACAATCTTGCTTGTGCTACTCGTGTAATTAATTCATTGATCAATCGAAAGAAATATTTTAATATCCCCAGGCTGAAGTGATATATTCAGACTTGCATTCTTCTTTTAGCTTTCATATGAAAGTAGAAGGATGAGAAGAAAATTCTTCGCCAAAATATAACAACTGGTATTTTAATTAACCAATTCTGGTGAAGAATTTGGAGAGTTTGCTTGAAGGTGAATGAAATCCATTGTATATTTTTTACGCAATGATCCACTATTTTCCGGAATAATGTTGGTGCTTTTTTTCTTTCTACGAACCTAAAAGGGGAATGAAATTTCTGCTATCGCACAACATGAAATGGTGATTTTACTGCAAAAGAAAGGAAAG
This sequence comes from Ischnura elegans, assembly GCF_921293095.1. Classification (NCBI taxonomy): domain Eukaryota; kingdom Metazoa; phylum Arthropoda; class Insecta; order Odonata; family Coenagrionidae; genus Ischnura; species Ischnura elegans. The sequence goes on along the minus strand of NC_060251.1, from coordinate 90,256,518 downwards.
TGTTCTGTTAAGCTCAGAAGCAAATAATTATGTACAGATACATTATGAAGAGTGTCCTATGTGAGTGCATTTCTCGATGTGAGCTTCTTTATTTTGTTACATGAATTTTTAATCAAGAATTACGTGTCTGGAGACAAGGTTGTTGCATGCTTTTACTCTCGAACCACCGTAAATATCATTTAAAAGTGTTTTATTATTTTTACCTACGTGATGTATCTGGCTATTTTGTCACCTGAAAAAGTTACAATAACAATGACTTTTTTACGTGTGCATGCGTCATAAAAAATCGATGTGGATGTCTAATTGTCATCGGGCATTGTTCTATTTAATGTTTCCTTAATCGGGTACAGGGTGAGTACACTTTAACCGACAAATGCCTGGATATACAAAAAATATTTACTGTGGTAATTCGTCGGCATGTAACGTGGTCACGATACGCTTTCGTGTTTGTTTCATGTGAATTACTCTGGAATTTAATATCACCCACTGTCACTGTACTTATGTCTTCGGTTGTCGCTGAAGGAGGACAAAGTTGTCAACAATGCTTGAAGCATTCTATTTTCATTGGGCCAAGTGCATCGTATTTTCAGAGGAATATCCAAAGACTTATAACTTCTATTCGGGTTGCTCATCGGAAATGTTTATCTTCGACCTCAGTTAAAAGGGGATATATTTTTAATCGTCATGGAAGCTATGTGAAGAGGTCCTCCTTAATTGTGTGGAACTAAGTGGGGATGCAGTTTATTGGTCAAAATGTGTCGTGAAAGTGAAACTACTTGTGTTGTTATGAATATTTTTTTGAAACTTTTAATAGCTTTGGACACCTTAATTAGGTAATGGTATGTAAAAAATCTATATAACTTCAAGCCTTGAAAGAAGCTGCGATTCTTCCCGTATACCGGAGGAAGCGCTTGGTGTGTATATATCATTGTCATAATACTGTTGGTGGAGCTACTCACCTATGAAACCAAAGAGAAACTCTGAAGATACTAAAAAGACATCAAAATCAGTGGATTTATTTTCATCTGCTGATAAATATTTTGCAATTTTGAGATGAAAATACTGTTCAAGTACTCATTCGTGATTATGTCATGCTCCCTTAGGTCCAGCCTGGATCGCATCTCATTCCTGTCTTGGACAACAGGTGAATAAATTGAATGTTTGTGATTTTTTTCAAATTTATTGATGCCTTATTATATATACATATATATCACTTTCTCAGAGCATTTCGTGCAACCAAATGGAGATATTTATTGATGTCTGTGGAACTTTACAAAGTGGCTGTACTTCTTAACTAGCAGGCCACCCGCCGTTACTTGGGAATAATGCTATCCAGTGCGATGGGAAACTTGGAACTTGGAATTCATGGTCACATGACAGGATTTTTAGGTAAAGGAGGAAAGAAGGTATTACGTTGGTATACTTGCGTTACAGCAAACAAGGGAAAACCCGATTTCCATATACCGTGCATGGGATCAGCTTGCACTCCACTCCATAGCAGTGGCGCCGACTCCATGGGGCCTGACGGGACCCGAACCCCCTCAAAAATTCGTTATGGGTGTGAGGAAAAAATGTGTCAGGCTTGTCGATTTTCCCCGGATTGTCCAGGTATCGGGATTCGAGTTATCAGGGTTCTAATGTTGATCATATGACTCTTCTAAAATGCTTCAAAAACTACAAATTCACTACTTACTCATAAAATTTCCCAGGGCTAGATCCCCAGTTTGGGCCCCCAATATTTTTTTGTAAATCGGCATCCCTGCTCCATAGCATTGATCATAATTTGTTGTCCGTTAGTGCGCAGGCCAAAAGCGTAGTGTGAACTCATGCCCCAGCGGAAAGGTTTGCACCTGGGGGATTAATAGTTAAGTTAGTGCATTTATTTATGTTATCCCTATGAACGTAAGAAGAGGTGTGCCTACCCGGAAGGATTTTAAACCACTGAAGTTGTATGACGTGACGTAATAAACGGGCAATGAGAAACGACGCAAAGGACGGGTCAGGTACAGCCAAAAGCAGCACCACGGGCTTTGGGAGCATGAGATACGTAGCACAGTCTAGCTGCCGAAAGTTGTCCGATGACAGGCAGATGGGGTAGGGACCAAGATTACCAGGTAAGAAAGTAAAAACTCCCGCCTCAACTGTAAACAAAAGGCTTCCCTTAAGAAAGGAGCCAGAAGGGACGACGAGCATGAAGGACCCAGAGGAAGAATCCTTTGTTTTGGTGATTCGAAGAAAGGACTTCATTTAGTAGCTTAGACTTGTTTCAGTGCTTCATATGCATGTCACAACATTGCATGACTAGGTGAGGATGTGAGGTGCGTTCAGGGGACAGCGATTGGCTGCAAACCGTGCTGGCGCAGGGTACTCCGCCCCTCTTTTAGAACTGCCATCGGACAAATCTCGTCGGCTGGACTGTAACTTCGGTTGCTATTCGTGTGGCCGCTTGGAAATACATAGCGCGCATACGTAAAGACATCTTCTTTTATGCACAGTTAAACCTTGATTAGTGAGAGTTCGAGGGACCGGCATCTTTTTCTCGCTTATGAAGGTTTCTTACTTACAAAGTTTCTCATTTACAATGGTCTCGGAATGACCACTCTCATTTATAGAGGCACATATAAGGAAGAAGGGGAAAGAGAGTGCAGGAAATCCACATTTACATACTTATTATGTATGTAATTACATATAATCTTTAACGTATTTACACTGTTTATTTAAAGAAGTAAGTTGATGCCTTTTGAGATCCCTTTGTGGTATTTTAAAAATATGTTTTGATCTCATTATTCTTATCAAAAATAGATCGTTACCTTCTTAAAATGACTCTACCGCAGCTTGTCTCAATTCGCTGATTTCGAAGATGTAACAATGCAAATGATTGAAATTTTCTTCGAAAAAAAAACGCTGTCTTTCCCTTCTAACTTCCATTAAAGGGTGTGTTAGGAATTGATAAGAGTCGTCAAGAATGTATTTCCTTCAAAATAAATCTTAACAAAAATGTACAAAAATCTAAATTTCGAGTGTGAAATAGGTTTCTCGTCATTCCGTACTGAGTTGGACACCGTGAGCTCATTTCCCCTGAAGTCGGCCGAAAAATCTCTCTTAAGAAGTGAATACATTCAGTGCGGTGCCCGTCAATTGACGTGGTTCCGTCCAAGCCGAGGTACGGAGCACGTCTATTGATGTGCTCTGCCGGTCGGGCCGGGAGCCCTTTCTCCGCCAGCGTACATGACTAATATCCACATCCAAGTCTTCCGATCGTGTGTATGGCCTTCAGCAAGCTTCTTTGTTTTGAAATGTGTGAGCCGTTTGTAAAATAAGTATTTAAACGGAAGTTGTGGCGTGGAAACCTCCGTCTATTTTTCTTTCATATTTTAACGGTCGATTTTGACTACTTATATGAAAATCGGGCCCGCATTGAATGTGAAAGAAGTTTCCAGACCTCACTTATAGAGGCTTTCAAGCAGGGTTGGTAAGTTCAACGGAACGATAGTCAAAACCAGTAAAATTTCAATAGTTTCGTTCCAAAGAGCGGAATGTAGAAAGAAATAACAAAAACTTTAGGACGAAACGAAACGCAGATAATGTTTCGCACCGCAGGGACCAAGTGATTCACTTCCTAACAGTCTAGTTTCGACCCACACACCGAATACGAAGTACGGTTGAATGCAGGAGAGGTTCGGCTTACCGGCACTAAATGCATGAAGCATTGGGCCACTCATATTATTGCCACTAATAGGAGAACGGTGAACGCAAACTAGCCACTTGATTTTTAAGCTCGATGTATTATCCTCTCCACACGCATGTCAAACGTAATGGGTCAAAACTTTTCCCTCTTATCCCCCTCCTCTCAAATTCTGGGATCGAAACTTTACTTTGAGCAAAGGAGTTTCGATTAATTTAGTTTCTTCCTAGGAGTACCGCGACGAAACTAAACTCCTTGGTGATTTTAATTTCGTGCGGGAGCGAAGCTAAACCTGGGCCTCTTATTTACGTTTCCCTCCGCGTCGAAACGAAACATTTTCGTTTCGTTTCACTTGCCATCTCTGCTTTCAAGGATAAAAATGACGGTACCTGGCAAAGAGTCGCACTCATAGAGGTTTCTCACTCATGCAGTCTCGCTTATAGAGACTTGACTATATTGAATGACATCATTGATGACTTTCAAAGTGGTACTGAGGATTTTAAATATGCGAATGGAGGGGAAGGCAAAGTAGTATTTGGGCAAAAATAAGATTGATTTCAGTAAACGAAAGTAAACCTGTGATTAAGTAACCGTAGCGAGGACCCTTGTCCAAGTCAGCGTTTCCTTGTCCTTGGTTCTACAGGGGTCACAGGGTGGTACCAAAGCCAGTGTATGCTTTCACTAACTTATTCTGGGAGGAATCCTCCAAAAAGTTCCTATATTGATTTGCATTAAGTCATAGGGGAAATATATGAACAAAAACTAGGTGTAACGGTCAGTCAGCGACACGTAGAAACTCTCGGGGAGAGAAACCAAGAATAAAAACAGGAAGTGTATGCCTTCTTCGTGGATTCTGAAAGCATTTAATCGAGTTGACTCGGCACAGTTAATGGACATTCATAAGAAAATGAACGTAGATTGAAGGCATAGGTGACTCGTTCGTAATCATTATGAAGCCCAGACTGCGCAAGTGAGGGCAGGAATCAGGGAAGACAAGCATTAGCCGACTAATGAAGCAAAGCGCTTCACTACCGCATTCCTTTTTAACGAGTAAGATGAAGAAATGGTGAGGAATGAGTTGAAGACAGCAGTTAACTCTTTTTAACCCAGGATCTTATCTGGGAGAGATTAAATTCCGAAACATTTCATTTTAAAAATGTGAAAATCTTCCACTCAATATAATTATTGTGGCTGCTACATATTTCGCCATTAAACTTTACAGCACAGAATAACACGTAGTTTAAATATTTCCTGAATAGAGCTGGAAATGTATACATTTTTGATGTTATTTAGAAGCAACATTGGGTTATTATAGGGATTGATGTCAAAATCGGTGAGGTTCGCGGATGATCAGGTGGTGATTAGCCAGTCAGCGTGAGGGTTTTAGGCTCAAATGGGTAACTAGACAAGCGTTGCCAGGGATATGGTATGAGAATTAATCACAAAAAGATTTTTAAGCAGCACGAGCGAGGAACATGAGGCTCACACTTATGTAGGTAGAGAAATTCTTTTATTTTGGCAACTAACTAGGGAATATCGGGTACGGAAAAATAGATAAAAGATAAATACGATAGAAAAGAGTTCAAAGAAAAGGCTATGGAAGAGACTTCTCTAGGCTGTAGCGCTTTACGGTGGGAAAACATGGACCCTTAGGAAGCAGGACGAGAAAATACAGGATGCCTTTGAGATGAGGATATGGAGAAGGTGAAATGGACGGAGACAAGCAGGAACGACGAAGTGACGTACATGGTGGGTAAGGGAGGGAGCTTTCAGATAAGACACAGAGGAGACAGAAGGTATGGACGAAGGGAGTACTCAGCGGGGAGGGGATAATGAAAACAGTGTTCGAGGGAGGAACGTTGGGCAATCGTAGCAGGGGAAGAGAGAATAAAGGACTTATTGGTAAAATGAAAAAGGGGAGTCTTATTCTGATTTGAAGAGGGAATTCCAAGTTGGAAGGGTAGACAGACCTTGGTGATTGGCGGATTGCTCCGTACGTACTTATTTACCTAAGCAAATAAATATTTATGGCTTAGTAAACCTTTATTCCTCGATTTGATGTCGACATTATGTTGGGTAACATATTTCATAGAAATCTGCTTTTCAACATTACTTCACCTGTACGAAACGCCCATCGTCTCTACATGTAGCATTCAGAGGCAGTATCATCAAATTATTTTTCCCGAAGCTATGCCCGTATCCGTCTTCACGTATACACTGCAAACCCAGGCATAATGTAAAAAATCTCAAACTTTTGTTCGCTCAATATATAGATTTATAGTTAACATTATGGAGTATCAGTTCTAGTTTAGGCGTTTATTTTTTAATAGTATCATTTGTACAATATCCCAAAATCGGGAGTTTGTCGATGTACATCTGACGTAGAATAAAATTTGAAAGTAAAGCATACAGAATCGACTTCCATGAGGATAAGAATTGCTTGACAGCACACTTTATAAAAATATACGGTTTTTAGAACTGGCTAGACGTGCAATTACGGCTGTTTTGCTCTTGCCTGTTAATTTCAGTTTCGATAGTAAATTATCATTCATGAAATGATGATAGCTTGTAAAGATACATTTACTACCAACTGTTGAACATTTTTGGATGATTTGACTGAGCATAAAGACTTTCCAATTAAATCCTATCTAATTTCACTCCATTTCATCATATTGTGTATCACTCAGAAGCAGCGATAACAAAAGGGTAAGGCATAGTTCACCATTGATAACCATTTGGCAGGTGCAACAAATAACTAATATTCGTGAACATTAATTGAGTCGTCATAATTACCTTTCTTGTTGCAGTTCTTTGTTTTTTTTTCATCCATTTTATCTTTAAGGAGCAGAACAAACTGTTCCCAAAGTTACAATTTTCAAATGTTTAATCATGATTAGAGCATGGTCTTTCAATGACTTTAAATACCCATTCTACTAACTTGTAACTTTCTTCTTTGACGAGAAGTTGTTTTTTTTCAGTCCATTATTTTGTTAAAATTTGCAGAGTGAAAAACATTTTTGTCATTCATCCATACACCACTTTTAATTGATGCGTAAATATTTTTTTCTGAAAAGTGTACATGCATAGATTACCAAGAAAATTCAAAACCCTGACATGCATAAATTATGTTTCTAAATAAATATTTTTTCAGGTTCTGATCCGCGTTCGCTTCGGTCTCCAGCTTTGGCACCAGCGTCTTTCTAGATTCCTTTCAAAGCTCAAAAAATATCTTTTTTTTTTTAACTTGTTCTTTTCCATTCTTCCTTCCCTTTGACTTTTCATTTTCCTTTATTTTTCCTTGCCCATCTTCTCACTCTGAACCTCTATTTTCTTTGTTTTCTTTTTAAACTTGTGCCAAATATTCCGCTTCCTTCCTTCATCATGTTTAACTTCCATAATCGACCTCAGCGTCCCCTTCCTGACTATCCGAGACTTCCTCATCATTCTTTTCAATCCCATTTTCTCACTTTTTCTCATTAAGTGTTTCTTACATTTTTTTCCGATTATTTGATTGGTTCACGATATATTTTGCTCGATTTTCCAGATCACAATGTTATTTTTAGCGAATAATCAGATTTATCACTTCTCTAATGGTGTAATCAAGCCATTTTTCGTGACATGGTACTTAAATTTACAACGTATGTTGTTTTAAAGAAATGCTCAGATTGCGCACCTTTGCCATCAGCTGCCTGTGTCTCCAAAATGTAAATTTTATATTTCAGAAAACAATGAGAAACTCTTTCAAATTTGAGATGCATTGCAGATTTGTAAGAGGTTACTTTTAAATTCTCTGTAAATATCAAGATGCCAAAGCATTACCTATTAAATGCGCAATAAGTCTAAAAAAAAAACTTTCAAGAAGAAGTGATGCATTTCTTATTAAATTTTCGTGCAGCGAGTCATACTTATTGCTCATTTAAACTTTTAAAAATCATCTAAAAATTTTCAGAATATGAAAAAAAAATTAAGTAATTTCAAAATTTTCGTTTATCTCTATTATATTTATTTATCTTCAAATGTGAAATTGGGATGCAGGTGAATGTTGATAAAGATCTCCTCAACACAACTTAAACATTGTTAAGATGACAAAAGATTAAAAGATAAATTATTTTTAACGAGAAATTGGTTGACATGAAAGACTTTTTTAGTGGGACATATGCGTTCTCTCAATAGCTATTCTCTTTTTTTACCTTCTATCTCTATCAATTCTTTTTTTTACTATTTCTCCACTTCCATCCAATGAAATGGAGGAATAGTGATCCTCCTCCTTCTATTCTCCGTTTCTCCCGTTCATTCTTATTCTACATCCCCTTCATCTTCCTCGTGTTCATCTTTTTCTTCTTCCCTTCTTTGGTACTCCTCTTCCTTCTCTTCTTCACTTTCTTTTCTCTCTTGTTCGTTGTTCTCCTCATCTTCCCTATCTACTTCTTCTTCACTATCTCCCTCTTTTTTCGTTTCGTGCTTTACGTCTCCTTTATCTTCCTCCTCTGTTCCCTCAACCTTTTCCATCTCCTTATCTTCCTTCTTTTCCACCTCCATTTTCTTGTGTTCTTCGCTGACGTGATCCACCTCTTTATTTTCTTGTATCCCTTTTACTTCCATCTTCTCCACCAAGTATTCTTCCTTTTTCTCAATTTCCTCCACATTCTTATGTCCATCCTTGACCTGTTTAAAAAAATAATAGTTAAAAGATTATTTCAAAACGTCATAAAACCAATTTGAATATTCCGCATAAGAAAAATCATCTACTCTGACAGTATCTTTATAACATTAAGAAATGCAATTCACATTTAATTCATCCTTGATACACGAATAAAGATAATCCTTAGGCCAAACTCTGCTTTTGGTTACCCGACTCATATTCACCCAACAAAAATTCGTTTATGAGTGTTTGGCCATCTTAATCACATTGACATAGTTACAGATAGGTATAAGACAATAGTGTCCTGCTGAAAAGATTGCTAATCTTGGAGTGGTTGATAAAAGCCGTGTTAGGCAAGCAGGGATGGGGAAGAATGGGAGTAGACTTTATAGATAGAATAAAAAGGTGTAGGTCTAAAAAGGAATTGAAGAGGTACAATATATAAAACCGTTTCCGGCTTAATTTTGTGGAATAATGATATATCCACGATTAAAGCACAAATGGTAATATCCACACTATTTTATTTATCACTTAACCGACCATGGTTTCGACACTTGGTGTCATTTTCAAGGTTTCATTCAATGGTGTCATTCAATTTTCATTTTTTTTACCTTGAAAATGACACCAAGTGTCAAAACCATTGTCGGTTAAGTGATAAATAAAATAGTGTGGATATTACCATTTGTGCTTTAATCATAGGTAAGTTCGACTTGGAAAAAAAGGCACAAGAGGGGTGATTTGTAAATGCGATTTGTTGATTCAACCATACCCAAAATGATAGAATACCTTTAAAAAAATAATTAGATCATATTTTTTGGAGGCGACCAACACTTGAGGTGATTAATTTTCATTTTCTCAGGCTCAACTTTGTGGAAGTTCATTTTGAGAAAATGAAAAGAAAAAAATTGTAATTTTCCACCAATTTATTTGCACGGTACTACATACTAGTTACGACGCAGCGGCTTCATCTTCAGGTTCGGCATCTTCAGGTAAGTACCTGAAGGTGAAGCCGCTACATCGTAAGTTGTAGTATCGTGAAAATAAGTCGGTGGAAAAGTACATTTTTTTTATTTTCATTAGTTAACCTGAGGTCATTTGCGCCATGAGGGAAGGGTATGGAAGGGAGGCTGGAGAGAAATCATCGTCGGGTTTCTCGACGACGGCATAAGCCTGCTCTTAACGGAAGACTCCAAGGTTATCACGGGTTTACATCCCAGCCAACTGATGGAGTGCTACACTTATAGTGTCCTCTTCAAGGTACTTAAGTAGTGATAGGGCAGGCTCTTAAACTCTCTGCTACCGCTAGGATTTGAACCCTAGCCAACGGGTGGGAAAATCGAAATAATTTAGCAAGCATACCATGAGTTTCATCTCCATATTCTCTGCTTTCTCCTTTCCTTCCATATTCTCCGCCACTTTTTCTTCCTTCTTCTCCACCTCACTCTCCCCTTTCTTCTGCTCTTCCTTGATGAACTTCTCAACCTCTTCTTTGTCCACTATCTTCTCGACCTCTGCTTCCGCCTCCTTTTCTATGCCATCGCCTCCTTCGTAGAGCCCCTTTCCTTGATAGTACTCTGCACCGCACCCGTAGAGACGGTTCAGCTTGGCCAGGTCAATTGGACTGTACCTCACCCTCTGGCCGATCTGCGCTCCCGGCTGCAGAGGAACGATAGTCGGGCTTCCGTCCCTCGAGAAGGCTATGGCGCGATAGTGCATGACGCTTCCGTAGTCGTAAGGCATTCCTTCAACCTGGCTCTCTTGCGGGGATCTTGCCAGGAAGTTGGCTGTCCTTCCTATCGGTGGGAAGAAAAGGATAGGTCAGATTTAACCCTTAACCAGTGACGTGCGATCTGAGAGACCGCTGCGTTCTTGAAATTATGATTATTTTCAAAATGATTTTTTTAACCTTTAACCAGTGACGTGAAACATTTGTTGCACTACCAGTGACTTGCGGTCTGGGATCCTGCAATAAATCAAATATTCATAAAATGTTGCGACGTCATTTTTATTGCTTAGGTTAATGTTTATTTATCTACTAAACTATTCTAAACTCTTGATTTTATATGTTACCAAAACGCATCAATTTTTCGGTAAAAAAAGAAATTTAAAACAGGATTCAAAAACTGGCGTCAAAAACACTTGAGTTATTACTATCGTTTTTAAGTGTCAATATCCCGCCATATTTAAAAATAAGTCCTTAAATGTTATAGTCGGACGCCTATCTAATTAGAAACAATTGAATTTATCTCGTTCATTCCTTTTCTTTTTGCATTCTGTAGGCCTCTCAGACCGCTAATCGAATTGATTTGCAAATTTAAAGAATTGAATAATAAAAAAGTTTCATTTTAAGAGTGTTATATCTTTGTTATACAAAAATATGAAGCTAACGATGATTATAGATATTAACCCTTAACCAGTGACGTGCGGTCTGAGAGACCGCTGCGTTTTTGAAATTATGAATATTTTCAAAATCATTTTTTAATATCTATAATCATTGTCAGCTTCATATTATTGTATAATAAAGAAAAAACACTCTTAAAATGAAACTTTTTTATTATTTAATTCTTTGAATTTGCCAATTAATGCGATTAGCGGTCTGAGAGGCCTCTTGCCATGCTTACAGAATGCAAAAAGAAAAGGAATGAACGAGATAAATTCAATTGTTTCTAATTAGATAGGCGTCCCACTTTTAAATTTAAAGACTTATTTTGAAATATGGCGAGATATTGTCACTTAAAAACGATAGTAATAACTCAAGTGTTTGTGACGCCAGTTTTTGGATCCTGTTTTAAATTACTTTTTTACCAAAAAAATGATGCGTGTTGGTAACGCATAAAACTTAGAGTTTAGAATATTTTAGCATACAAATAAACATTAACCTAAGCAATAAAAATGACGTCGCAACATTTTATGTATATGATTGTTTTGCGGTCTCCCAGACCGCACGCCACTGGTAGTGTAACAATTGTTTCACGTCACAGCTTAAGGTTAACATGCTGACCGCCATGATGTTTTTAGTAGATATTTCCTCTGACGCCATTAGTGTTTTTCATTCCGTTAACTATTCCCGGATCATAAAACATTAAATGTGATTTTGTACTTTACTTTAAAATAAATATTTATATTCTGACAACGATCCTGGCCCATACGTTAGCAAGAGTTTCTGGTCACTCCGGGGTCAGAAATCCACTTTGAAACAGTCGCTCGGAGGCCGGTCAGTATGACCGGCGTGGAGTGGCAGGAGCCATTCGACTCCGGTCAGTATGACCGGCATGGCGGTCAACGGGTTAAGGCACCGAAAAAAAATGGCACGGCCGCGATGGTGACCACGTATTGCTTCAAATTTCCACAGATAGGAAGAGTATGGAGAGGTCAACCGAAAGGAAGGCACCTTCGGGGAATACCAAGACTAAGATAGAATGATAAAGTGGTTGAAGGCATGGTAAGATTCCGGGAAGAGGTTGACGTGGGGAGGACAGATGAGTCTATAGACAACTTGTTGGCGAGACAAAAAATCGACTTGGATTTCAGTGGCCACAGGAGAAAAAGTAAGTACTTCTAAAAGACGTAGCATGTGTTTATTTTATCAGGGGCTGAACCAGCAAAACTTTTCACACACCCATGTCCAGAGTGCATAGGTAGGACTCGAACCCACTACCCCAGGATTAGAAGAGGAAGATTTAACGTCGTCCTAACAGAGCCAACAATCCTTCATTCCTTTCTTTTACCCTTCCATTCCCAATCGAATCCTTCAATCACCGCACAAACGGCGCGTCAATCTTAAAATCGATTTCAGAGAAGACAATTCTGTTTGTTGATAAACAAAACTATTTTCCTTGCTACTGGTTTATTGCCATAGAAACTTGAGCGTTTCTCATCCAACGACTATCTTAAGTAAATTTTCACCATTTTCAGTTGTTTTGAATTTCTAGAAGCTCGCTCTGAGTTTTCAACAATTTAGTAGCACCAGGTTAAAGTTGTTGCGAGTAAAACCGTAAGGATTTACAAAAATAATTCTTTCTTATCTATATTCCAGGTAACATTTTTCATTCGACGTGTTTCAATTTTTATACCTAAATCCTTCATACTCTTTTTAAGAGACCCAAAATTATAGCTCAATTTTTCTTTGCATAACCACCATTCATCAAACTTAAACATTGAGAAACTCAGTTGAATACCTTTCTTATATTAGTATTTATTACGCCTCAAATCCCTTCTAATCCTCTATTTATTATATTTTTTCAACGTGTTTCATGTGGTTTATTATCTGAATGCCGAAATAATTTTCGGCGTAAGAGCGGTTAAATCAAAGTTATGACATTGGCCCATAAAATATTCACATCGATATTTCAATTATTTCATCTCGGTATTTTATGCATCTATCGTATGACTTGCCATTCATTTCTTTGATAAATATGAGGATTCCGATTCTTTTATTTAGGCCAATAAAATAGCTCAGCTGCATTTCCAGTGACTCAACAATGTCCCTTGTAGCTCATTTGTCTCTTCAAAATTCATACATTTCCAAATTAGCCATCTTTCATTTTTACTCCCCAATTCTTGATTTTATAAATATTAATATCCACCTATTTACTATCCATTTAACTGTAGTTCTACGAAAAAGTAGCTCGTAAATGGCGAAATTAATTCTTCTAGTCACTGGCGCACGTTTAAATTCAGAGACCCAAACTGTATCTATTCAATTTTGCATACTTTTCTACTTATTCAACTGTTAATGAAATGGGAGATATCGGGTAAGCACTTGTTACTAACATCCGATGCTTTTAATCACGTTTTACACCACCATGGAAACGAATCATTCATTGCTACACCCAGAATATAAAAAGCATTGAATGCATAAATAGCGAAGAAATCCTCCGGCCCGCCGTAAGCCTTCATACAACCCTCATAACAGCTCATAAAACACCATTCAAAGGAACGCACACCTGATGAGTTAATCAAGTTGCTTTGGGGAGTTTGAATAATAGAAATGGACATGAAAAAATTATGGATGGCGTTCATGAAAAATGTATTCACTCGCCAAACGACCTTTGTTTTACCGAAACTTCTGGGGTAAAATTTGCATCCATCGATTGAAGAACCAAAGGACTCTGGGTGGTAAACAGAATTATCTCGATCCAATTTATGCGTAATTTATCGCTGAGGTTACTTCAAAGTGAGAATACAGTGAATAAATTAAGCCACAGCCTTCTCTCCACTGCTCATTACACGCCAAATACGACGCTGGGGAAATTTTATGACGGAATGTACAATGAGCGTCGACTGTAGTCTTTGTTTTCAGCTTAAACTTAACCAGATGATTGCAAATTTTGTTAAATATTCCCTTTCCAATACGATACCTGTTTATATATTTTCAATCGGTTTTTTTAAGCTTCACTCAATCAGAAAATAAGGCTCACATAATTATGCATTAGTATTAGAAGATATATCAATGAAATACAATTGTGTTGTATGGAAATTTTTGTTAATATCAAAACTACATATCAAATTACTTATATATAACCGATGATCTAATTTATTTTTTCTCTATCCACTATTAGCTTAAGCATCATCATGATCCGTAGGTATACATATTATATGCGTGTTAGGCAGTAGAAACGACCAAAGGACACCAGGAAAGAATTACAATAGAAAGCGTTCGTATGAAAAGGGTAGAGCTATTGAGATAGCCGATATATCAGAGTTAAAGAGAAGACTAGGAAAGAGTCTAATCTGGAGTGTAGCGCTTAATGGTGCGGAAACTTCCTCCTAAGTAGAATGAGAAAAGACTAGGTGCTGAAGGTGTGGATGTGGAGAATAATGAATAAGGGGAAGTGGACGGAGAGGAGGAGGAACGACGAAGTGGTGGACAAGGTGGGTGAGGAGAGGCATCTTACGGATGAGCTACAGAAGAGACAGTGTTACCCCAGGTTACAATCACGTTTAACGCCACCCACCATGGAAATTAATCTTTCATTGCTACACCCAGAATATAAAAAGCATCGGATACATAAATGGCGAAGAAATCCTCCGGCCCGCCTTCATACAACCTCATAACAGCTCATAAAACACCATTCAAAGGAACGCACACCCGTTAAGCTACCGAATCCGTTAATTTAACTTTTAATTGAGATAACCGATTATTATGAATGAACGCACACCTGATGCATATGAGAAGTATTCAGTAGTAGTACTTTACTTTGGTTTTATTAGTTTCTTGTGAGTCTTATAAATATTTACATTTGTTATATTCTTTTTTAAATTTGACAAAATTTCCAATGCATTTCAACGCGTGTATAAATTTGGCCAAAAAAAATATCTCAACTAATATCATTCGAATGAAAGGCATTGACACTCAATTTCTAAGTTCGCACCACTGCTTACGCAGACCACATAATTCCCGGAGCAATTTCATAAAGCCTAAAGTAAATTTTATGATTTATTATCGTTACTTTAGACTTTGTATGTATTTTTCCCGGTAAGAAGAAGCTACTTTTGTGGAGGGCGGGAATGTTGAAAACCAGGTTAGAGGGATGAATGTTTGGTAAGTGAGGAGGGCGAAAGATGAGTGTAGGATTTTTAGAGAGATTGGAAGGAAATACACCTTAAGAGATGATGAAAAATAATTGGAAATAGAGTTAAATGCTTTATTTGAATCGAGAAGGCTATAATTTACATATGTGATGGCAAGATTATTCATCCAAATTCCCAAGTATTAGCGGAAAGAAGTTTAAATTATGCTATTTTTCATATCTCATAGTTTTTCTATTAATGAAAGTTCTTTCTTTGATTTTTTTAGTTTCTCACGAATCTCATAAATATTTACTCTTGCCATCACCTTTTTAAAATTCGACGAAATTTTCATTGCATTTCAATGCGTGTATAAATTTGACCAATACCCAGATAGGAAAAATTGATTATTTATTGATAATAATAGCACCAGGTTCAAAATGGATAGGGAACTAAAATAATTTCCCTGCACGTGCATTTTTTTTCGAATGAAAGGTATTAACACTCAATTTCAAAGTTCGCTCCACTGCTTACGTAGGCCACAGAATTCTCGGAGCAATTTCATCAGTAAGTACCCTAGGGAATTAGTAATTATCTACTTATCGTCCGTGGAGAATTTTAACCCGAGGGTAATTTGGATTCATAGAAGCCTGTACCTCTTTGCGTCAGTGCTTTTCCATCACATGACGAAATAAACTGAACGATAATTTTAAAGTCTCCCCAAAACTAGGCCATATATAGGTCATCTTTTAAATTCATCTTGCTAAAAGCTGGATTATAAATCGTAATTGGAACAAAATGATACTGAATGGATTTAATAAGTCTATCAAAATGTATTTAATCTCATCCAACAGGGAGAAATAAAAATCAATCTGAAAGAGTAAGAAATATAAGTACATAACGCACATAAAAGACGCGTTTTAGTATAACTAAGCACTTAGCCGAAGCCTAAAGTAAATTTTATGATTTATATTCGTTACCATTGATTTTTTTATATTTAATACTTATTATGTTTTTTAAGTTTTGGTCAAATAATTATGTGTATTTAATGATAGGCCGAAATTTAACAAAGTCATAGCCTTCTTCGAAACTAAAATTTGCATTAATTAACGAGGAGTAAATCGAATGCTGACCTTTTCAACATGATTTATCTAACAATAATTTAATAATAATATTTTTTTTAGAATTATAATCAAAGCGTCAATAAGCTTGACCCTTCAGCGTAAGTACATAGGGACTCATTAAAACCAATACTTGGCCAAGAAGATAAGAGGAAAAAGCGCGGAGATAAAGTTAAATTTGACGACACTGACTGCGACTTATTAATAATGGATATCCAGCCACAATGAAGACGATAAGATGTTTCACCATCAGAGACGATCAGACTATTAAGTCCGGTGCTCGTACTGAGTGGCAAAATCCAATCCAATCATTTTCACCCCTAATTTTGGATACTCTCAATTCTATGGCTAAATATTAATATCGTATTGGATATAATTCACAGTGATTGTGCGAGGTTTCTCATTTATTCAAGGATTTTTATTGGAATGGTAATATACTAATAATTTTATTTAAATTTTTTTCCGAAATCACTTTCTTCCCAACACTTTGTACTACTTGTTTTACGCCATTACTAATTTTACAACTGCTGTATTACTATTTCATAACTAATAATAAAATATTTTTACATGAAAGCCTAATTGCTATTGATATTTCTAAGTAACGAAACTTTCAACATTTAACTGTATTATTTTTGTAATTGTGATTCAGCGTTATAATTTAATATACGAGTTAGTGGTAAACGAGATAAAGGAGACTAAGTTTTGTATTTACCTTATTTAAAAACATTGAACTGTAGGAACACTGAAATCAGCGAAAAACAAAATTAATTACACATTTTTGCGAGGATTTGTGCCAGTATCATTATTTGACTCCGCTTCACATCGGCTAATTTACTTTTCCTTTACAAATAAATTAGAGCCTTAAAAATTTTTTCATCACCAGTGGTGATCTTCAATGAATTTGAATTTACAAATTCAATTCAATGAATATGGAATGCGTGAAAAAAATAAAATTGAATTGAGCCCGGACTAATTAATAATGACAGCGTGTTTCAGAATGAATACATTTACCGGAAGTCGGGATTCATCCAATTTTCTGAAAGTTAAACTGAAATTAACGTGGAATGAATTATGGACTCCTTGGAAACCTACCCTAATCGGTGGACTGCTTTAATTACAATCAAGTTATTGATAAAAGTCATTATTTAATAGAGTGCAAAGAATATATTACAAACGTATTATAATTCCTTGGAATAAAAGATATGTTTAAAAGATCTGAATGTGTTCTAATACTTTATTGACTGTGCTAAAAGGCGTGTTGTCTTTCTTGTGTGTTGCTTCATTAGAAAAGTTTTCTACTTGCGTAGAAAGGATGCTGAGTTTTAAAAAGGTGATATTTTCTAAATGTGCTTCTTCGATTCCATTGAAGAATTTATTTGTCCCTATGGGCTGTGAGGTTAAAGATATCAGGGAGGTGTGCTTATCACTGACTACACCGGGATCGGAATTTGTTGTTTTGAAAATTTTCACTCTAACGACTCTCAACAAGAGCTCACATCTTTGTCAGAATGAAAATTTTCAAAAACAAAAAATTCCGACAGCTACCAATCGGAATCAACCGTTCGGAGCTGAAACCAATCGGGAAAATTCTCATCAGTATTAAGCACATCCTCTTAGGTGCATGAAATGTCAAAAAGAAATTATATAATTAAGACTTTTGGGTTCTATACGCGATGAGAATATATAAATTGATACAAGAACTAGTTTAAAGTAAATGCGCGTCAAAATAATGCAGAACGCCATTTTTAAGCTTCCGAAAATTCAAGATGGAAGATATTTGAAGAGATCTGTAGAAGAAAATGTGCTCATTCGTGCATAGGGTTAAGAATTCAAAATATGCTTACACAAAATTGAATGTAGCCCGGAACAATTAATTAATAAAAACAGCGTGTTTCAGAATGAATTCATTTACCCGAAGTCGGTATTCATTCAATTCACCGCACAGCTGAAAAGGGCGAATTATTTTTATTTGGAAAACTCTCCAAATTTTAAAACACTTTAAATAACAAACAGATTAGAGATACCTACTTAACACAATCACTCAGCCATTCATCACAAAGGTTGGTTTAGACAGGTGTAGGTAGAGCTAACCCAAGATTCAGATGCTTGAGATGTGTATCAAAAGGTGCGTGCCAAGAGGTGTTTGGACAGCAGTCGTAAAAAAATAAGTAATAAATATATTGAAAAGGCTATTCGATTATTGAGTCACACTGCATCCTGACAATTCAGTTCTTGAGACGCCTGTCGCAAGAATATGGATTTTTAGGTCTTAAGAGGTACTTGAGTTTTATGCATTAATTTATATCATCAAAAATGACTCGAGCAAGAGCTGGACATGGTCGGTGAGGATAGGCAGCTTTCATATGATATACAAGGGAGACAGAAAGGATGGATGGAGAGAGTACTTAGTGGGGAGGGGATGTTGAAAACGGCGTTAGAAGGTAGAATATTAGGTAAACGTGGGAGAGGATGGAAGAGAATACGATTTTAAATAGGATGAAAGGGAGTAGGCCTCATTTTAAATTGAAGAGGCAAGGCAATGATAGGAGAGGGGCCTGCCAAAATGCTCACTGAGTACTCCATGGAAAACCTACCTTAATCGGTAGAATACTTTAATTAAATTAAGGTATTAATTCATTCATATAACTCATTATGTAATACATTAAAAAGAAAATTGTTTAAGAACCACAAAATGACTTAAATTACAATACAGAACCATCGTCGTCACGTCACGTAAATCAAGTTAACTTGATTTTTGACGCTTTTGAACTCGTGCTAACATTAGTATCACCTGGTCTGATGTTTTCCCACATAATCTGAACGTGGCTGTCCCTATCCGGTCGCGTGTGCTCGTGCCAGAATCCAAGGGTGTGCAGGAACTCGTGCTGTATAGTTCCGATCGAGCGACAACCGGACGACGACAGGAACATGTCCGTCTTGATACCATAATAGCCCACCGGAGCAGCACACCTGCAAAAAGGCGATTCATTTTTACTGGCACAACTCTCCAAATATTTTTAAAGGCTTGAATTAACAAACAGATTACAGATACCTACGTAACACACTCATTCAGCCATTCATCACAAAGGTTGGTTTACACAGGTCTGGGTAGAGCTTACTCAAGATTTAGAGGCTTGTGATGTGTATCAATAGGCGTAAAACGGGATGTTTTAGGACACACATCTTTATAAAAATAAATAATAAATAAAAATTAAATGATATTCGAGTATTGAGTCACGCATATCACTTTTTTATCTTCGTTGCTCGGGAGAAAAAATATTTTATATAGCTAACCGTACGACAAAATATCTCCCCTTATTTTCCGTTTCTTTCGAAAGATATTCCTAGCTATTGAAACAATCTAACTGTAGCACATAGACTGACGTCCATTCTGGATAGGAGGGCCAATTGCTTTTCTTGAGCCACCTTGCATAGGTTAGGGATGTCTAAAGGTTTCAAGCTCTACCCGAACCGAGGATTCTTTGGTCATTAGGCAGGTACTATGCTTACCAGGCTACCATGATCGCAACAAGGCATAGGAGCAACATTCTCCAAACTTCTCCAAAAGATAACCTATATTCACTGCTCACCGTCGCAAATGGACATTTTTTCTTGGAATGAATTGATGTTCTCTATCATTCGCTAGTAAAACTCCCCCTTCAATGCTAGCCTCTCTTTTCGTGCAGCACAAATCATATAATTACTTAATTTGCATACGAAAAATATATAAAATCTCTGGAGGAAGAGAAAGGAGAAGAAAATGAAGCTCGAACTTCGCCCCCATTCTTGAGGACATCACGTAGGTGAATTAAAATAAAGGATTGACAATTAATAAGGGATGTGAACTCTTAGTTACTTACTAAATTATTCTGTCGGCTTCATTGAGTGACTAGAGAAAAGTTCTTTTTTATGTAATGCCCTAGAGTAAGTATATTCTTACTCTATGGTAATTCTTTAAAGCAATTACGAATATTTTCAAAGAAAAACAATTTGCTATTTCACAAATACCGTGTTATTAGTGGAGCCACCGAGGCACATACATATGTTAGGCGTCTAATTTTATGTGTGGCAAGGAACGTCCATCTCAGAAATATGACACTGGAACGGAAGTGACTTATTTTGAAAGCTCTCTTTTTACTCGAGTAATACTTGTTGTTCAATGTTCAATTTTGCTAGAATTCTGTAAATTTATTAATAATATAATAGAATAATTAATAACATATAAATAAAGCCGATTCTGAAATATATGGAAAATCAGAATAGAAAATTGATAAATTCAATTGAAGAGGCAAATACTTTGTGGAGATCCATTTTAAGAATAAAGAATAGTCGGTACTTTGAACATTTCCACATAAAAACTTAAATAGAGTCGGCATGTTTCACTGCACTGTAGCATTATCAGAACTCAATTTGTTATTCTTCAGGGGTGATAATTCTGCAGTGCAGTGAAACAAGTCGACTCTGTTAAAATAAAGTTTTAATGTGCAATAGTGCAAAGTTTTTTCATAATTCTTATGGAAAAATTGTTTTGGAATTGAAATTTTTGCACAAAATTAAAGATTTATCAGGTTTTTATTTTTTATCCTATAGGTATCTAATCAATACTTCACCTAAACTAAACACTAAAAACTAAAGTTCACAAAATTATTCTTGTATATACACCTGACAGACTTTTTAGATGATTTCAGGTGGTAAATTGTGTCATTTGGATACTTTAAAATGAGATTAAAAACTTTCTTTGAAATATTGGCGGGAGTTTTCTTCATAAACATGTGAAAGGAATTAGGATGGAAACCGGGTACGTAGAGTTTTTTTGTTGAATTTTACCCTCTTCTTTCCTGCACCACCGGCCAAATACGGCTTTAAATCGATGTTATGTCATATCCCGGCTCATTCAATGAAAGCTTTTAGTTTTTTATTAAAATTCAGATGATGAACAAAGATATATTACAGCCCACTGAAATTAATTTCACGACTGTACTACTAGTGTTTCGATTGGCTTCCAGTCATCATCAGGTACTTCCAGTGGCGCCGACTCCATGGGGCCTGAGGGGGCCCGAGCCCCCTCAAAGATTCGTTTGGGGGGGCGGAGCCCCCTCAATAATTCAGGAAAATAATTTAGTTCTATCATGCTTTGTGAAATCACAAAAATATATTGGTATTTTTTATTTCCCATGCTTGACGATAGTTACCTTTTAAAATAAATTCAACAATGTGTTAAAACAAATCATAAGGTAGTGCGCAGGTTAACTTAAATCAGGTGGTGTGAATCATGATAGTGTTTCGGTGCTGCGACACACTTTGAATTTAACCTCTTCCCGGAGCAAGACCTCCGATATGGGCCCCCCCAATATTTTTTATAAGTCGGCGCCTCTGGGTACTTCACAGGTATTTCATAGTAAAAATAATTTTAAAAATATTTTTACATGTTTATTTATACAAAATTATATGCATGTACCTTTATTTCCTTTGAATGCTGTCATCATGTTAGAATACACTTGTTTTTATTATCCATGGTCGTTTCCGGCTACCCCTACGGGAATTTGTTCGTATGCCAAAGTTTTCTGGGGCTGTGAACCGTGTTAAAAATTCAAAAGTTTCCGACGCGTTGCATCAAGAGTACGTAATGCGGAACGTTGGAATTTTGTACGAAAATACAAACCAGCGGCAGTCCTCAAATGAAGCCTCTAGAAAGAGCGATACAGGTGTACTAAAATGGAAGCAAGTGGAGGGTAAAATGCACGTTTTGACCCGTAGAGCCTCATTTCAGGTCAAAAAACCGCCTCTGGGGATGTAGTAAACATAAGTTTGGCGTATGTTAAGTGGAGTTAGCAAAATATCCTGGCGAAGCCCTATTCCACTTCCCTTGGGCCCGGCACGTGCACGAATAGCGGGTCTTCTACCACAGTGGCTCTGAAGGAAAGGGAACAAATACTCGGTTTCATGCTGACATGAGTAATTCATAAAAACAGCATTTTTTTCTCTCAATCCTTTCCGCGAATGGAGATATTTACTTCAGAAAATGACTATTCCTTGCACATTCCATTACTAAGTCCCAAAGTGGAGTTTAGGAAGGGGATTTTTCTTAATTTCGCGTACCTGTCGTATTCGGGATGACGGATTAAGGATGATTGATACTGGTTGAGGAAGATGCAAAGGTTTAAAATAAAGGATGATATCAGGATGGTGTTTGTGAAGAATTTAGCTAAATATTTTTGAAGATACGCTACAGGCGTAGAGGCATTTAACACGCGAGCATTGATGCTGTAGGGACTCAATTTAAAATAAACCTTTTCCAATGTTTCATAGATCAGGGTAATATTGACGGAGAATAGTGCGAATTCATACTTTTTATATTCTCCAATATGACGTACCCACTACTACAATAACCACACTATACACAAACGATAAAAATAATTACAGCCTTCGATTATAGCCATAATTGTGATGTTAGGAGAGGAGGAAATTAGTTCTTCAATCATTCCCCATTACAACTACTTCCCAGTATTTTTATCATTAGAAGTGAAAGAAGACTCCGCTGAATGAGTTAAGGTTTAACTTGTTTCAACTGAATTCTTGTATGTAAATAAATAAATCTCATGTTGAATAAAAACTTTTGGGCTATGTCACCGCGTCAATTTTTGGGAGGCCCCAACGTTTCCCGACCGATGATGGTCGCTTTCTCAAGGGAATCTGAAGAGGTGGGAATTTAAATTCATAGACAGGTACTCATGTCAGGTGGTGCTTTTTTTGGCTTAACATCCTCCTATAACTTAAAAATCAAATTCGATGCAAGGGAAAAATATTGTCACTCATGCCGAAACTTTTCATGAGGATTCAATAGTAATTTGCTCTAGAACTGCGGCTCCCAACCTCTTTTCCCTCCCGTTCCCCCTTATATGCAAATAACTAATATTTTACCCCCAAAATTTAAGGTGCACATTTTATTACATAATTTCACTACCAGTAGGTGGCACTTTTAGTCATACATAATTGTATTAACAGAAACTTTGTTTTAAGTACCCCATATAATATGCATACCTACACAAGTATTTTCTGGTTAAGAGCTACATATTTCCTCGCGTCCTCCATTACCGATTATTTTCGGCGCTCCCCCACTGGTTCGTTGTGAACCCCCAAGGGGTACGCGTGCCACCTGTTGGGATCCACTGCTATAGACCAACAGCATGGATCTTCTCGTGGCCCCCACTAGTCGAATCAATCACGGCATGGATTGGCTGCTCAGGTGAAAATATATGCTAAGTAACGCCATTGTTTAGGGTTGATTGTGGAAATAACTACCGTAGTGGTAAAATGTTGATAGGAATATATCTTACCCAAGCTGAAGGGATTCATTATTTATTCAGCGAGGCTCACGGATCATTAGGCGCTGATGATCCAGTTGCCCAAAGGCTTGCGGGCACTAGTGGATGCGTTTAGCAAATTGTACTTTGGTTATGAAATGGCGATTAATCACAGAAATATCAAGGGATCTGCTTTTATAAGTGTTTGAGAGCAAAAAAGACAAGATTCAATTGCTTGCCGTCTTCATAGTTATCTAATAAGTATAAGGGGATAACAATGACTACTCGTGGCTAAGTGCGGTCAAATTTTAAATACATCTATCAGTTCCAAGAATTAATTATCAGCATAAAGGTGTTGCATCACTCCTTCTGAACCGGTTACATTATTCGTCACGTATAACTCCTTTAAATCTTGAGCTATCATCTAAAAAAGGGCATAGATCATTTTTATACTATATATCATGTTTGAAAATTACGCAGCAGTATTTCTTCAGATTATTGTTTTTAATTCGAGATGCAGATAAATTTGTACCAATGTTAAACCTTTGTTTTGAAAGGTTTAACCTACAAACTCAAAACATTTTGAGACAAAAATGTAATTTTTAAGTGTATAATTCGTTGCAAAAATACCTAAGTATGCCCGGCCGAGGTAAGTTCGAAAGCCTGATTCATCTCAAGTGCTCGTAATGACTTTATAATAGGGGAGGAATGGATTTTACCTCCGCCATTTGCAGTGATTTCTCTCTTTGTTTATTCCTTTCTCTACCAATTAACTTGGATGGCCTAGTTGAAGTCATTAATCGGTAGTTGTTCAATTACACTCCAATTTACTGCCTAAACGCCGCCTACGCTTTAATTCTCAAGTTTAATTATCATTAAACAGTTAAGGTGAACAACGGCTTTCTGCCCTGTTAAAGTGAAGAGGTTCCTCCCTCTAGTGCACAAATGACATAACAACGTTTAAGGGCTTCCACAGTGCATTCCGAAATCCAATTTTAAGGCAATAATGCTGTGAGGATTTGTGCATCTAAATCCTTAGTCTAATGGCCACATCAAAGTTGTTTTATTCTACGGGGATGATTAATTTTTCGACCGAGAACTCTTTGCTTTATAAATGCTTTGTTTTGGCTTGGTGAAGTCGGTGAGTCATAACATGTACATGCATGAGACGAGGGAGAGCTCTCAGCAAATAACTCGTGAGATGGGACAACCCATTTCACATATTTTACATTGAATTCCATCTAAATCGCCTTAGCACTTATATCATGGTAAGTTTTGTGAGATTTGGAAATGATGTGATCAGCGTACTACAGCACTGTTCGAAAAAAAGACCATGATTTTAAAACAAGTAAATCACGTAAAATTTTGTTTAATTCTAACCAAATCTAATAAAAATAAATAATTAGCATTTCCCGGATTTGAATTAATCCCCCTAACTTCATACTCTCGGCCAAATGATCTACTATTTTTCTATCATGTGAGATAAAGGATACTTTTGAGAGTTTTCACTGGCGTTACCATTAAAGTGTGGATCTAGATGTCCCATGCAAAGTTTTTTTGGCTCGTGGGAAAAAAAGAACAACCTAGTAGTTCCTATTGAAGTTCTGATCTATATTTCCCATATTTATCAGCGCAATGACTTTAAAATTGGATTTTGATACATAATTTTTCAACGGTAGAAGCTGGGCTCCTCCAATCTTCTATGTCAGTTACTTTAATTAATATTTTTCACATTGCATGAAAACGTATTTGCGGCAGGGAAAAATCATCTGAATTTAAACTTCTGACGAGTTGTCAAAAGCCATTAACCGCATTCATATTTTATATTGTCCACACGGTTGATTGTTGTGATGATGCATTTCTCGAAAAATGGAAATTGGGTAGCGTAGTACTCATCGCAATAAATGCCTTAATGAATGGCCTTTTGTAGAATTCCATTTTAATTGCTTTTTGGCAATTAATGAACTTCTTCGCTGTTATCTCTGAAGTTTCAAAATGCCAGAATTGAGTGTTCTTTAAAATTAATAAAGGTCAATTGATATTTATTATGCCGTGGCCTGCTTATTCAGCTATGCCCATTAAAGGTTTTGACTGTATGATCGAGAGTTTCAAGTCATGATGCCGTATTAAAAATAAACGATTCTAAAACTCTGCAATGATCGAAAATCCCTTTGTGGTTGTGGAAATCTCTGATTAAAGATAAATTGTGGTATAGAATTGATTGCATAAGCTAGTTATGGAAAAAAATTGTTAAGGCTTAATTAAAAGTATTTATGTATCCCCGACTTAATTTTTTTGAAGTGAAACTTCTTCGGCGTTAGGCACTTTTGCGGGATGGGGAAAAAGCATAGAATTCGCGTGAGCGTCACCGACCCGACACCGCGATCGCTACAGCGAGATATACATTTCGGTCTTAAAATTCGTCTCTTATTATCACATCCTCGGTAGTATAGTGGTCAGTACCCCGGCCTCCCGCCTGTCATGCGGGAGACCGGGGTTCGTTTCCCCGCCGGGTAGGATTTTTTTCTCAATCTCATGCAATTTAAAAAATTTTACAATGGATATTTCAACTACGCAGGCTGACTAGGTACAGTAAATAAACTTTTTTAATATATTGTTAATATATAGACTGTTAAAGTCTTTTTGTTTTAAAAATATTAAAAATTGAAAATAAAAATCTATAGTGTATATTGTATAAGTTCATTAAATATAAAGAGCTCGTGCATGAACGTGCAGAAGAGTGTACACGCTATAAAAATATAGGTCAGTACAATTTAAGGCAGTTTCTTTTATGTGCATAGTGAGCAATTATAGGTTTAAAGCATATTAAATAAAATAAATAAAAGCATATTATATTTTAATATATAAATGATGTTACTTTCTATTCATACACATCGTGTTTTTAATATATATTCAATAATAAACAGTTTGCTGAAAAAAAATAATATCAATTTTTGTTGAAAAATGAGTATTACTGGAAAAATTAGTTCTTTAATAATATTAAATCTATATACAAAATAAACGGATAATAATTATATCAGTTTTCACTTCTGTCGGCCAGTCCCACGACTGCCCCGTTTTTTCATAAGTTTCGGCACTGTAATAGAGATTTTCCTATCATTCACCACGGTACAATGGCATAAAATTATTCCAAACATAAAGTCGGTCATTAATTCTCTCTAAAGGTGTGGTGATGAAAATATTGGATTACATTTACATGCCCCAATGAAGACGAGGCAGGAAAGTTTTTGGGACACTCTAGGTACCGAAACTCTTGACAGCAATCAATCTGGTGGTATTTCATCCATTATTTTAATCGTATATAAATTTGGCGACCCTTAATTAAACATACGCTACTCTTTCGGTATTAAAAAAATAGAAATTTGTGTCTGATTTTTTTCATAAAAGCCATAAGCACTGTGTTGATGAGTCAACCCAATAATAAATTTGGATCTTCAAAGTTTGAAGGTACTAGAAATAAAACCTAAATTTTCACCAATATTTGTCGTTATAATTTTTCTTCTGCGGTAGTTACTGTGGTAAGTTATTGAGGTATCAAACTACCAA
Source organism: Ischnura elegans (assembly GCF_921293095.1). Taxonomy (NCBI): domain Eukaryota; kingdom Metazoa; phylum Arthropoda; class Insecta; order Odonata; family Coenagrionidae; genus Ischnura; species Ischnura elegans. The sequence continues at coordinate 90,229,689 of NC_060251.1, read as the reverse complement.
TAGAAAGGTCGCGATTAGAGCATTAAATTTTCATATTTTACAAAATATATACATATAAAAGTAAAGAATTTTACACTGCATGTGACCCAATTTTTAAAGCCACGGCTTTAGGGAAGACTAAATGATTGAATTTAGTTTAATTTGATTATCTTGCAATGACAGACAGGGAAAGCTTAATTAGCTACCGAAACCTTTCATATGTTAATTTTAGATTGACAAAATCTAATAAATCTTAATCAAGCCTCAAAAATTGATTTATAAGACCAGTAAACACAAAACCATTGCCATCCCATATTACATATTGGAACACTAAGGTTCCAGAGTGTAAAGGGGTATTTTTGTCAACTACTAAAAAGGCTTGAAATTGTTTTGTAGTGCGGCAAACCATTTAGAGTATTTTAATTGAAATTTCATTTATCGATTTCTCATCCCTGTTCGTTACATACGCCTATATTCATTATCATCATAAGTCGACAATCGTGAGGTTGGTTTGACGCAGCTTTCTATTATGATTTTTAACACCAAAATGCATAAAAAAATTTCGGAATTTGCTTGTACCTCTACATTACCATTTTGCAACCTTACAGTATTTAATTCCTTAAATCCTCATAAGATACAAACCCTCATAATAAAAAAAACTTGCATGATGATAGTAAATTATTATTAGTATATATTGCTGCAAGTAGGCTAGTGCCTGTTGGCAGCATTAGATTTACACACATGAATAACAAATATACCTATCTAATAACATAGTTAGAAACAGAAAGGGCATCTATGGTAAAAAATAATACATTAATTCTAATATCATACAAGTAGCAATGATCATTGACCCAATTAACCCAATTTCAAACTCTCCCTAATATTAGTCTCTCTTTTAATATTTCTTTCTCTCTCTCTCTTTCACTGTGTAATTAGCCAATAAATGATGAAAAGTCATTCCTAAAAATTTTCGCATTTGCGGGGAAGATCTTAAATTTAACTTCGAGTAGGTCGTTCCACTCCTTTATTCCTCTATGTAGGAAGGATTTTTTCAAAATGTCCGTTTCGTGTTTTTTTTAACTAAATAATGACATTTGCATTGAAAATATGGCAGATATGAACAAGTGACTCATTCCAAGAACCGAGAAATGAAAGAAGTTCATATTTTTCGTTCCTTTGCGATTACTATCTACTTTCCACTGAAAATATCTGAAATTCTTCTTCTCTCATACCCGTGATGATTTGTTGCCTTGAGGAATCAGGGTGGTGCGGTGGCTAGAATTGGCTTCCCATCATGTGGGCCCGTGTTGATATCCCGGCGGTTGCAGCGTTTCATCATTGACTACCCTATCCCTGCTGTGCTGTGTGGAGAGAACTTCATACATAGCACTTCGTCAGATGGAACGAGAAGCCGTGGTGCCGCTAGCGCCTGTTGAGAACAGGCTAATGTCGGCGCCGGGCTTCACTCAATTCTTCTTTCCCTTACCGTTCCCTCATGGTGCACATGACTAAGCTGTCGGTCTCTTCCTCCAAATATCACCGGTGATATATTTTTCACATAAATTGATCGTCACTTGTCATAAAACCTTATGATTTGTTTTGCGTATCTCTCCACTCAATTCTCTTAATATTAGCTAATCTCTTAACGCCTAATTAATTCTTCTTTTTTAATACCTTTATCACCCTTTCAACATATCTTATCTGCGGCCTACCTCAGCAAATCATCCCTTCCTCCTCTCCTTTAACGCTAAGTATCTCATGATGCAGCCGATATTGTCCCGTCTTTTATACAATGTTTTCGAAAGACTTATCTTCTCTCCTACTCCTCTTAAGGCCGCTATACTCGGCGAATGATTTCATTCACATGACCATTGAGCATTCTCATGCGCATGATCATTCACCGTGTATAACGGAACGATTCGCGAATGAACCTCCATACGCATGATCATTCAGTGAAAATTAAAACACGTTCTATTTTGCTCGCATGATCCTGTGAATGATCACGTGATCATTCAGCATGATCATTCGAATGATCATTCACCGTGTATATCGGCCTTAAGAACTTCTATTTCACTCACACGCTGTGGTGCATCAAGGATAGGGACAAAGGGGGAGGCTTGATAGAGGGTTGATAGAGGGTTGATAGAGGGTTGATAGAGGGTTGATAGAGGGTAACCTACCCGCAGTAGTGGGGGTTTGGACCCCCCGTAATTCGTACAAATACAGTAGATTCGAATGAAGGGAGAGTCCCCTCCTTGACCCGTACCTCACCGGTCTGCGTCCTCGTAAGACCCGCGAGGTACGGGTCAAGGAGAAGACTCCCCTTTCATTCGAATCTCTTGGATTTATACGAAATACGGGGGTCCAAAGGACGAATTGCTACCAAAGAGGGGATGCGAAAGGGAGGGATGAGAGAGCTGGCGGACTGGAATAATCGCGCTATAAGTCCCGTTAATGCTATAAATCCACCCCTCGCGACAAAATTACCATTTTATCTAGGGTTAGATACTCCAGGGGGGGGGCAAACTCCCCCGCCTATCCCCTCTCTGGATCCGCCTCTGCTCACACGGTATATCCTTATGATCTTCGTAATTCTTATACACTATTATATAGGGCCCATCCCTTATTTACGTGAGGCGTGGATGGGGTCAATCTGATTCTCACCCAATCTCACGTGGGGGAGAGGGCAAGTATCCCGTATCCCAAGGATGACCTATTTTTTTCCCGCAAGAAACGGTGTAAAATGCGATTCTAGACTACGATCTTAGTAATCTTAAATACTAGCCTTAATTAATCAGAGATAAAAATAATTTTAAAATTGTCTTTTTTATGAAGCCAACACAATGAATCGACGTATCAACGTATTCAACGAGATCAACGTATTTACACTGAAAATACCCATTTTGAACAATCTTACGTGAGATTAGAGTGAGGAAGTCGAGCCAAATCTCACGGTATCTCACCTAAGGAGGATGTAGGGGGCCAAAAATCGCCAAAATCATCTCACGTAATTATTGGACGCCCCCTAACCTGATATCAAAAAGACATTACTATGTTGCTTGCGGTTACACAAGTACCCACCCGTTCATGTTCCTCACGAGCATGTAAGCGCCGGCGCCAGTACTCTCGACGAACCTCACGCAGGTGACCGACTGGAGGTCCGCTATGGCCGTTCGGATCCAGTTCTTCTCCGGCTCTGAGAACTCATTGCTCAGCTGGTAGTAGAGGATCCCCCCTGGCCACAGAAGACTCCTGTCCGCCACGAGGTTCTTCGTATCGCCGTTCAGCCCCTGTTGTGCCCAAAAAAGAATCAGGGAAAGGTTTTTAACTCGCTCTGTGAGATGTGAGTGTGGAGTAGAATTGGGACGGTGAAGTGGACGGACAGGAGGAGGAACGACGAAGTGCTGGACATGATCGGTGGGGAGAGGAAGCTTCTTGATGAGATACGAAGGAGACAGAAGGTATGAATGGAGCGAGTACTTAGCAGGAAGGGTATTTTGAAAATAGAGCTAGAGGATAGAATGTTATGCAAACAAGGGAGGGGAAGGAAGAGAATAGGATTTTTAGATAGAATGAAAGGGAGTAGGCCTTACTGTGAATTGAATGAGGAAGCACGTGAAGAAGGTGGGAGAAGGATGGGAGGCTGTCAGAATGCCTCTTTAGTACTCCATGGAAACCTACCTCAAAATGCTTGTTACCACTTACAATTAGTCACTACAAGATCTGCCAATCAGTGAATACCTTCGATGCAAGTGGGGTGAGGAGGCATACGAAAGATAGATGGAGATTTTTTTACATCAAGTGATCGCGTTAAAAGTGGCTTTGTTTGCATTGCACTGAAAATTCTAGATAATATCGGCAATATTCAGTTGCTTGTAAATTTTACAGCAAATAAATTTCGAATTCTTTAGCCAAAATTTATATGACAGCTTTTAAGTAAGGATTAGTACGTGGCGCAGGCAACGATCTTTGAAAAAGGATTTTTAGTAATAAAATCATAAAGTTTTCTGAGCAGTCTTTAAACCATTCACCTTATAATTTATTCTAAATGCCAATTGTCAAGTCAAGACAATATTACAATTTAGATGGTCAATAATGCGTTATTCACTTTGGTGCCACATATCCCTAAATGTGAGTGATTCCCCTATCGACCCTTCCATTAGGTGTAGTTGTAATATATTATCTGTTACAATGAAGTGTATTCATAAATATCTGATGAATCTACTACTTACTTGGCTTTCCAGGAATTGTATTTAAAAAAAGCTTTAATCAAAACCAATTAATAGGGGTTCAAGTCTGATGATATAGCCTGACACCTCTTCCTCGATTTACTTTCTTATTGGCACTATTCCCGTGTTGATTAAATGATTAATAGTAGTTCCTTTACTTAAATGGTCATAACATTTTCTTGGAATCAATTACAAGACATGGAAATAGCGGAAAATATACTGTACCATTTGATTTATTTCACTCTAATTGTGGGAATAATGAAACGATTTTTACCCTTCCTACACTATTATCAACGCCTCTCTCATAATCAGCGAATGAAATTTTAATCAAGTATATATCCTATGAAACTCAAAACGCAGTTTCAATTATCTCTGCAATAATTGCAACAAGTAAAAAAATAAGAGGAATTAGCGATAAACAGGAATTATAATACAGTTTTAATCGCCATTTATCGATAAATTTTGGAATTATTTGATTATAAATCCTGATTAATCATATGTATAATAATTGAAATAAAGTAGAAACGTATAATAGAAAATAGCAATAGAAAGAAATAACAATAACAGTTATAATCGTCATTTATCGATAAATTTTGGAATTATTTATATGTAAATCCCAATTAATCATCTTTATAATAGTTTAAATAAAGTAGGAAAGTATTATAAGAAATAACAATAAACAGGAATAATGATTACAGTATTAATCGAAATTCCTTGATTAATTTTGCATTATTTTTCAAGCAAATGGGATAAAATTGGCTAAACATTTTTCTTCTCTCTCAAAAAAAATGCGTGTACCGTAAATATCAAGTATTAACAAAATTTCAGGTATTTTACGGTAAATAGGTTTCAAAATTACACGGGGTTTTCCAAATATAACGGAGCTATTATTCTAAATGCTTAAGTATTCCTCACCAAGTGGGTTAAATTTAAAATCCGCGGTTTCATTTCCCTTGAAAACTCAGTACAACGAGCAGGTTTCAATCACGCAGTGCCGTTACGATTCGATGGCGACTGAAAACGCTATCACCAGCCTCGGGGAAATTTTTTCATCGAAACACATCGAATTATATTTTCCCCATCCGCGGAAATAAAAATTTTCGTCTGGTTATCAATTTTAATCAGATTGTTTGCTTTTATTCCTAATGCCAATAGGTCTTTACATTATCACTCTTTATAGTTTCTAAAATCTTCAGACTTTCTAACGCTTCACTCAGATGCTTAAAAAAATAACGTATCACCCATTTATACGCTTATTTATTATAAAGACTCATTACTGCAGATTCTGCTATCGGAGAGCGGACTTCCTCCTACATAATGAGAATCTGATCACCTATAACACGTAGTGACTGCTTTGAGAACCACAATGTGTAGCGGTGGGAAGTGGGATATCTGATACACCCTGCGTTAGAGAGAAAGAATTGTGCCCTTCAGAAATAACAGGCCCTGAGTGTAGCGCATCATATATGATACAAAATGCAGTGAAGGGTTAACCAACCGTTCCCTTCATCTCAGATAAATAACTGGGAAAATTTTGGGAAAATAATGAAAGAAAATCTATAACTAATGCAAGAAAACTTTTGAGCGAAATTTTTCCTTTTGCTAACATTAAGCATCCATTATCGTTTACATCGATATCGATAATATCGATTACAAGAATATTATCAGAAAGCAAATGTGTGAGTAAAATTTTGTTGTCACCTTGTGCAGAATGATGTCTCCTTCATGAAAGTTTCCTTCTTCTGCTATGGACTGGAACGTTCCAATTTTCTCCCTCGGAATTCCGTCAGGAAACGCTCGAACCCACGATACCGGTATGCCGAAAACCTTTCCTCCATGCTGAAAAAGGAACGGCTGTAAGAGGAACACAGCTATGAGGGCTGATCCACGAAGCATAATGATCGAATTTCGTGAAATCATCTCACTTAAATAACCTCCGTGGTCTCTCCATTTGGTGATACGGAGCGGGAAAGATTTGAAATCAGGTGTGTGTTTGGGAAACACACAGTAGTTAAGAAAATGACCGAGAGGTGGCGAAAGCATCCAATCATCAAAACGCTGGATCGGTAATGGAGCTTTTATCGCACAAGAACGACTATACGTGACCTTTTATCATCACTTCTTGGGAAACCGTACGCAGGAAATAAATTCTAAAGATTATAGGGATCATCAAAATACTTGTGCGAAGATCGTTTCTGAAATGCATTGAATTGATTACACAAAAGTTCTTCGTAACTAGTAGCTGGGCTCATTAAATTATCTTGAAATTTATTGTATATCAATTCAAAGTGTTATATTCTGATCCTAAAAATTCCATAATTGAGTAATGGCAAGAGGAATAAATTTTGGCCTCACAGATTGAACAAAAAAATGACTGACTTTGAAGAAATACTTAGCCACGCTTAAGCTCAGGAATTCCTAAGTATAAAAATTCACCATCAACTCTAATGCATAAAATCACATTTAAAAAAATTCAAGTATTTTTTGAAATTCTATAGAGATCAATCGATGAATCCTCATAGTTCCGGCGGAGACCCAAGGAATTGGAAAGGGAACTCCATTTCAAATTTCGCGCACGTGTTCTCGCATTTCGCCAGTGTTTTTCTGTTTTCGAAGAAGTCAACCCGCTGTTACTCCCGAGAAAAAAGTGGCATGTTTTTGAGGCCGCGGTGAAAGTCGGAACTAATGGCAGCACCTGTCTTGGACCCTGGCAGACGTCGTTAGGGCATTGAAACCCGTGTAAATTAAGGAAAATTTTGTGGAGAATATGTTGGATTCCGGAGATATAAGGCTAAATCTTATTATTTTGAATTAAATAACCATTCTTTATTGTAAACTGTACGAGCTTACGCAGGGATTCTAACACTCCTGTACATTAATATTGCGAATTATATGCCGGTATGTCTCTCCCTTCGGCTACGAACTTGTAACTGCTAAGTACGCCTTGAAGCGATGGAATAAATACTGGAGATTATCTACGACATTAGCGAACGGATTCTCATCACGGTAAGGTGATGTTTACGTAAATGACGCGATACATTACCTAAATATTTGTCACAACAGAGGAATAGTACAAATTTCTCAATTTGGTAATGGAAGAGAGTTATACCAAAAATAAATTCATTATATCTATCTTATGAAAGGTTTGGTTCAAAATGAAAAGAAGTAAATACCCTCTGCATTTAAGTAATTTATTCAGGTTTGGAGATACCTTTGAAACATGTGTAGATATGGATTGAACAAATAAAAAGAACAATGTGACCTTCTCAATACTGGGAAGTGGTAAACTCCATAAAAGGGTTAACTATGTACGTATTGCGATGACCTCGTCCCTTAAAAGTTTATCTGCACATTCATTGTGGCTTAGTTTCCAATTCACGACACAAAAATCTTCCAATCCGAGTCATTAGTGGCACCTATCAAAGAACATCACTGCCACACGAAAAATTATATCCAATAATTGTCTCCATATATGAACCGTGTTAACGTAATACCACTTTGGCACCAAAAACATACTGAAGTAATTTTCTTAACAGATATTGCTGATAAACAGATGAATCTGTAAATAGGAAACATTCTAACATCAGTCAACCACAAGGCAATAAATTACATGTTACAGAAATACTTACATCTTCACAGTTTTCTTTAGCAATTTAACTGAAAATACGAAAAATTCAATGATAAAAATAATTACCTTCCAATTCTTCTAATCCATCATTCAATTATACTTACTACGGGAATACATGCCATTATGCATTATGGGCATTAAGAATTAAACTATGAATGACATTGGTGAATGTAGAGAATTCACATATCTATGATCAAAGTTGTTGACCATCTGGCGTCAAATATCACACATTAATTAATTCTAGACTAGGAAAAAATATTGTCATCAGTCAACATTATAACAAATCAATATCCTGATGGCTGTAACAATAAGTACAATAATTAAATACTAAATTCTCATCATCACTTGCATTCAGAACCAGTATTACAATGTAAAGTGAAGAATTAGCATCGCATTAGGCACACCGCAAGTGTCACTCCATTTTGCAATGAAGACTTAGTACAGCCCATCACTCAGGACTAACAAATTTAAAAGATTCTACGTAGCTAAGGAAATCTCCATTCATATTAATTCTAACTTACTTGATGAACAACAATGATTACCATCTGAACTGAGATATATAGTAAAAGCATTGGCACAGAAGCCTCAAGTCACTCAACACACGTGGCAATGGTATATTTGTAATCCAAATAGAAAAGACAAATGGAAAAGACATCGAGCATTCTCAGGCAATCTCGGCATCTAAAAAAACAAAGACAACAAAGTAAACAGGGCTCCATACACAGCTAATCATGAATGTTCATTTTAATCCTTACTTACTGGATGAAGAGCCTGGCATAAACTCAGGACCTTAGCATTCACATTGATGGAGAAGCCAAAGTTCACTTCAAAAATTCACAAAGTATCTGTTAACAAGGGTAGCACTTACATTGACATTTAACATTCAAATATGATGAGATTAAAAGATTAAATGCAATAATTCTAACTTGAGTAAGGTATCTCATCCTCACGAGATCATCATATCTGTGAAAATAAAATATTATATTAGCCATCAATATGTCGAGAATAAATATATATAATCAATATTTATAGTACATATAGTATGTATAGTAATAAAGAAGGCATTGTTCAACTCAACGCATTGCTAAGATGATTTGCAATAATTCTATGTTGAGTACCGTATCTCATCCTTACAAGATCATCATAACTGTGAAAAGAAAATATTACATTAGCCATCGAAAAGTCGAGAATAAAAATAGATAATCAATACTTATGGTACAAGGTACTCACTGGATGATTGTCCTGAGATATTCTCCAAAGGGTAACCTTTACATTCTCATATTAATTTTCAAAATGATTAGTTTCAAAAAGAAGGCATTGTTCAACTCAACGCATTGCTAAGATGATTTGCAATAATTCTATGTTGAGTACCGTATCTCATCCTTACAAGATCATCATAACTGTGAAAAGAAAATATTACATTAGCCATCGAAAAGTCGAGAAAAAAAATAGATAATCAATACTACTAATGAAATTATTTTATTTAAGCTGGGCCTTTACTTACCTCCTGGATGACTTGGCCATTGCCATCTTTCAACTGCTTCTTCCTGACGATGTCGTGGGGCATGAAATGCCTTTCACACAGTTTCTGCCCTGCCTTCAACTCAAAGTTTACCCTTGGTATTGCAGCTTGCCATTTACTCCTCTTAACAGGATCTTTGGGAGCAGAGAAAAATGAGAAGGTAGACTTTTTAGAGCCATACCCCTCAGTACACCCTGGTGTGACACAGCTTCGTGGCATTTCAAATATCGCCGAAAATAAAGCGAACTAGCTCTTCTCTCACCCGTGAAATCCACACAGTGAATTACTTTAGCGTTTAGAATTACAAAAAAACGCTGAAGAACTCAATTAAATAGTTTTTCAAGTGCAAATAACTCGCTTAAACACACGTGAACTTACCGAGCTACATACAAAGCATGGGTACACGACAAGTAGCGCTGGTAGTTCGCTAAAATTCCGCAGCCTCAAAAACCTGCCACCAAAATTGTACGGCGGGCATAGGAAGTTGCACTGGTGTGGAAGAAGTCTTTGCGGAAGGTGTGGAATCTATGAAATCGTCAAATTGTGAAGGAGCTGTTGACAGACTTCGAAGATAACATTCAGTCGACGTACAAGGACGGTAGCTCTCCGAAAGTGCAGTGTCTGATCGAATCTGGAATAATGTCGACGTCTTATTACCGTCTTATGGTCTGGTACCTGAAGGGAAAAAGAGAATATACAAGGTAATTCTGCCTGTTTTGGATGTATTTTCATATTTTTTGCTCATCTTATCATGTGGACTCTGCGAATCTTAAGATGAGTATTTGATGAAGTAGAGCAGTAAACTCATGTACCCTGCCAGAATCTTTTTAATGGATGAATCCATTGCTAAGGTCAAAAGTACAATGCTGCGCCTGTTATGTAACCATATAACGCATTTTCAGGTTAGGATATGAAGCCGCTGCCAAGAATTTTCGTGAAGATGACTTAAAAGTTGACTGCAAGGGGAAGGTGTACGTCATAACAGGTGTGTTTCAGCGTCACATGGTGTGTTTGAAGGCTGAGGTTTGATGTTTTCGATTACTCTTCCTCCGTTGTACCCGGGTTGATTTCTTCTCATCATTTCCTCCTTTTATGGTAGTTATACATTGTGTTGTAGATCCTTCTCTTGTGCATGTTTCTTTATTTAATTTATTTTCGTTCATCCTTCGTATTTCTTGGGTAAGACTCAATAGTAACTTTTTTGAGATTGTAAAAGAGATATCATGTTCATTACTAAGCTAAATATTCGCCCGTGTGCTGTTTACAAAGTAAGTTTTGTTGTGTATCGTGTAATGTTCACTTCACGTGTATGAGCCCCTGCTTAAATTTGTGTTTGATGAAATGCGTCTGGGACTGCATTTGTATGCATAGAAACTGCAGGGACCATTACAGTGCTGAAGGTAAAACAGTTACTAAAGTTATAGTTGTTTTGTAACTTCGTAAATACAAAGAATTATCTCTGAACCAAGGGCGTACCCATGATCAAAACTAGGGAGGGTGGGACAAGCCATGGTTGCTCAAGTTATAGGTAAGATTTAAGCATAGAAAAGGTGAATGAAACCAACATTTTAAGGAAAATGTAACAGCTCTTTATTAGTTTTCAAAGTTATTTACTTGAAAATATATTATTTTCCTAAAAGACATTAGCGATTTTTTCTTCTAGCGGAAGGAGGGGGGCAGCTGCCCCCTCCTGCTCCTCGCTGGGTACGCCCATGCTCTGAACCAGAATCCTCTACCAGTATCATAATGTACTATCAAATATTTGGAAGAACATTTGTTCTCTGGTTCCGGTTCAGCCGTCATCATGCAAACCATGGGAGTGTTGTACTAGTCACTAAAGTGTATGTTATGGAACTTCTGTCGTTAGCTGGAGTTGAGGAAATAAGTTAAATGCTGTGATTTTAGTACTCATTAGACTGAAATGTTACTTGAAATGCTTGTTCTAGTTTCACCATTTGAGAAAGTATTGCCTAAGATTGTTTATGTGAGGAGTTACGTTATAACTATATATTATTGGTATTGGCGTGCAACCATCATGAAAAAATTTTCTCTTCCAAGCATCTTTTTGGGATATTTTAAGCTAAATTTGGGTATGCTGAGTTTTCAGCCCAAGGCCAAACTCAGAGTGTGGTAAATTCATATTTTAGTGAAAATTTAAAATTGTCTATGGCCAAGCTTTATTTGGATTAGTATATGGTGATTTTTAGCTATCTTTTTGGTACTCAAGTCTGTATGATAATGTTTCTTAATTCAGAAAATATTGTCTTTTACGTTGATTCTGTAGAAGCAGCCTTCCCTTCCAATCTTCTTGGAAATTATTATTCTTGGAAATTAACAGCCAAAGCTTGGGAGAGAATGTCCGTATTTATTTGAGTGTTTCATTGCATAATTACGCTTGAGCATGAGTTTTATTTTTGGTATCTACAGGTGCCAACAGTGGCATTGGGAAGTCAGTAGCCTTGGAAGTAGCCAAAAAAGGTGGAGTTGTACACATGGTGTGCAGAAATCGTCAGTATGCAGAGACGGCTAAAAATGAGATAGTTGAAGCATCAGGAAACCAGGTGAGGTTCAGGTTAACATGTACAGTAATAGTTTTGTTGCACAGTGAAACTTCTTTTGAGACGGCCACTCCTTCTTCCTGGAAAAAGTTTCTATTTGAAGGGGTGGCTGCTAAGTAAGGGCTTTCACCTAAAATAATAAATGATTATTTCTCTAATTAATATAATCGAAGTAATTTTTGATTTCTATTCATTGTACATATCCTCATTTACTCAGTAGAGTTCACTTTAAGTGCTTGAAAAATCATCTGAAGTACTTTCTGTCTTAAGGGGCTTTACCTTCTAAACCTGGTTACACAATGCATTAACATGTACGAGGTAATGTCTAAATCTATGAAAATGTGAATGATTACGAAAATGCATTATATAACAACGCAACTTGAGCGAACGCATGAATAGGAAATAGAACCTGTTCTAATTTGGTTCATGCATTTGTACATGTTCCGTTCCACCTAAACCATTCATGCAATCCAACATTAACTCGTGCATGTTAATGTATCATTTATCGAGGCCTTGATTCAAACTTTTTACAATTTTGAGCCTTTTGCTGGCTGTTACTTTTCCTTATGTATTGTCAAATACAGAAAAATATCCATCCTTCATTCACTCCTATAAACCCCAAGTTTTCCTGGGAATTTAATCGGTAAATTGCTGTTGGTCATTGACCTCTATATATACTGGACAATTTCCAGGGCTCAACATCCAGCCCTGAGGACAAGATACTTCCAATCCAACTGCCATCGAAATGTGTGCAAAAATGAATAACAATACTTTTGAATGGCTATTTTAGGCTTCATTCTCTTCTTCTTACTCTTGTTTCCTTGGATTTAATATATATTTGGGATGCCATAGAAGTATTTTTATGGTGTTTGCTACCTAAAAAGAGATACATAATACTATTGAGGAGGTTTTAGGTGATAGAGATGATGGAGAAAATTAATCCATCCCTAGAAAATACAGCCTGAATGGGTGTTCAATAAATAGAGGTGACCATTTGGAGAAATTTTACTGTGCTTCTATAACTTGTGAAGAGCTTGGTAGACTAGTAATAATGCCTGGCTAGTAACCGAGCAATCCAGTGTTCATATCAGAGTGTAATTCTTTGGGCCTGACCAACAAAAATCCTCACTCACTGAGGTTTCCTAGGGAAAGTAACTGGCCTCCCATCCCTAAATGTATGGCATTCATTTGTGGGGGGAAAATAATGATTTTCATGAACACCGTATTTCTAATGAATTCATGTGTTATAATTTGGCCTCCACCGCACCTTCCTCCCCTTGGTTCACCTCTAACTGTAAGGAGATGATTTACAAAATCCAATTGGATAAATAATACAAAAGTTTTTTTGAACATGTTCTTGATCTCATGAAGTTCATATCGATGGTTAAGTTCTAACAACACTTCTCTCAAATTAGGCTGGTTTGAGACAGGTATTTAAACTAAGTGTAATGACATTTAAAAAAATAAAATACAAGCAAAAAACAACTTTTTGTTTGCAAATGAATGCTGCTTTTCAGTTGTATGAAGTTTTGGTTATTAATTTCAGCATACAAGTAAAAGAAACTATGTAATAGTTTTTTGCTCTCCTGAAAAGTTGCTATTTTTGAGATGTGTTGTTAGAACTTAGCCATCGATATGCTATGAATATTTCACGTCAAAATTTATTTTTTGAGGCTTTAAATGTCATTTTTAAGTAGGTAATAATATGTTGATTTAACATCTGACCTCACAAATTTAATCATGACCGGTAATCATTAAAAATCATCACCATTTCTGATGGAATACTTGGCTGTAATTAGGCGATACAGCATAAAATGCAAGCAATACATATTTCAATGAATAACATTGATGTCTTATTTTGGTTACAGGATGTTCATGTTCATATTTTGGACCTCTCAGTTCCCAGAGATGTTGTGAAGTTTGCTAATGAATTTCAAGAAACTGTCAATCACTGTCATGTTTTGGTGAGTACCTACTTGAATATTTTGTGCTCTAAATTAAGATTTTAATATGATTAAAAATAAGTCACATACAGGTGTATGCCGCGTGTCGTGATGGAGATAGCCTCGACTTTTCGCGACCGACTGCTGGTCACTTTTTCAAGGGAATATTGTTAGGATTGGGGTTTTGCTGCCTTTATTATATTTCAGGTGGGAGGGGTGGGGAGTTATGACTGGAGGGGGAAGATAACGAAATGTTGCGGATGACTGGGTTCCATGTATTGCTGATTCTTAATCCGGTATCTCTATTGTAGTTGTTCTTGTTTTTCTTTATTTCTATGGCCTCGCGGATGAGTCTGGTTTTAAAATGTTTTATCCTCGCGATGACTCTTGATTTTTCGAAGTCGATCGCATGTCCGGTGGCTTCGTGCTCTGCTACGGCTGACTTTGAAGGGTAACCCAGTCGAATGGCCCCCTTGTGTTCTTCTATCCGAGTTTTGACTGTTCGTCCGGTATACACCCTTATGCGGCATACACCCGTATGTGACTTATTTTTAATCATCATGAGCTGCGAAAGCTTCAATCAAGAAAGATTTTAATATGTTGATAAAAGTCATCTTGGCTCTGTCTCGCCATGGCGGTGTCCAAAGGACTATAGAGAAAGTCTCACACAAAAAGGAAGAACTCACATGTCGGAACAATCACACTTAATATATGTAAAACATTCGCATACCTACGCCTTCATTCGCATGCCCTGAGGAGCCGTCGCCTCCCTCTCGTCAACGCTTCCATTAAAGGATCGGGTGTATGGCAAGATCACGTTCACAGCAAGTCTTACCTTACGTGCCAGCACTCCCTGTGGCAGAAGGGGCTGGGTGGTTGAGAACGTGGGAAACAAAAAGAATGGGAAAACGCTTACTTTGAGTGAGAAAGAAAATGAAGGGAGAAATACGACAGCCACCTCTTACTCTGAATTTATCCAAGTTGCATATGTATTAAATCACTATTTATCTAAATGCTATTGCTGGCATTAAAATTGTATTCAAGAAAACTCTAAAACAGCTGTTCCAAATTTTAGAATGCCCTGAACCCTTATGTGATGTTCATGAAATCAATCAGATTCACGATGTCATTTGGGAATCTTACCATTCGATTTTAACTTCTATAAATATATGCTTTTGAATAGTTTCATATGATTTCACCATTCTAGATTTACTATTTTGGTCCAATGTTTGGTTAATTTCACTGTCACAGTCTCACTCAGTGGCGAATACATATGGGGGGCACAGGGGGTATGCACCCCCTGCGGCCCCCCCTTGTAGGGCCGCACGCATTGCCTAACTTTGTAGAACCACAATAATAACTTTTTATATTAAGATGGCATTGTCTTGTATATGCGTATTATCAGTTTAAGTAAAACTTTGTTAAAATTTGCATGTGTCTTAATTATTTGTACCAGTACGACAAAGGAAAGGTAGCTGAAGATACTTTTGTACCCCCCGTGAGTTTTTTCTGTATCCGCTTCTGGTCTCACTACAGGATGTATGCAATCTTCATTCAAGTCTAGTTGCTCAACCATGGGGGTGTTATTTTCCAGAAACTTTTGCTTTTCCAAGGACAACCTACCACAAATTTTGAGTGTTCAGTTTAAGCTGTGGATGAGTGTCAGAAATTGTTTTTCTAATCCAAATATATATTGTGCCTTCTAGTATTTGTGTGCTGTCATGCCCTTATTTTGTACCACATTGCCTGTTAACCATTGCATCTCTTCTCTTATAGGTTAATAATGCTGGGTGCATGCTTCATGAGAAACAAGTGGATGCTGATGGCCTGGAGAAAAACTTTGCCACCAATTCTCTAGGCACTCACATCCTTACAAGGAAACTTTTGCCGCTCTTGAAAAAGTAGGTGCATGAATGAAATTTTGGTGTATTTTGGGATGTTTGTTGAAATTTGGCTGGGACATGCATTCATGTGCCCTTTCATTTTAATTCAAAATATCATCAGTAGTTCTTAGTAGCTGCCTAAGCAGTTTAGGGCTAACTATGTATTTAGTGACCTTTTTGGTGCTAGGTAATTTCATGTGTAAACACTTCTTGTTTAAATGAGTGAGAAAAAATTATAGGTCAGGCTCAGCTCTGTGGGGCATCATCACTGAAAAAAGCTTAGTACCTTCCATGCTTTGCCATATTGGCAGGCTTTTGACTGTGTAGTCATCAAGGTTGAATGAAATTAAACTGGTTGTAAACATTTATGTAGATAAAGAATTGGAAAGAAACGGACCTGTCAGCTAACAGGAGGAGAACGTCACTTATGAAAGTGGTTTCAAAGAGGAAAGAGTTGGTAAGATATAAGTTGTGAATATCATGTGTGTGTTTCAAAGGTATTTGAAGAGTCTAATAGAGGGAGCCAGGAGTGCAGCTAGGAATTAAGGCTAGGCGGGTTTTAGGCGCAACTAATCTTGGGAGGCCTGGAGGACTTGGAATACCCTCCAGGGTAATGGGCGGCCCTACCCCAGAAAAATTTAAACATAAAACGGTTCAAAATGGTGAGTTTTACAACTTTCAGAGGGATATTTATTAATATTTACACTGTTTTGTCAGTAACATTAATCCAATCAACCCTTTTACTGCCACCATGCCGATATATCGGCCCTCGCTAGTTGAGCAAAAACTGCCAGGGGCCGATTTATCGGCCCAAATTATTTCACTTTTTTTTGTGATTGTGAGCTTTTCAAAGGCTGTAATTTATGTAAACCCCCATAATCTGCCTATGGTTATAAGATGTTAATATATCTTAAGAATTGGGAAAAAAATTTAGATGTATTAAATAAAATAGGGTAGTTTCCTTCATCAAAGAAAACGAAAGGCATTGATTGCAATTTGTTACCCACCATTACTGTATCCATAATATACTAATTATTTGGTTTTTGAAATACCGGTTTAGACGAATGGCAATGGTCCATTTTTATCCTCATTTGAAAAGGGCCAGATTGGCACCCATGCGATGCCACTCCACGTGACGTCACAGGGACCTAGTTTCTATAAGAGAAGATATGAGTTATACATCGTCTGAGGTTACCAATGCATACATGAGGCGCAGAGCTCAGGGAAACATGTCTCAATAATCACTTATTAAAACTGGCTAAGGTCGGAAAGTTTTCTTCATTTGATAAGGTATTAATAATCCTTATTTAAGCCAAGCGCTACCAGCCAGCAGGGTACTCAGCTACCTGCTAGCAGCCTGCGTCGTATCAGCACTCAACTCGCCTCAAGGTCACCTCACAGGGCGGCAGCGGGAACCAGAAATACGTCACACAGAGAGATTTCCCGGCATTCATACATACGCGTTGCGTTTTCGCGTGCTTGAAAATTTTCACTTTTCATTTAATCCCGAAAAATAGATATTGTCATGTAAAAATCTATAAGCGTGAAATACGCACTCCAGGAGTAATAATCTTTCAATTTAGGCAATAAAAAAATAATAGGAAACCACCATATTAAGTAGCTGAAAAATCTTTTAATCTGAAATGTTGCTAATTCCGGAAAATAGTCTTGGCAGTCTTCGCACATTTCACCTGAAATGGGCTGGCAGTTTGAAAGTTAAGTAAAATGGATTAAACTTAAAAATTCCTCTGAGCTATGGGGGACAATAGGGGGGTTATCCCCCTCACTGCTCCACTGGAGAGAACTGCATTGTAAGATGCGTAGATACATTGGTAGGAGACAAAGTGGGCTTGAGGTTTTCAAAATATGGATGTTGAAATAGGGTGGAGATGGTGACATGAATGAGAGGGTTAGAAACAACAGAGTTGCTCATGGTGAGTGAGGAGAGGACAGCTGCCAGGGACAGCAAAGGTGCTTCTTTACTATCATCAGGCAAACTTTGAATGTGAGAGAATCGCATGGTATCCTACCCAGAAATATTAAAATCCATGTACAACAGTGGCATAACTAGGAATATGGTTTAGAGGGGATGAGTGGGGTTAATGAGGCCTACGGGAAATGGGGAGTTAAGAAAAAAATTTTACATATCATATCTGATCAAAGTTTACGTATTCTAATTTTAAATTTACTGTCAATTTTATATTTAATTTTAGGTTTTCAAAGAATGCAGTAAAGCAATACTAATTATATAATCTTCAATATGCATGTAAGAAAACACAAAAGCATTGCAGTGCTTCATGCGTGCAGGTTTGATGTAATCGTGGGTGACAGTTGCATCAGGATTTGGAAGTCTTATTGAAGTAGAATAACTTGCATCAGTGTTCAGCATTTTTTATTTTAATTTTAATTTGTATTTGAAATAAGGTGAAAAATGCATATTAAATAATGCAGCATTGAATATTCGAGTGAGGTATATGGACAAAAATTAAGTTCATATACGTATTCGATATTCGAATTCGAGAAATATACTATTTGGCCCATCTCTACTCTTAACCCTTAAGAGTGTGGGAACCTTTTTATACGTTTTGCAGGCAGACTGCAGCATTTACCCAAAATTTCTATTGCTACCTGTATATCTTGCACTTGGGTACTTCCCCTCACCATAACAATTGCTGAGGGGCTTAATTCCATCAGAGCAGCCCTCATGGCAGGGGTGCCTCCTACACAGGGGGTCTCTTCTACCCTGGCTGGCAGCTAAAATCTCAAGGGTTAAGCTCAGTTTCTCCTGTGCTAATCCAATCTAGTCTTGCAGTCCTTCATAGAATTTTAGAGCTGAATTTCCCATACATCTCATCATTTGTATTCAAGGAAAAGTTTCTTTGATTGGATAACGGTTCAGTTTTGAATAATGATGCTTCTCTTCTTTCCAATGTGGTGCCAAATTGAGGCTTAGGTATGTAGATATTTACCTGTACCAATCACTTTATAATTTTTCATGTCAAAGACACTGTCCAACTACCTTTGTTCCCTTTTCAAGGCAAGCATTATTTACCTCGTTTCAGGGCTGAAAAATCCCGTGTGGTGAATGTTGCATCAGGAGGAATGCTGTTACAGAAGTTGGCCCATGATGACATACAATTGGAGAAATTGGTACCGTTTGATGGAACGACTGCTTATTCTCAGCAAAAAAGACAACAGGTATTTCTTTTCCTGTACTTTTTCCAAATAGCCCTTTGGGTGGCAGTAACTAGAATATTTTAAGAAAATTCAATCATCATAATAGCCAAGTAGTATGATCATTAATTAAGGTAGAGTTGGCCATCCAAAATTTTAACTGTCTGATCAACTGGAATTATAAGGTTATACCCCCAATAGCTTATTCAATAGCTTATTAGAGTCCCTAGACAAAGAAGAGAGAACCAAGAAAGTGTTAAGGAAAAATGCACAAAAGTAGGGATGGTATGTATGAATTGTTGAATCACCAATTAACGTGAGTGATAAGCTTTTTACATCATTCAATATTCAAGGACACAAACTAATCAACTATTTTAATTTAAAATACACAGCATAGATCGTCTATGACTCTCTTTAAAGCCTTGGAAAATGGTTTGGGCTTGCAGATTTGGTTGGTTCAATTCCTAAAATACCTATTATTTTTGCAGAAACTTCTTATTGGTGGTAAGCATGAATATTTATGATGCTAATGAATTCACAAGGAAAACACAAAGAAGAATTTTGTGCATTCAAATGCCTGTGAGATTGGCTGTTCCTTTTATGGTGCTTTCTCCATTTCATGATGAAACTTACATTTTACATATTCAAATTTTAAAGTAATTCTGAATTCTTTGTTTGGTTTAAAGTTTTCAATGAGTGCTATGAAGTATTAGTAAAATCTACCGTGTGCATAAAATGAATGAAGGAATTGTGGTGTTCCATTCTCATGGGTTTGATATTCTCATGCTGTGTGACAGTTGTGTCAGGATTGGGTAGCCATATTGAAGTAGAATGACTAGCAAAGTGTGGCTACATTTTCATATTTGTGAACTGGATGATAAACATGCAGTGTGCAATTTTTGCAGAGCAAAGGTTTCATGCATTCGTTGCACACACACGTCATGTTTAAAAAATCTATTTGAAATGGCACAAAGATGACATGATGGAGCTGAGTGACTATAGCCACCTTGAGATCGCCAATGAGGTTATGTCATATCTCATGCCATCAAGTTGAAATGGGAAGAAAAGCTTAAAGCCATTACTATGTTGTATCCTGCTCCCAGCTTATTATGTCAACATCAATTGAAAATATTACCTGTAAAGCAAAATGTAATGTTTCTCTTTGTAGTTATTTACTAAATTTCTTTTACAAAAGTCTCTTATGTAGTGAGGAATTCTTTTCTTGTCATGGGCCCAAGTGCATGCTTCATTTTGCTGTTTATTCAAGTAGAGAGGTTTGCTAAGGGATTTTTTTCATTTATGTTTTTAAGGTTCTGGGTCCTATGACTTTGAATTAGGGAGGTTGGGTAAGTTACCCCTATCGAGGGCTTGGTTGTTTGTGTATGTTAAATTTATAACATGTTAATAACCCTGAAAGACCGTGTGGAGCTTATTTTGGTGGCATGGAAATAAATTAATAAATAAAATTTCTCTGCATTGGGGTTCATTATATAAAGGTTTTAATATTCATACCACTTAACTGGTTCAATCCTCCAATAAAAATTCAATATTCCATTTCTGATGACAATGTTCAATTTTGCAGGTTACTCTCACTGAAATGTATGCCAAAGAGAATCCTGAAGTGCACTTCTCAGTGATGCATCCAGGCTGGGCTGATACCCCTGCAGTCCGCAGTGCAATGCCAGACTTCCATGCGAAGATGAAGGATGTCTTGCGTACTCCAGAACAAGGAGCTGATACTGCTTTGTGGCTTGCCATCTCTGATAAAGCTTTAGAGCATCCCAGTGGACTCTTTTTCCAAGGTGAGTCATCATATGGGATAGTTCTCAGTTTTCACTTGATTTTTCTCAGCTCAAACTGAATCTATCTGGAATTAGCCCTAGAAAATCAGCAGAATGAATACTAAGTTGAGTCAGGAATTCGGTTTTACTCTGCAGTACAGAATTGTAGCTTATTTGAGACTTCTTTCTAAACATTCTCCCCATTGAATTAACCCTTTTATGCTGGATGTTGGGTGGAGATGAGGGACATTTTCATGTGTAGAAGACCTGATGTCAGGTATAGCTGTTGAGGATTTTTCAATACAAACGACCGGACGTCGGCTCTGGCTGATGGGAGGGAACAGAAGTGACTGCTGAGGTAGCAATTGTCAGATGCATTCAGGCCTGGCCTGTGACCCAGCTTAGCAAGGCCACTCCTCAGCAATTAATCCCGACCTTCCCACTCATTTATGATCAACCTCACTGCAGGAATCCATTGTGAGGTGATTGAATTGTCAATAGTTATTCAGAGATATATGTTGTGCATAATACAATTTTTATACTTTGAAATGGATTCATCATTTTGTTCTGTGCATAAGCAATTTTTAAACAAAAATTTAGGGTTGAAAATAACGGACTTCTGGACTTAAAGCCTTATTAACGTGTATTTACTACCTTTGTGTTTATTAACACTATAAACCTGTTTAAAATTTCACAATGCATAAAAAAATATTAGTATATCTTCTAGAAGAGTAAATTCTTGAAAATCAAATACAATGTTTGGTTGAAAAAAAACACTGGTAACTAGGAACGGATGGATCCAGGATTTTTTTTGACCCGGTTCCAGTTCGGATCCTTGATTTCGGAGCCAGATCTTCGGATATTTTCAAGTCCAAATGCATTTCAAATTCCTGCTATAAAACAAATTAATTACTCAAGTTTCTTCTGGGTACATACAATCAAAGGAATGCTTTTTAAATTTACTTGAACATTTTAATATTTTACTGATTAAAAATCATTTTTATAGGGTTTCAAATTATTTTAAAAAACGATAAAATCTATACCCACTCAGGATCTAAACTGATATGCTTGCGTTTTGAAATGAAAATAGGTTTCAATCTCCAGGTAAACAAATCGCATGCTGACTTATGTTTTGCCCGCAAATGCTTCTGTTGTGGTGAGGTGGACTCTGCACTTCCTCACAATAGTTTCATGTCACAGTGCACGCACTTGGTTCTCTTTATTTCGATAAAAATGTTTCTACACAAGGAAAGACATATCTAGCTAAAAAAAACTTTGTTTCAATGAATTTGAGCTTAAAAGAACCTAAATGTGTTAGAAATGCAATGCATTTGGTCTCATTCTTTTTTGAATCTCGTGCACGTCATCCAATTGCCGAAAACTATCGAGAAATCTTTGGGTCCAGTAAGTCACTCTCCTAGCATTTGTTCTTTAGAAATGGAGAATTGAAGCAGGTTAGATAAAAAAGGTCAGTAGGTGAGATTAGATACGGGTGAAACACGCTTCCATTGTTCTCATGTAACTTGATATTTTTCTTCAAAGATAATGATTAATGGACTCTAAGGTCTTGGAAAGGAAAAAAATCAGGGGCATGGGGTGATGGGAGGCGAGAGTGTTTTTTTTATTTGCAACGTAGTCACTTTTGACATGGTTGTTATTCGATGGCATTGAGATTCTCCCGATGGTCGTTTAATCTCTTTCTAAGAGTCACACTATGTGCCTGCCGTATTTCGCTGAAAAAATTTCCCGCAGCTGAAATTTTGTTGCTCAACCCCTATGAGAGCTTTTAAACAAAATGGTTTTGGAATGGTGGGACAAGCATCGCAGTGTAACAGCACATGGGAAGGTAGGATCAGAATTCTTTCCACTCCCTTGTATGGGACGTTGCATTCACTGAAGCATAAATTTAAAATTTTAGATACAGTTCCGATGCTTTCAGCAAAGTTGGATCCAAATTATCCAATGAAGGGCAATATCCGTGGATATTTGGATCCGAGGAATCGGATCAGACCATCCCTACTGGTAACACAATAAGTTGACCGTGGATTTGTGCTATGATTGGGTTGGAGGGTGTAGTCCAGTGGCCGAGGCAAGGGACAGGCACTCGTTGAGCTGGGTCTCAAATCTGAGGGACGAAAATACCCAGGCAACTCACCCCCCAAAAAAGAGCGAAGAAATGTTTGAAATATTCTCATGCTACTCGTGGCACGAAAATATTTTCCTACTGTAGGCACAGGCAGGAAATGGTTAATATGGCTTCAGGTTAATTATGGGCCATTTCAAATTTTGTAAGCGTTAATAATATGCATTTTTGGGGGTCGAGGAATCATTAAGACTTGAAGGATAAGGTTGAATCAAGGGGAAACATAAACGCAGGGGCGTGAAGGCAGTGTTCTTCTGAGTTTAACTTTTGAACTCTGGATGGTTGCATGAGTGGACAATTCTGACCCTTTAAGTGTCAGCCAGCCTATCTATAGGGCTTACGGGGGCTTATGTGGGAAGAATGCCATGGACCAATGCATCAAAAGCGTGTTTTTCAAAAGCTGTTGAAATTAAATTGTAATCCAAGTTGTATAGAAGAGAAAACGGTTAAGTGAACATACGTGTCGATAAAGTCAGTATTGAAGTTGCTAATAAATAATAATAAAAGCTTCAAAACATTCAGTTTCAAATTTGTATACCGCTCTGATTTAAATAGCACAAATTAATCAAAAATCCCTGGCATTCTTTGCACGAACCAGGTTGAAGAGGATGGGCTTATAAGGGTCAAGATGCCCTCAGGTTATTATATCTTTGACTACGTTTATAATTCATGTCAATTACTTATGAATGAAAATATAATACCCATTTCATTGATTTCCTTCAATAATATGTGCTTATACCTTAAGTTTATCAATGTTTCGAAGCTTTGCATATGATCCATTATGCTGTTAATTCAGTGTTGTTTGGGGAGACAAAATTCATGTTGTAAATGAAATCATCTGCCTTGGTAAATGTGTCGCTGGTATTTTAAATATAGCTGTGCAATGCTTCTCATGTCTCTTTAATGAGTTGCAAGTTTATGTCATATCAAAGCATGTCAGGAGTAAGAAGAATGTGATAATTATGATTTATGGATGGTAAATATTAATGTTGCATACAGTTCAACCTTGCTTATGAATATTTCGGTGGCTGCAAAAAAAATGTTTCATAAGTGAGGCAGTTTCATATGTGAGGCTTTTCGGAAAGTGAGCATGAAAACCTTATCATTCAGGACAGCTATGCTTCCAGGCTGCAATTGGTTTAATTGTTATGATTTCTGGCTCTAAATGCTGGGCTGTAACGCTAGAAATATTTCGTAGCGGTGTTGCTAAAAGATTCCAGAGAAGCCAATTTTTGAAAACAGTTGGCTCATTAACAGGAGTTTTCAGGCAATTCATTTAGCACCTGCAGGAAAACCGATATTGGTGATTGGCAAAATGAGAATTATTGAAGAAAACATGAGGGAAATTGACCCCATTTTTTATTTATTTTATCATGGTATTTTGCCGATTAAGGTAGGTTTCCATGGAGTACTACAGAAGTAATTTGGAAGCCTCCCTTTCCTTCCAGCCCTGCCTTCTTCAGTTCACTGTAAGACCTACTCCCTTTCAATCTATCTAAAAATCCTATTCTTTTCCTTCCCCTCCCTCATTTCCCTAACATTCTACCCTCTAACAACATTTTCAACATCCCCTCCCCGATAAGTACTCCTCCCAGCCATACCTTCTGTATCCTCCGTATCTCATCTATAAGTTGCCTAACCTCACCCACCATGTCCAGCACTTCGTGGTTTCTCCTCCACTCTGTCCATTTCACCTTCTCCATTCTTCTCCTTACCCACATCTTGAATTCCTCCAATGTTCTCTCGTCCTCCTATTGGGAAGCAAAATTTCACTGATACCTGTGCGCTGGGGCTATGTTAATAATTTTTACGATAATACTAGGGAAGATTTGAATCCAGTGGGATCATACCAGTGGTGGGTACTAATGTGTTGGCTTTAAACCCTGTGGGCCCTGGTTCAAGTCCTGGCAATGGCAGAAACTTTTCAGAGATGGCCCTATCCTTGCTTGAGTGTTTGTGGAAGTGTAAAGGGAACTTCTAGTGCAACAATCTGTATGAAATACGAGACATCAGGTTGTCACCAAGATACCTTTCACTACTAGCTGGCCAATGCAGACTCTGGGTTTCTATAAACCATTCCCTCAGTATCCTCACCTCATGGCGAAAATGACCTCAGCTGTCAGTTACCTCCTCCAAATATCATACTTTGGAGGATTTGGAGTATAGGAGACCTGGGATATTCTGAAATTTAGATTTTCTGGTGTTTAGATCACTTGTTTTAAGCAAGCAATTTAACAAACTGAAAAACTGCCATTACGACTGCAAGTGATGGATGAAAAGTAAAAGCTTAAGAGCCACTAAAAATCTCTCCTCTTTGAATATGTGCTCATTAAATAAGAATATTCATTTAGTTTTATGTACTACTTTAGCAAGAGTAGATGGAATCTATTGGGTAGTGCTTCCCCATCGGCACTCTTCCTCAAATGCAGCGCCGAGACTCTCGACTGACAAACCACATGATTTGTCTTCACGTAATGTTTTGCATTCCTCATGTGGTCAAAATACCGAACACTTTTTGTATTAGATATGATATAATGGTGCTGAGCGGTTCATAAGTCAAAAGGGACTGTCTTATCTATCACTTCTTGAATTCGACTTCAATGATTGCGTGACAACTGATGATGCAAGTAATTCTTGGAGGGCATTCTCACTAACTCTAATTCTCTTAAAAGTAAAAATTTTGCACCTTGTGTAGCTAAGATAATGGCTATTCAAGGTTCAACCATGTTTCATTTAAACCCTCTGTTTGAGAGTTGTAACGCAATACAGTGCGAAAAATGACACTTAGGAAAGAGGATGAGAGAAGACTGGAGGTGGTCGAGATGTGGGTGTGGAGAAGAATGGAGAAGGTGAAGTGTATGGAGAGGAGGAGAAACGAGGAAGTGCTGGGTGAGGAGAGGCAGCTTTAAAATAGATAGGTAGGTTACTAGGTTGGGACAAGTCAGGAAAGTCAGGAAAGTCAGGAAATAGTCAGGAAAAAAAGTTTTGGTCAGGAAAATCAGGAAATCGTCAGGATGAGCGCCCGAAGAGTCAGGATGGATCGGATTGTGTGCCTTTTGCTGTGCCGCCGGCCACCGCACGCCGCACTGGCGGCAAGCGACAGCCGCAAGATGAGCCGAGAACGCCCGCGCCGCGCTGTCTCACCGCCTCCCTTCCCCTCGTGCTAACCCGTGCCGAACTGGGCTGCCGCCTTCACCGCCGAAGCAAGGAGTGCTGGCGTCGCTCTGCCTGCCGCTGCATGGCAAGGTTCTCGCATGTGTTCTAGCAATTCACCGCTTTACACGACGCAATTTTGATTGCGCCTTCGCACGTACGTCAGACTGCGCAATTCCGTGTACCGTGTAAAACGGCCTTTAGACACTCTTAACCCTCTCATGCATGCATGCATGCATGAAATCCTTTGGAGTAATCAAAAAATAAAATAAACATGTGACGAGTGCAAAAAGTGAAAAGGGTTGAAATTTTACATCGCTTGCTGCAGCGGTTCCAATTAGGCAAACGTTTAGCAAATAATTTAGACTATTGAAAAGGAACCAACTTCAATATTGAGCTCAGAGAGAATTCAGAAGAGTCAAAGCATTTTTAGAAAATTTCTAGAAAACATTCAGCAATGTGAGTCACTTAAAAATAACGATCATTGATTATAAAATAAATTTTGAAATTACCGATTGCTAATTCAGATGCACTATAATTGAATTCATATGCCTACTTTTAAAGCTCCTCTCGATCACCCGTCAGGTATGCTATCAGCAAAATAAAACTAAAACACATATATGCATATGCTTTTCACTAAGGATGACCATGTCATTGCAAAACGCTATTTTCTCACCATGCGTCTTGTCGTTCATTATCATGCTCTGGAAAAATTAGTTGATAATTGAGAATAGAGAAAAGTATAAAGTCTGAACGCAATGAAGATTACCAATAAATCTGGAGCAAAGTATCAATACCTGAATTAATGACTTTTGATCGGATAACCAGGCTAAAATCTCAAAAGTAAAAAGAATCCTTCACTTGGAAGAGGTTCTGATTCAATACAGTTGCAAGTACATATGACGTGAAAAGAAAAAAAATTGAAACGGTTTATCCTAATTTACCTTAGAAGTTTAGCAAGACTACCAATTTATAGCTTGTTCGAGTGAAGGAATAATTACCATAAAAAATATAGGTTTCTATCATGCGATTTACGATCTTTCCCGTGATGCCTGAGAAATATTTTTAATGCGCTAAAATATTTTTGAACTTCAATTATCACATGTTATGGGTTATTCTGCTCAGCCATTGCCTGGAAAATTGCTCTGTATTATTTAATGGCGTACAAAATAATAAAATTACAACTAGTTTTTAGTCTCACGTCTAGAAATGAGGTTGAATGATTTCTTACAATGGGGATACAGTGGAGGTCATGCCTTTCGGGTTGATGATGTAAAAACATAATTGTCTTTGCACGAATAAGTATGTTAGGTAATTTATCTCAAAAGTGGAAAAAAATCTAGCTTATCACATGTGATAGGAGCATCGCAAATCTTGTACATCACTTCTTTGGTATATATACATATTAATTTTGACCGATTCACTTTCAGCGATATTTTTTTAACGTGTGAGGGGTATTAAGAGGTTGTTGGTGCCGATTTGTATATCCATGAAATAAAAGGATTCCTAAATTCAAGTGCCCACGTGTAGTATGAGACGTTTCGTCCAGCTTTCTTCGTTTCTGACAGTTTGAGCACGTCGCCACTGTATAGCGGGAGGCCGGCATACACGGCAGTGTAACGCGCTCTTCTTCCACAAAAAGTCATTTTATCATTTGTGGACTACTGAGACCATTAACGGAGAAAGCGCAGGAAATATTGACTACATTGTGTTGAACGCATGGCGACGCAGCGTCTCAGGAACCTTAAATGAATTCTGTACTACCATACGACAATGCAATAGCAAAGTTGCATTGGGTCGTCTGTGACATAGTAGCGGCTTGGTAGGCTCATGCGCAGAAGCGAGTGAGGCAACCTTAGGCTCTAAACCTTGGCTCCACGGTCGCTCCTTTTCCGCGCCTTTCCCCCCACACCCCCCGCCATCCCACGCGCTCCCCGGGTCTACGCCCGCGGCGGGTCAACAATAACAGTGCGACGGTGACGAGTCCGGACGAGTCGGTGTGCCTGGAGAGCAGCGGAGGTTGCGTTTTCTTCATTGAAGGTAGGCTGTCACGAATATTAGCAAACTCACTGTCGTGTTATTTTATCCACTCCATTCGACTATTCATTGAAACTTAATGGTGCTGTAGTTCAAAATGAGATTGTATTATTTTCAGACCCGAATGCTGAGGCCCATTTCGTCTCTAGTCATGGTCGGGGGAAAGCAGACGTATTGGAACGAGGATTGGTCAAAGGAGCTTCATTTCAGCTGCTTCTCACCAAAGACTTCGACTGCATTAAAGCATGGATTGCCAGAAGGAAAACCAACATCTTTCTACTGCTCGGTGTGCTGCAAGACGAATCAACTCGGCAACATGGGTCGCGGTGCCCTGACTAAACACCTGTCATCAACCCACCACAATACTGCCGTCGAGAACAAGAAGAGCTGTTACGGGATCAAGATATTTTGTTTGCCTTCCGCTAAGAAGGTAAGTGATGGTGAGTTATTTGTAAAATCTTCGGGGTTTTCTGGTTCTCTACCCCAGCCTGATTTTTGTAGGTGACTACAGCAACTCCCTCTACCTCTACATCCGCGTCGGTGAACCCCACGGCGGCGGCACCTGGTTCCTCAGCATCGGGTGGGACTGCAGAAGACCCTCGGGACGATCCCGATGACCCCACACCAGCTTCACCTGCCTGCACATGTTCATGCCCATGTGCGCGATGTACCAACGAAGTTATCGCCGTCCCGAAGACTGCTGGTTTGCAAGGTCTTAACACCTGGTTAATGAAGCAAGATACTACCAAAGCTGAGATTTTGTGGTGTATCTATTGTGTAACGAGCCATACTTCTTTGTCTTCTGGGGGCAAGGCAGTGCAGTTATTTCCCACAATGTTCCCAGATAGTATGATTGCTGCAAAAATGGAATTGGGTCGGAACAAAATCGCCTATTCACTTGTACATGGTTTAGCCCCACATTTCCATGATGTTATCACATCTAAGTTAACCAAACTGGATTTTGTGGTAGTTTTATTTGACGAGAGTCTCAATAAGTGTAGCCAGAAGACTCAAATGGATCTTGCCATTAAATTTTGGTGTGATGATCAAAATGAAACGGTGACGAAATATTATGATTCAGTGTTCCTGGGTCGCTCAAGGGCGACTGATCTCATATCGGCATACTGCACAGCAATTCCTAGAAGTGTGCAGTCTCATGTGCTTATGGTTGGCATGGATGGCCCGAATGTTAATGTCAAGTTCCTGAAAGATCTCCAGATTTATATGAAAACAGAGTTTGGTGAGGATGAGCCACTGCTGCTGCTCATGGGGTCCTGTGGTTTGCACGTAGTTCATAATTCCTTCAAAGAGGGGGTTAGTAAGTGTGGCTGGAATATTGTCATGTTTCTCAGGGCCTTATACAATATATTTAAGAATGTGCCTGCCCGTCGCAGTAAGTATACAGAGTGGACAGGCTCTACTACTTTCCCAAATAAGTATTGTGCAGTGAGGTGGTTGAATAATGCACCTGGTGCCGATAATTGCATCAAAATATTGCCAAACGTAAAAACTTTTATTGAAAAAGTGAGAACTGGACCTGAAGAGGATAAAATAAAATCTGCCGGCTTCTTGTATGTTGCAAAAGCTGTTGAAGATAAGATGTTGGGGCCTAAGTTAGCCTTCTTCTCATATGTTGCAAGACTTGTTGAGCCATTCTTGACTACTTATCAAACCAATGACCCAATGGCGCCGTTCTTGCACACGGACCTGTCGAACTTAGTGTCGAACCTGCTTAGACATTTTGTCAAGAATGATTATGTAAATCGAAAGTCAGATGTATGTAAAGTTGACATTACCAATGAAGACAATCTGATTCCTGTGAAGAACTTCAATTTTAGTTTTTCTGTAAAGGACGCTCTCAAAAAAGTACAAGTATCTACTCCAGAAATGCTGAAGTTCAAGGAGGAGTGTGTGCTCCTGCTGAAGGCTATGGTTAGTAAAATTCTTGAAAAGGCTCCCTTGAATTACAAACTCTGCAGAGCCATAACTTTTTGTGACCCAGAACTGATTTCACATTCCAAAACTGCCGTTTCTACTCGACTGAACGGCTTCTTGGAACAACTGCACAGCCGCAATTGGCTTCCTGCAAGTGAGTGCGACACTATTTTGTCTGACTTTAAGGTGCTCTGTGACAAACAAGTATTTGCTAACGCCTGTCAAGAATATGATCGTCAGAGGCAGAGACTAGATCATTTCTGGAGAGGTATCTGGGATCATTATAAGTGCTCAGATGGTTTAGTGAAAGTGATTAAAATGGCTCTGATCATAAGCCATGGCCAAGCTTTCATCGAGCGTGGCTTCTCCATCAATAAGGAGATAATAGTAGAGAACCAATTAGATATGTCTTTGGTGGCTCAGCGCCAAGTGTACGACTCAGTCAACGCTGCTGGTGGCGTAGAAAACATAAAAATATCTGCTGAAATGATCAACAGATTTCGGCACGCGCGCTCCGAGTATGAAGAAGCAAAGAAGCAGCGCCGATCTGAGGACGCTGAGGTCGAAAAAAAAAGGACCCATGAGAAGATGATTGGAACTGAAGTTAAGGAGCTTCAAGCCAAAAAGATGAAAGTGTTAGCATCAAGCCAGAAGGAGGCTGATGCCATTGATGAAGAAATAAAAAAGTTGACTGGTACTTTCTAACTTAACAATGGAGTTTCTAACTTAGACAATTTGTGAAGTGCACTTTAAATTAATAGTGATTTTTTTGTTCACCAAGTTTTTTTTACTGTTTTGACTAATGATTAAGTCACAGTGATTGCTAGTCCAAAGTGGCCATATTTTGTTTGGAAAGTCAATATGAAAGAACTATGATAATTTGTGAAGTGTACTTAAAATGAGGAAATAGTGATTTTTTTGTTCACCTTGTTTTTTTTACTGTTTTGACTAATGATTAAGTCACAGTGATTGCTAGTCCACAGTGGCCATTTTTTGTTTGGAAAGTCACTATGAAAGAACTATTATTATGTGTGAAGTGTACTTAAAATAAGTAAATTGTGATTGTTTTGTTCACCTTGTTTTTTACGGTTTTGACTAATGATTAAGTCACAATGATTGCTAGTCCACGGTGGCCATATTTTGTTTGGAAAGTCACTATGAAAGAACTATGATAATTTGTGAAGTGTACTTAAAATAAGGAAATAGTGATTTTTTTGTTCACCTTGTTTTTTTTTTACTGTTTTGACTAATGATTAAGTCACAGTGATTGCTAGTCCACAGTGGCCATTTTTTGTTTGGAAAGTCACTATGAAAGAACTATTATTATGTGTGAAGTGTACTTAAAATAAGTAAATTGTGATTGTTTTGTTCACCTTGTTTTTTTTACTGTTTTGACTAATGATTAAGTCACAATGATTGCTAGTCCACAGTGGCCATATTTTGTTTGGAAAGTACCAAAGTACCTAACGTGTAGTACTGTACAGTAGTAACATTTCTTGTAAGTTTTTCTGATATTACAATTAAAAAATACTGAAGTGTTGCATATTTTGAGCTATTTCCTTGTATATGACCTCTTATGACATCTTTCTTCATGCGTTAAAACTTATGGCGAACGCTAGAAAAAGTCAGGATATATCAAGATTTTGGTCAGGAAAAAGTCAGGAAAAGTCAGGATGGGAGGAAATTGAGATCTTGTCCCAACCTAGGGTTAGGATGGGATGACTTTTGAGGGGTTAGTGTGAAGAATATTGGGTAAAGGTGGGAGGGGAAGGAAGTGAATTGGATTTTTAAATAGGATGAAAGGTGGTGGACCTTATAGTGCATTGAAGAGGGATCTCATAGTTGGAGGGATGACGTGCTGGGGTGACTGGCAAAATGTTCCATGTAAACCTATCTTGACCGGTTGAATACTATAGTAATAATAATTAGTGTGCTTATCTCTGTCATTATCATAGTGTTGGTAGTTTTATTTGGACCTGCTTAGGTACCTATATAGGAGAGTTGTTGTGTAAAGCAATCAATATGTATGGTTTTCGTTATTCTCTAATTTATGTATTTTTTTCCAGATCGTGCTCCTGTCGCTACTCACCTTCCTCTTGCTTGGACCAAATCAACTGATGCAGAGAAAGAAAGCTTCATGAAACAAATGAATGACCTATTTGAAAAATTTGATGGAGTGAAGACCTAAAGTACAAATTGCCTTTTACCATATTTTTATTATGGAAATGAATATTCTGTCACAAAGCATTTTCTTTACAGGTGGTGGCTTTAACATTTAGTAGAATGTGACACTTGCTGTCTATTTTTATACTTATGCAACTACATTTTTTAATGTCCATCGTGTTAAAGTTTACATGGAATTTTTACTAATGGCTTATTTATCTAAGATTTTATTATCTTTTGTACTTATCTGTGATCATGCACCAAATGGATTAAACTTTGTTAAAACTATTGAAATGTTTTTTTCTTCGAAGGACCTCAGAAGGGCTCTGTATGTGTATGAATAGTAATGGTACAATAGATTCAGCTGTGCCCAAGTGGTTTCATGTTGTGCATGCAAATACAGTGAGGGTTGGGTGATGGCAACACTTTAGTTCAATCCATAATGCTGTGAATACCACAAATTATTTACCTGCCTTTTAAGATAGGATTTTGAAGTTTACTTCATATTCCACTCTCTTGAAGCATTTCCACTGTCTAAAGGCCTGGTTACACGGTACATTAACACGTACAAGTTAATGTACGTTTGCGTGAATGTACGAATGCATGAGCCAAATTAGAACAGGTTCTATTTTCTGTGCATGCATTCGCACAAGTTGAGTGGTTACACGGTACATTTTCGTGTTCATTCATGTGTTCATACATTTAGACATAAACCCGTACGTGTTAATGTATCGTGTAACCAGGCCTTAACACCATGAAAATATATTTTATCATATTTGGAGAGATATTAGATAACTTCCTAACTTACAACAGTCAGAGATTTTCCTTAAGTTTCCCCTATTGTTTCTTGCAGTTGCGATTAGTGTTGCAGTTTTTAAGGTGAGGCGAACCCTGGATGGTAGCAGGGTGAAACTCTTACCAGCTAACCTCTTTGGGCCACAGGTCCTACTCCCAACTTGGTGGGTTTTTTTCTACTAAGGGCACTGTAGCATGTAAAGTTCCACGTATTGGTTTGGGTCCTTGAAGGCTCACAATACCCAATATCTACATAGATTTTAGGTGCATTTGGACCATTGGAATAATCCAAGAAGCATAGAGGAAATATTCTCCATTCTGGCAGTTCGTTTTAACATGTGGTCTAACATACATTTCTTAGGAAAATGAAGTCTTTTGTCTCTGTTGGCATTTTCACCACCACTTCTACATGCCTTTGATGGTAGTGGTGCAGTTAGGGGGATAAAAAACACCCCGGAGCTTAGAGAACTTTTTTTCTTAATACATATTTTAATATGACAAATTTTGTAATTAATATCAGGGGGACAGATGATTCACAAAGAAACATCGAACTATTTATACAGCCGTGAAACTCATCATTTTGAACCATAAAACTTAAAAATTTTCTGGGGGAGGTCCCTGGCACCTTCCGCTTACCCTGGTGGGTATTCAAGACCCTTCAGTATTAGTTGCACCTAAACCCACCCACCCCCTAGCATTCATTGAAGTGGGCCCCTGTTCTATAGAACAATTGCCAAATCGACTCATATAATTATGCTTCCTTGTAAATCCTGTATATTGCTGTTTGAATATGTCCAAACTGTTGATTCAACAGTTGTTTTTGTTCTACAGGAAGAATTTTACCATAATCTATTATTCTCAATAGATGGGCATGTTATATTTATTTGAATGGTTAGGCCATAGTTTTTTTCTGATCCAGTTTAATATGTAGCCTGTTCTCATTATTATTGGCTAATGTGCGGTGGTTTACTTTCCTAATTTTTATATTTAGAGGAGAAGAGTAATTACATGTTTTTACTCATCTGCTAGAGAAATAGATAAGGCACAAGAAAAAATGTACACTATTACACCCAACTGCTGATCTGAGAACTGGTCTTCATATTTTCATGATGTTGTAAAGTTAAAATTAAGCATTGTCCATATTTGACAGCTGTAGCTGCAACTGCTGTGTTCAGACAACCATCTCAAGCAACAGTAACTAAATAGTATGGATGGAAAAGTAATGCAGTTGTTCAATAACAAATTGTATGGTATCTGGCCTAACTTTCTGGAATCCATATTTGATGTTGAACCAACAGGAAAAACTTGGTACACTTCAACTGTATTATTTACCGTATATCTCCGAATATAGTCCCCCCTTTTTTTCCAAAAATGGCCGCGGAAAAGTAAGGGGGGGGACTATAATCGAGTGTAATCCAATTTAGCATACTAAAGGTGACCATAAAGTAATAAATAACGGCATAATGGCTAATGTTCTCGTAGTCTTTCTATTTGAGTACATTTATGAGGATTATAATCAGAGATATTAGTAAATACTGCCACGTTTTACCGGAAATTAAGACAATTTTTACCACAAATGTTGTACAGATACGATTATTCCGATTCAAATAGCATATCGAATATGCGTTTTCACGGAATCCATCGGGTAGCCGCTAATTTTTCTTGGAAAAGTATTGTTAGAATAATTCAATCGACACTGATCACTTAATGACGCAAAACAGTAAATAATTAAAATGAAAAATAAACACACACTATCATTACATTAATCGAACACTAGAATTGAATCAATAGTATATGTACCCGTCGCTCATTTAATAACTACACGATTTAAATAATTGCGAAAAATAAACAGATAAAGTGAACCTTTCGTGACGATTTAGCATTTCATTGCGTCCGTAGCTACTATACGTCCGTGCGGTTCGTGTTTACAACCACTGCCTTTACCGCCTTCACAGAACAAGAATGCGCAATAGGTGATGCATTTGTTTCTGAAAAGGCGCAATAATCGACGACTTTAAACCAGAAGCGCCGGCATTACTGCATTTGATCGAAATACAGCGACTCAGCATCGAAAGTGTAATCAATTTATTGAGGAATATCTTCAATTCGTCTGGGTAAATAGCAAAAAATAATTTTACGTTCAACAGTGAGGTGATGGATCAAGTAGAAAGATGAGGATCAATCCTGCCGCAGATTAGAGGCCTTCAAAGACGGAGTTTCGATGCCAATTTAAAAATAGCCGTTGCAGAATACGCCGTAAATCATAGTATTTACAGCGCTAGCAAAGCGCTAATACATCGCGGAAGTCATTTCGGGGGTCTCGATGCGGCAGATTCAAAGAATTAAGAGGAAAATATCGTCGAATTTGTGCGCAAATGCAGAGCAGAAGCTCTTTGTGTAACTTATGCAATGATTCGCGACGAGGCATTGAAAATTGATATAATTTTTTTTCAGTTTTAATGTTTGTTGGAAAAAGTTTATTTCTTAATTTTATTACTTTGATATTTGTAAGTCCTGTAGTTTAATTGTTTTGCTTAGCAGGCATTTGATAGCAATATTTTTATAATATTTATAATTTATTTAACACAATTTTATTTAGATTTCCTAAATTCTTCAGGTCACTTGGATTTGTGATGACTTGATGGGTGTGTTACACTGGATCTAAGGAAGTTTCAGGGCCAAATGCAATACTGTTTATGGGCTTTAAGTTAAAGCTTATATATTGACATTGTCTGTAGTCATTTGGAAATCAAAAATATTAATAATTTGTGAAGGTTTAAAAAATACAATAGCCTTGGATACTTAAAAAAATTCTCATTTCTTCATTACATCTGGTTAAGGAACTATAAATTACTGATACATGCAATGGATCACAACATGTTTTAGGTATAGTTATTTTGTTGTGATGGAAAATATGTGAACAGATTTGTTCTTAATCTTCACAGAAAATAATAGTTTTTATCGAATCTAGAATCTTAACTTGCTAACCACAGAAAAATTGCCTTCCTTTACATTTTAAAATTTTTCCCAAAACTGAGGTCTCAAATTTGGGGGGGGACTATATTCGGGGGGGGACTATATTCGGAGATATACGGTAATTAACGACCCTGGTTTTTTGGAATGAAACAGCACCTGATGATGTCGGTTGTTCAACCAAACAAAGATGGTGAATTAAATAATACTGTGGAAGTGTATAAAGTTTTCATATTGGCTCAACATTAATCATTCAATCATTGCTGGATCAACATGGTGCCATTTTGCCATGATGATGACGAGATTAGATTTTTCTTCAGGAGTCTTCGGGACTAAAGTGATGAGTTAGTACCTAATTTTCCTCACAACTCTGGAGTTGTATCATAATGACACAGTAACTACATCATATCTGGTTGTGCTTCATAAACTTTGTGTGGAAAATCGCCATGTCGTTAGCATTCCCATCATCAAACTGAATGCACCCAACCAAGTTGGAGTGATGCATCCTTTTAAGTACCACCACTTTAGTTCAGGGATCTATTTAATTAGCATTAAATTCTTCTATTATGCATAAAATTATTCCAGTTTGCTTAATAAATGGTTATCTAGGGTTCATTGGGCTGAGTTTTTTGTATGTAGGTTGTTATTCCTTTCGCTGGTACTATTGTGCCCCCAGAAAGTTTAAATAGGTGGATACATTATCTCTTTGTCCTCTGAAACCAATGAAAATTTATTCTCAGCGGACATTGACTTGAAGATGTTCTTGAATCAAGTCAAAAGTATTCCCATAAGTGTTCCCACCAATCCTAAAAAGTATAATGTACATACATACATACATGTGAGGGGTACCTGGGCTCCTTAATCTGATAGCTTTAAAATGGTTAATTTAGCTGCTAAAATACACCTCAAGCATTAGAATGAGAAATAAGTTCTTCTTTGCATGTGCAAGTTAGGAAATACTATATTTAACTGTGCTGCTGTTTATTGCAATATGTTGTGCAATGGGAAATTGCTCTCCACATGATGCTGATTCTTTGGTGGTAAATTGTGGGGCTAGGTAATATATGTAAAATGTTCTGCCTTGTATGTTTCCCTGTCAGATTTGGGTCACCTGCTAGTTTGGACTTTGTGAGTCGTGCTTGCCACAAGCCACCATAGAAGGGATCTATAACATAACCCTATCTAATGAAAGGAACTGACATCAGAAGAAACGTTATGGAAGAGTTTGGTGAGTTTTTCAAGTGTCTTACTACTTACCTGCTATGTAATCAAATACCCTTGATATGAGTGCTTATCATCTCTAATAAGGATGGGTTGTTTCCACTCTTAGTCAATTCGGATTCCTGTTTTGTTCCTTGAATCAGTTCTTGGCCTCGATTCTTGGTTCCAGTTTGTAAATAAAGTGTCCCATTCCAGTGGCGGATACATATGGGCTGCTCTCCCATTGCCTAACATTGCAAAACCACAATTGTAACTTTTTAATATCATAAGATGGCATTGTTTTGTATATGCGTATATTAAGTTTTAAAAAAACTTCTTAAGATGTGCATGCCATTTATTTTTCATTACAATAAAAGTAAAGGCATCTCAAGATGTTTTTGTGCACCCCCTTGAGTTTTTTCTGTATCCACTACTGTCCCTTTCTCACCACTAAACTGTAAAAAGATATTTTTAATTTTCGCTAGGTCATTAACCTGGCGGTTTTCCTAACATGAATGAACATTTCTCTGACACCCTAAAATATTTTTTTTTTCAATTTCTTTAAGATTTTATATATTACATATTTAAAAATTTTACATCTCAACATATTATTTCTGTATTTAAGCATTGCTATACACAATATTTTGAACCATTAACTCAAATTTTATTTTTTAAGGAAATATTTTTGAATACACTGATTTCCTGTAGGCAGTTCGAGTTCCTCCGGAAAAATTGCCATTTTTTTTGTTCAGGCCAAAGAGCATAGTTGAAATGTTGAGATAAATATGCATGGCATATACTTTTTACGTACATCTATCACCGTATCTCATCATATTTTCCACGTTGACCTCTTTTTGCCTTACGTGAATACTAATAAATCTACTAAAATAATTTGCCTATTTGCTACTTACCGATATTGAGTCGATTTCCAAAAATGTATTCTTGAGGAAAAATTTACGATGATATTATGATTGCTAATAACTATTGAATCACTCCTTTCACAGTTTTTCAATTCTGCAGTCTTTAACAACTGTTCAATATCATGCTATTGAAAAGTTTTATTGAGTTGAAAGAATCGTAGAAAATAAATCATGTAAACTATTTATTTACTTCTAATAACAGCAAATTTTCAGCAAATATGTACCAGGCATTCATTTTTTACACAGTTCACACTGTATTTTTTTATATCTTTACTTCTTGGAAAAACAACACATCTTCCAACTTTTTCCCTTGTTTTCTCCTCATCCTTTTAACAGGCTCATTTGACACATATTCCTCTATTTTCTTCAAGTCTCTGGAGATCATGTTCATTATTGATCTAATTTTAATATATGGTAAAGTTGAGGAGGGAGTTATCCCATGAAGAAAACTTTCCTGCAATTTTGATATGAAATTGGAATCCCTAAGTATTGAATTTCAAAGACTTACATTCTTTGACTGTTTTGGGATGCAGAAAACCAGAGCTTTTTTCTTCCTAAAGCAGAATAAGCTGCTATTTTCTTCTTTCTCTTACATATGCTATTTTAAGTGCTAAATCCCTTTTATTCTTTGTGCACCGTTCCCGGAACTGTCAAATTATTGGTTAGAATTTCATCTTCTTGCGGAATATTATTGAACCAGTTGTTCAAATTATGTTCCTCCAGTTTCTGATTACAAAGGAAACCATTCACTTTACCACCTCTTTTGGTCTGTTATTTAAAAAAGGATCCTCTGGTTGCCTCCCTGAGTACATCCCTAAGTTAAACTACAATTGAATTTGCCAATGCAAAAATTTGATGCTATATTTTGGGGGTTGGGATGTAAATATTGCCCATATGAACAACTTCTTTGAAAAGGAACCAATTGCTCATCAGCTTTTGCACATGGGCCAATTCTGTAATGTTGCCGTGTATTGCGAGCAAACATCTCAAATACATCTCTACTTGGTGCAAATCTGTCACTTTTCATTTTCTCTACTCAAGTAGTGATGTTGTCGAAACAAAGACATAAAGTGGAAAAGAGAAATATGCTATGGCTCATAGAGTAATAGCATATTTTCACTTCTTACCCACTGTGGTTCTACAAATCTAATAAATTCTCTTACTCAGTTTTATTTGCCCTGGCTATAAGTAAAATACCAATCAGGAATTCTAACTCTTCCCTGTCTGTTTCACTATCTCTTTTACGAGAATAATTTCCAGTGACTTTCTCTTCCTGAATATTAGTGCAATTTACAATTGTCTCTACCATTCATTCAACGAGGATGATACGAAAACAATGTATTAGTGTTTTGAATCCAATGTTTTTGCCAATGTTTTTCCCCACTCATCTCAGTAACAATGCTACACTTTTATGTTCTTATGTTTGGTCTTGATCCCTGCGTATTCCACATTGTAACTCCATACTTCCCAACAAACATAAGGTTCCTTCCCTTTTACAACAGTTCATCATCTCTGCAGAGTTGTTCAGTGTAATTGTTATGCGCAGATATATGACACCCATCTTCTTTTTCAACAGAATTTTCGTCAAAACCAATCTTCTTCCCTGAAATATTCATTTAAAAGACAAAGTATCTTGGCTCTTTCTTTTACAAGAGGTAGCTGAAATTTAGTATGAATTGAAAATGATGGATAAAAGTATTATAAGGCCAATCTTCAATGGTGAATTCATGGAAACACATAAATAAGGATTTTCCTGAATAAGCACTGCAGTAACGTAACTGAATGAAGTCTTCAAAAAATCACTTCCAAAATATAGAAATTTCTGCAAAGGTTGACGTCAGATACAAATAATTCCTTGCGTTGCGTGGGGTATCTAGAGCACCCCACTCTGCAAGGCTTTGAGAAAAGCAATTTTGCTTAAAAACTTGCGTTGATTGTATAATCATATTCTACAGGTATCCTCAGAAATCTAAAAAAATCAGCTAAAGGAGGTTATAGATCATTGCAGTCACAACTGCAAGAAAAAATATTGCTTATATAAGGCTGGGGAGTCTGGGACACCCCACACGACCACTGCCACGTTAAGAGAATGCCAAAAAGAACACTTAAAGTTGTCCTACTAAATATTTAATCCATAATGATACTCTTCTGTAGGTATGCAATGTAAGTAATGCTCAATCATAGCTGTCAAAGAGGATCTTGATTGAACAATTGTTGTACAGATTGTATTTGGCTTCAGTTCGGAATGTGGTTCTAACCACAGAGGGGGGGCACAGGAGTAGATGCTTAAAAATAGACAAAATTTTTACTGCAGTCATCATTAATTTCGTTTTATTTGGTGCATCACGGAGCCTCAATCATTAAATTTAATATTAATAACTTTCATATCAAAATAAAGAGAATATTTTCTGCAGTAATTGTTGTTTTTGTTTTCAATCTCAAATATGAGAAGATCTGTCAGACCCTTGTGTCCCCCCCCCCCAAAAAAAATCCTGGATCCCTGCTGAAGCGTAAATGAGAATTGTAATAAAAATAGACTCCAATTACTTGAACCAATTTTATTGCGATCAAAATTCTATGTTTTAATTAGTTTATTTATTTACAATATGCTCAGTGTAAAAATATTACCTAAAAATAAATAAAATGAAGTTGTCAGAAGATAAAAGGGAAGCTAATGCATTTTTGAAAGAGTTATTCGAAAAAGTTATTTTGAAGGTGTTTTAGATTTAAGTGCAATTTCAAGGAACATATTCACTAAATACATAATTTAACCATAATGCATGATTAAATTGTATAACCTGCATAATCTTCGCTTTTCATAGTATTTTTTCTTAGTTAATTGCGATTTTTATTAACCTTTATCTAGTTTTTAAGAGCCAGAATATTGTCAAAATCCATTTCCGAGCCTGCAATTTCCTAATATTTTCCCATCATAAGGAGGGTCCCCAGTCACTCCAGTCCGCCCCTCAATCCGAAAATTTTCATCTCTATTAAATGGCATTTACTATCGTCCCTAGGGGTATGTTGGCCTTGTGAATCTCGGATAAACCATATAGCCAAGTTGTGCCTTTTTTTCACACAAGTACTGTTAGCTGGTACACTACGCCATTTTAAGATGTTTTTTTTCTGACTATTGAGTAAAGAAATGAGGTCGTTCATTTTGATTCGAAACTGCAATTCATGAAAACAATTCAGTAGATGGAAAGGAAAATATGTCATAATGAAAAAAATTACTTTTCCCCATTCAACTATATTCCCCCAAAAGTTTGAAATGGAATGTCTCGCCTACTTTTCTTAAGTTGGTGACGTCATCAGTATTCTTGACATGTTATGATATATTTTGAGGAGGCGACCAACTGCTGACGTCATTTGCGCCACGAAGGAAGGACAAGGAACGAAGGTTTGAGAGAAACCCGGCGTCGGTGTTAGCCCTCCTCTTATCGAGAGGCGTCAAGGGGGCCACGGCTTAACGTACTATTCGACGGACGGAGTGCTACTCTTGAGGATTCCTCCAAAAATTTTTTGAGTTTACACTCACGGGAGGTCCCTGAAAATTCTCTTCCACCTCCGGGATTTGAACCCGGACCCGTAGATAGTGAAGCTAACACACTAGACACCACACCAAACCAATATACCTTCAGAACTCTTTTTACATGCCTTTTCTTAAATTGCTTCGACTGTCGGTCCATAATTAAGGATTTTAGCCAAAATATATATTCCTGTCAGAGGATCCTAGAAGCCGTTTTACATAGTGCATGTTCTTGCACAATCTGACGTGTGTACGAAATTTTTTTAGAGAATAGTGTAGAATTTTTTTTAATACTTTCGTTTCAATTCAGTGCTGATTTTGCTTAAAGACTTTTACGATTTTTGCTTCTAGGGGGGGGGGCAGCTGCCCCCCCGTGGGTGCGCCCATGAATGAAATCATGAAAGAGAACAGCCGTTGAATCATCATTTTCGTTTCTCATTAAATCGCATCACCATTTATATATTATGAGAGGAAATTTAGTGAGGAGGAGCTTAGTTATTTAATTTTTGAACAGTGCACGTCTGAGTTGAAGCACGAAATTGTATGGGAACTAAATCATTGTTATTTCGCCCGTTTCGCTTCTATTCTCCCTCGTCAGTATTATTTGTTGACTGTTGTGAGCGGCATTAGATTGGCTTGCCTCAGCTCTCGGCGCCAAACTTCCTCGGAAACCGCAGGCCGCGCGGAACTCTAGCAAATTGATTAGCGTTGCTTCACCCCGTGACTTGAACTCTCGAAATGAGATCATAATCCAATACAGTTCGAGCGACGAAGTTGAGTTGACCGCAGGAGCTACTCGATGTGGCCCTGGGGCTGATTCCAGAGTCAGGAGGGGGTGGGGTTAATCGGAGGGGGCCGTGAACTTGGCCCTTAGATTGAAGGGTTTTCCATGTTTTACGAGTGTCACACCAAGTTTTGCACCCCTTAAAAATATGGCCCAAGGCACCCATCGTTACCGTTTAAGGGTTTCGGGAAATGATTTTACGCCAGCTTCCCCACTAACTTGTCCCGTCATAGATCATTTAACATTTCATGCTGTCTTATTAATCCTTTGGGAGTCAAGTAGCCATAAAAGTGCAGAAAATAGTGTAGATGAATAAATAATGAAGATCCGTGGGGTAGAGGGGACACTTGTCCCGGGCGGCATGTTTGATGGGGCGGAAAATTTTGAAATTTTATTTTACAAAGTTATTTTATTTTTCTAGTAAAATTATTTAACAGTAATTATTAATTTATAAATTTTAAAACAATAATCCGATGACATAGCCGTTATAGCAGAAACAGAGAAGGATTTGAAAAATATTCTGGCTAATATGGGTAGGGTAATGAGTAGATATCAACTGAAAATAAGCACGAAGAAAACCAAAATCTTAGTATGCAGCAGAAGAGAAGAAGTCAAGACCAACATTAAAATAGGGAGGCAAAAACTGATAGAGGTGGATGAATTCTGTTATTTGGGAAGCAAGATAACTAGTGACGGGAGAAGCAAGAAAGAAATGATCAGCAGAATAGCCCAGGCGAAGAGAGCATTCCACCAAAAGAGAGACCTGCTTACAGCGGGAAACTTAAATATGGAAGTAAAGAAACAATTCATAAGAACCTACATCTGGAGTATGCTCCTATACGGAAGTGAGGCATGGACAATGACCGCAGCGGAGAAAGCAAGGATAGAGGCCTTTGAAATGTGGTGCTACAGAAGAATGATGAAAATCAAATGGATTGACCGAGTTAGTAACGAGGAAGTCCTAAGAAGGGTAGGAGAGAAGAGAAGCCTCATGAAAACCTTAATAAGAAGACGGAACAACCTTATAGGCCACATCTTGAGACATGATGGCCTGATGAAGACAATCGTCGAAGGGCAAGTGGAAGGCAAGAATGGAAAAGGAAGACCCCGAACAAAATATATGGAACAAGTAAAGAGAGATGTGAAAGAGAAGAAATACGTAGGTGTGAAAAGATTAGCTGATAGGAGAACTGAGTGGAGAGTTGCGTCAAACCAATCCTAGGATTGTTGACCAGTGATGATGATGAAAACAATAATATCAATAAAACTTCTTAAAAGCAAATATGCGGTGGGTAATTTCAATTACCGTATCTCAAAAAAATAGCTCACGAATGTATTATATTTTAAGAGTGGGGAAGGGGAAGGGAGCATTTTCATGGAGGGGCTAGGGCGATCACAGTAGGGGAAGGCGGCAACTGATCTTTGCACCCCCTGACCGAACTCCTACTGCTGGCCCTGGATATTGGCGTCGGTTGCAATTAAACTTTGTGTGGGACGGGCTTCTAGGATGTCCTGGGGGTATGGGATACCTCCCAGTGGAAGGGGGTCCCTGCCCAAGAAATAAAAAAAATTATACCTAATTCCTGGGAATTGTGATTTTATGGCATTTTTTACTCCATTTTATACATAATTTCATAATCCATCAGGAGAAAATTAAAACGTGATTTTACGAATCATAAATTGTTACCGTGTAAAATAGCGCCCTAACCCTTTCAAGCGCGGCGGGCATTTAATGAAATCCCATCTCAGCGGCCGGATTCGCCTTTTTAGCATACTATCATTCAATAATTTATATCTTTCATAATATACGATCAGTATCGTTGAAAATTTTTGTAAACTTGCGTAATAATGTGCGTTACTATATAATAATTTTTCGAGCGATTTGAAAAATATTTATTGTTTTATGTACATATCTCCTTTTATGAACGAATGAATAAATTTTCAATTTTGAAATATTTTTATTTGGTTTCGAATAAGCTACGAGATCTCTAACATTCCATGCATAAAAAAATACAATTACATGATGTTATTTAGTTATTTTTGGTTGAAAATTTCATAACAGATTGGATACTTTCGATAGGATTACCCGTTTCGCCTACTTAAAAATTTACCACTCCGCCCACTTCTCTGACTTTTTTCCATTGTTACCGTATCATTTCATATAGGCAATCACGTGCTAATGTTTCAAACGTCAATATATGAATATTCAAATGATTTACCTTAGAAAATCTGCTTCGTGTGACATAATTTGAAACAATCCAAACATAATCCCACTGCACATTTTTCACACCAGTGCACGCAGTCTCTTCATTTCCCATATTAGGCACAAACTGCACACCTCCTTTGAGACTTTGATTTCTTCCCAGCCGCAGGAATTGTCTTTAGGAAATGTATTTCTGTGAGGCTTGGTACTAAATTGTGTAATGAGTGACGGCCATGTCCAAACAGTTCGTATGACGTTGGATATTTCAAAAATATTACCTCGACCAATGGCACGCGAAATGATAAGTCAAATTTTATACGTGTTTTTCCTAAGAACAACATATGAATTTAGGACTGCCGCATTCAACAGTCTCCTAAATAACTTCATACACCAC
This sequence comes from Ischnura elegans, assembly GCF_921293095.1. Classification (NCBI taxonomy): domain Eukaryota; kingdom Metazoa; phylum Arthropoda; class Insecta; order Odonata; family Coenagrionidae; genus Ischnura; species Ischnura elegans. The sequence continues at coordinate 90,184,763 of NC_060251.1, read as the reverse complement.
CTGTAATGGCGTTTTCTTTCCATTAGGTACGAATGCAATAACATGTCCTTGAAATTCACCCCACCAATGACTTTACTGTAACCTAACACACAAAGTGACTCCCGAGTCTCTTTTTTGCCTTTCAATACTATTCCCTTTTCGTAGGATCCCCAATTATAAAAAAATAACACACACAGGAATTACACCCGATGAGAATTTCTACACACTGCCTGAAAGAACACCACACAGCATGAATGACTCTAGTGGACTGAAGTGCGTTTTGAAGCTCCATCAAGAGACGAGAAAATATCTCGAAGGGGTCCTGGTATACGCTGACTGTTTAGAAGGAATCTTATCTTAGATGATTACTGTCCAGAAAAAAAAAGAAAAAAATAAATGCAGAGCGAAGCACATGGCCACTTCGCTTAGGACTAACGAGGCGGACCAAACACACTTGGGGCTCGAGGTGACGACACACAAGGACAAGACGGAGAGAAGGCATTGAGCTTAGAAGATACCATATCTCAAGCTAAAGTAGCTGACCCTTCTCGACGTGTCTCAAGTAGAATGGGCGGAAGTTTTCATGATAGAAAAGTTGAAGGAAGGCGTTGAGTTTTTGGACCGAAGTCGTCAACGCGCTGGTTTAAAACGGAATTTTATCAAAGCATTTTTTTAAATTTTGGAATGCACTCAAAAAAAGAAACCTTTCAGTGCACCTCTTGTAGAGCCCAGCGATTCCATAATAAGAGCCATTCGTAGTAATATTCATTAATTTTTCTTTCTGGTGATTATTTTCTATCACTACTATATCTGTTATCCACCTATAAAAGTGAATGAGACCATATTGCATCCACGCGCTTGCCGCGTCGCCGTACTCTCCGCCGCCGCGGGCCAGAACCGGAGTCGACCGCACGCTCGAAAAAACGAATTAAAACTCGGGGTTGCAAATTGGTGCAAGGTTTAACTTAAGATTCACAATATAGAAGCTTCAAAGAAGGGCATGATATAAGTAACTTAGTGAAAGTCGATGATAACATCTACTTTTTCTCTACGTTTATGTAAAAAAAAGGGCTGAAAACAGGCTCCGCCATTTTGTTATATATCTATGGTTATTGATGAAACAAAATCTTTAAAAACCCTTCAAATGAAAAATAACGAAGTGTCATTTAAGATGGTATAACAGTTTTGTCGATATAAATATTCATGAAACCACTGCACGAGGGTAAAGTCGGCAGTTTTCAGAAAAAATCTAGGGTCGTCGTTTTTCGCTAAATTTGTTCAACTTTGACCTCACATATATTGTTAACGTGATAACACAGGAAATAAATAATCTGGAAAGGTATGCACAATTTATTTGGAAATATGTGTGCGAAGTTACAACTTCCTAGCTCAAAAAAATCGATTTTGAGGTTTTAGCCAGCTTTTTTCGACTTTAGCCCACTGTGCGGCGTTGAGGGGCTAAGGAGTACTAAGGAGCATAACTACTCTATTTTTAATTAAAAACTTTCGTGCGTTCTTTCTCTCCATAGTTCTAAACCTGAGTTCGAATCCTCTTTCATCGTGTCTTACCAGACGCGCAGCTAGGATTTAATGCTAGGGGGGTTCTCGGAGTAGCCAATACTGGGGGTATGGATTGCGGGTGCCCTCCTCAGAAAGTTTATAAGATAAATGGTTCAAAATGGTGAGTTTTACGCCTTTCTTAGGTATATTTTATTAATCCTTACACTATTATGTAAGTAATATTTATCCAATTGAGTCAAATGGATTAAATTTTTTAATCTCTCTGAGTTCTGGGGGTGAGGGAGTTATCCTCCAAACCCCCCCTCGCTCTGCTACTGGGTCTTACCACTGCTTCAGCTTTGAACCACGATACTGTTTGAGGTGGCTGAATATACGTAACCGAACGGAATTCGTCCTTGGATTCACGTAGCAGAGGGTAACGTTTTCAGAAGTTTAGCGGATGAAGTAGCTCTTCTGCTAGTGAAATGGCTCATAGCTTAACATTAAAAATTCGACGTGGATCATGAAACAATGAAAATATCAAAAGTATGAATTTCTAAAAAGAAATCGAAGCCTGAGTGAGACAATTGACGGTAGAAAGGCCAAGTACTAGTTGTTTCAGATGTGTAGGAAAGAAAACTCTGACAGTCGTTTTTTGAAAATAGAGTAAGCTTAAAATTACTGTTATTATCAAAGTATTCTGCCGGTCGAGGTAATTTTGCATGGAGAACTTTGCCGATCATTCCGGCCTGTCTCTCCACCGAACTTGGGGTTCCCTCTTTTATTCACAATTGCGCCCAGTCCCTTTTATCAAATTTAAAAATCCTATTCACTTCCAGTACTTACTTTAAGGTTTGAAAAGCCAATTCAATAGCTTTCCACGTTCTTGCAACGTGCAGTCACCAGCAAGGTGACTGCACGGACTTTACATGGGGGTTTTAAAATAATACACAACAATCAAACGCACACAAACATCTATGCCCTGGTTAAGGGTAACTTACCCAGGCGGGACTTGAACCCGCGATCTTTGGTTAAGCAGGCAAGGACTTTACCCCACCGCCGCCGAGGCCGGCAACGAGACAATATTAACCCGATAGCCATAATGTTTTCAATTCTAAGAATAGGTTAAATACTATTTCTTTACCCAAAAACATGCTTCCCTCGAAAATTATTTTTGACATCATCTCCCCGCTCAATTATCGCTCCATCCAAACTCTCTGTCTCCTCTGTCTACGTCTACATAATACCCTGCGAGCCACCTCTAGGGTGTTTGGCAGGGGGTGATCAATCACCAGCATGCAGCATGCATTTGGACTCCCACATGCACACCACACCGTCCAAAAACGTCCCGTATACTAAAAAACTATACTAATATATGCTGTTAGAAATAATAATTGAATTAAGAAACATGCATTTATTTTGCATAGGTTATTAGGCTACACTACAAGTCATGCAATCTATTTACGAGTTCTGTTGCTGCCGTATTAATCTCTTATTGATCGTGGAAAAAATGACATTGGAATCTGTCTGTTCTACAATCTATCTCTCTTATTTTATTTATATGATCTGATCTTCCGTAGTATGTTGGCGTCCGTAAGATATGGTTAACTTCGTCAGAAAAGACACTGCTCTTGAATTTATCTAAAAGGTTTAGTCTATTTTTCAATCTACGGTCCGGTCTGTATGTCATCTAGAAGTTGCCTCTCCTTACCCACCATGTCCAACACTTCGCTTTTCCTCCTCCTCTCCGTCCACTCAACTTTCTCTATTATTGTCCACACCTACATCTCAAACGCCTCCAGTCTTCTTTCGTCCTCCTTCCTAAGTGTCCAAGTTTCCGCACCGTTAAGCGCTACACTTCAGATCAGAGTTATCACTAGCTTTATCTCTAAATTCTTACACAACGCTGCTCTTATAAGCTCCTTCCTGTTCATGAACTCCTCCGAAGATAACGCATTCATCTTCTAGAAGTCCTTTCTGCTGAAACAGTTTTCCTTTAACTCTTGGAAAATTTCGTTATTTGAAGTAAATCCTATCGGTGCAGCGTGATACCTACACTGCAGATTTGACATATGCTTCACCTATATCGGACACCTGTGTCATTTTTTATTTGAACAATATGAATTACCATGCGCTATTTTTATTCTAAACACTTCTCGACTTATCCATTCGCTAAGTCATCCTAATCTTGTTAATCATACTTATACTCGAGACTAGCTTCAGGCTTTATAAGAAGCCCTTTTTTTGGAGTTAACTAAAAAATAACTCAATGGATAAACAGAATGTGTCGTTCTGAAAAAAATAATCTCTTTCCTTTGATCCAGATGCCTTGTCGCGTCTCTGCTTACGGGAGGTATATCTGCCTAAGGCTTCATTCCGTCCTTTATACGTATTTAGCTTTAAGTTTCGGTCTTGTTTATTTTTTACCGAGGAAAAATCAATTTATGATGAGCATTAGCTTTGTGAATTCTCCTGGCGGCTTGCTCCAGGCATTTATTTCTTTCTATTGGATACGTTTAAAAAATTCCTCGTCATACGCGGGAATTTTGGCATATATACTACAGTTTAGCTAATATTTCCTAAGGGTATAACTCAAAATATATCCAATAATCTTCTTTTTTAAACTTGTTTCGATAAGCTTCTCTCTGTTATTTTTTTGAAATATCAATATCGTCTTTTAATCCAATGAAGTGGATTAAGGCACATCACACCAAATGTGATGTGAGGTTTTAAAATGTAACTTTTGAAAATCTCTTCGTTATTTTTAAATGAAATTATGAAAGTTTAACAAATTTTGTGAGGCCCTTGCATCTGTGATCAAACGAGAGAATTTTGGTAGATACTACAGTTTAGCTGATTTTTCCTGTGTGTAAAACAAAAAATATTGCCGATAATCTTCACTTTTCAACATAAATAAGCTTCTCCCTCTCATTAAAAATATTAATATTATCTTTTAATCCAATAAATTTGATCAAGTTATTATGCACCAAATATGATTTTAGGTTTAAAATGTAGCTTTTGAACATCTCTTCATTATTTTCACATGATATTTTGAAGGCTTGACAATTTTTGTAAGACCTTTGCATCTTTGATCCAGCGCAACATACTCTTGGGTTCGTTTTCACAAAATTTCCATGAAGTGCCTCTCTGTCTTTGATAATCTCTTTTGCTGTCATCTCCACGCGTTTTGACCGAAGGCCATAAAATATAACAGTTTTCCTGAAACCTGAAAGAATTTCTTTGATCCAACACACCGTTTTTCTTTTGTCCCACGAGTCATGATTTGATTTACTCTTAAGAATTCTTTACTTGTTTTTTTTTTGGGATGCAATATCACGTAAAGTGTTCAGCATTCCTCTCTCTATACTTCAGATAGAAGTTTACTAAGATTCAATTATTTTCATTTTAATGATGTAATTTTACTATGGTGCAAGTGATTGATGCTATTATTGTCTTTTGTCATAAGACCTTTTATCACTAGCAAGGGGGACATACAAGTTGGGCCACATCTACTCCAGTTTATCACGATTTTTTCATGCAAATCCTCCTTTTTAAAAGAGTGAATAGATTTCTTTTGTTTACTGCTAGAATAAGGCACTTTTTGGACCAGTTAGTTTGCTAGCTACATATTGATTCATTTTTAGCTGCATTTGCACTCTCAAGACTCAAAGATTTGGACAATCTGATTCATTACTTCTATTTACCAAAATAAGAATGCACGTTTCCTTTAGCGTGATGTAGTTTTCACATTTTCTTTAGTCTGATGTAGTTTTCAATGCTTAAGTGGTTAGTGCAAATCGCTTTTTTCAGCCAATGTTTTCTCTATGTGAGTTTTATTTGAGTAACCACTAATTTTCGTTGCTGATTGCAGGGTATCATTTACAATTTTTCAAACTCAATTATCATATCCGTTCATCAATAGGCGAGTAATTTCTCGAAAGATGTATTTTTTATAAAGACTTGGTGAAATGCACGTTTGTTCTAATATACTCTAATTTAATTCTTTCCAACTGTCCCATTTAAGAGTTGTTTGGAATTATTATCCTTGTTTTTTCCTGTTTATATTTACGCATTATTTTGTTTATTCCTTTTGGGATGTCTGATGATACTGACGTAAAATGTGATTGCATTATTTTCGTATTACAGCATCGTGTTTTCTTCTTTGGCAGGTAGTAAACAAAGCAGCCAGAGAGCTGGTTGGCCTCATATTCAAGGCAGCTTTTTTCCAGAGTTTTTATGACTTTCCGTGAAATGTGTTCTTAGAAACAACTATCTCATTTCTTTTGTGTTTAACCGATTTCCGTGAGGTAGTTCTCCCTTGGTTTCTCCCTGAGGAAGTTTGGCCACATCGACTGAGGAAAACCTCAACATTCTCAAAGTCTAAGGAACCTTAAGGGAGTTAATCCTACAAAAATGCTATCAGTCCGTCTCACAGAGGATATCATGCGTAATTTTCATCTTCTTTAATTGCATATGGAGTTAAATTTTAACAGTGATGCAAAAAGAAAGCAATGCGGAGCCAAAGGTTGTTAAGTTATATTTTAAGCGGAAATGAAGATTTCCATTTATTTCGGTGGCTGAGGTTTTCACCGAAACACGTAATGAAACTAATCCATTAGCCCCTGCTTCAATTTTTTTTGAGTTATCTCGTATCCATTAGGTATCCATTTGGTAGGGACCAATCTCGCGTAGTTCTTGAGATGATAAAGAAAATGTAATTCAATTCGTGTTTTATTTTTAACAAAAATATTAGTATTCCACGAAGTCAATTTTCTTAAAGGCTACTCATTTGAATTTCTTGTCAGTTCATTTTCAAAAGATATTTCATTCCCTGGTGTATGCATTGATATTCATTGCATACACCAGGGAATCGAGGTCAAAAAGTACTCTACTTGTGAAAGCACGTGCCTACCTTTTCGTTGTCCATGCCATGGCGCGACTTAAATAATTAATCTTAAGAGATTCAGATTCACTTTGATATTAAAAAATTACAATTTTTTTTACCTGAAATAATGCGGCTTTTGGTCCATCTACAGTTAACACGTCTTCAGCGAATAAATGTGTCACGCGTTTGATCCGAAGCAGTCGCTAGGGAACGCATTGGAAACATTTCACCGTTCCCACCGTAGTCCAGTGGGAGCGCCGAGTACGTGTGTGTTTTATCCAAGGAAAGCTGTGCCTGGGATAGCTAATAAAGCACTTTTCCCGATAAAAAGGGTTTCAATAGCCCTGTGTATTATAATTCTCCACAAAAAGTTTGAGAATTACGCGAAGAAATTCATGATCATAAGTATTTTTCATCAGCTGTGATACGACGATTTTTTTTATACGCATTGCTCTCTTGCGCACATTTTATGTCCCCTTATAATTGTTTCTTTCTTGGCAATCTTACAGCACTGCTGAAGTTTTTGTCACTTAACGTGTAATTTCATGAGAGTTATTGCTTGTATTGTGTTCAATTTGCCTCTTCAGTCATTAAAATTTGAATTATTTTTGGGAAATTTCGTAATTTCTTTTGACGAATTAATATCATACGGTTACAATTGTCGCGTGTAAGCTTTCAGAATCCTTCCGAGTGACAAGTTTATGTTTAGTGTTGAAATTTGTGATTGCTGCAGTTCTAATGTTCATAGAAGAAGAAATTTTGTTTGAGAAAGCCGATTTTATATATGCCTCCTACTTATAAAAGTTAGCTTTTAAACTGCTGTGCTAGTTCAAGACTTTGATTGTGTGTCAAAGGTACTATTAGTAAGGTAACAGTACCCACTACGGCTAAAGCGCCCAATAGAGTCGTCTTTTTTTGATAGGCCGATCAAAATGAAATTTTGCTTGGAGAGTTTTGTGAATTTTGTTATTCATCCCTCGTTATTTTTTGGGCGCTAATTCCGAATCTGAGAATTATTATCAAAATTTCATTACGCGAAATATGAAAAACTTCATATTGCTTACTTTTGGCCTTGTTGTTTTTAAATCTAAAATTATCAACTTTAAAAGATATTAAGTATCTCCGTCTAAAGCTGAAGTCCATATAATTTCCCTACGGATCTAGTTACTTCGGTTTTTTTCTTCAACGAAACGTTTGGACACCAGCGTATTTAAAGGTTGGCTTTATTTGATGCCTCTCAGCTAAAACCCAATTTTTCCATAATGAATTAAACCAGCCTACGGTGGATGTGGTTTTAGTTTATGCTAAGCATTTCCTATATTTGTCAGCTCTGAATCTTATAAGCAGCTTTATTTTGTTACTAAGGAGAGAGAAGGCTATGGACACGGGCATGCTACCATGCAAATAAAACTGTATTAGAAGAACGAGTAGCGTAGTGAGTGACTCATGCATAAGTTATTAAATGCCAAAAATTCAAGCAGATAGTATTTAAATATATAATATGTGATTAATTATGCATGCATAGCCTCTTTTACCTAGTCCTAATCATGCTATCTTACTAGAGCTAAACTATCGCAGGTGTTATGGCCTCTTCATAGAGTTTATATTACTACTATTTATGGGTCTCTTATTTTGCTCGGAAAAATCGATATCTTTTGCCTATCGCTTCTGCCGTGTATTCCCCTAAACTTGTCCTTGTGATCGATTCTACCATAGTTTTTAGGTTCTCTCAAAATGTCTGTAACATCAGACAAAAAATAAATAAATAATCGTGGAACTTTCCAGCAACTTTTCATCGAACAAAAATATGAAAGTCGGCATCATAAGCTATCGCACCAACATCTTGTTTGCTATTCCTTTTTCCCCGTAAGTCCACTGTGAGCAGAGAAACGACGTCTAGCACGCGCACAGGGAAAGTTAGGGGAGAGCGATAAATTCGAACCCCTGATCTCCAAAATCCATAACTCTTCGGTAAGGACAGCGAATATTGAATATATATTTCTTTCTCCCTTTTCCCGTGGCGCGAAATTCGGGAAAATTGAGATGTCGACGCAGAGGGAAGCACAATAACTCAAACGTCTCTGCACAACTGAATGCCGAGGGGGGAAAAAATAACCGAGGAGGGGGAAGGGGAGGTAAAGCGTGCGTGTTTGGGCGTCAAATGGAGCGGCCGTGCCCCCCTTTTAACCGTCACTTTTCCGCCATAAACACTGATCCGCGTGGAGTGAGTTGAATTGGGCGCCTCAAGGTGCGATAAATGACGAGGAAAACCACCCCCTTTCGCCGGACTACCACGCGTACGTGGGTGAAAAAAAATAAATTTTGAAGAGCAGTCCCAGATGTTGTGCGCGATTGGGATCGCTATCGGCTGAGAAAGTTGACGTTATTCACTCGGTGATCAGCTGTGTCCGGCTTTGAAATGTGCGGAAAGCATGCGGGAAAGCGTGGTGAAGTGACCTTCTCTTCAGGGTCATACGACAAAAGCCTATGCTGGGGGCATATTATATGCATTTTTCTCTACATTTACAGCAGATACATAGAGATTATAGATTTAAAAAAACTTTACTTTGCTCTTGTGTGCCATAAAATTTTACTTTGCTTAGATTTTTGAATGTTATGCATCAAAGTGACTGGAGGAAGGGTGATTGATGTGAGAAGTATTGTTCACAGCTAATTCTCTTGGCGTAAATTCATAGATGAGAATTTGAGAAAAAAGGGTGCTTGTTCACAGTAACTTTTAACGGCACAAATTTACCTAGCATGGCCATTTCTTTGAATAGATCTTAACTATATCGTAATTTTAGCTGACAATAACCATACTTATCCATGGCTGAAACACTACCTTTCGTTAAGTTCTTAAACGTCAATCCCTTTAATATTGCGCTTTGTAAGCTAGTGTGGATATATACTTCACTTCTTAATCAGGCTCACAAAAATCCATGTTACACAGAGTCAAGCCTGCAAAAATGGTGCTCATGAGTGTAAAGAAAAGGCAAGTGAATAGTTTCGCAACGTGGCGATTCACTTGGAGGCGAAACGTGACGTGGCTTGTGGAAACGTGAACGCTAGCGAAGGATGATAGCAGTACGCTGGAGATGTTTCAGCTGTTTGCAATGAGTTACTGTGATTAAATAGAAGGAGGCAGGGGATAGGGTTGGTGTGGTGGTTAGAGTATTGGCTTCCCACCCAGCGGGCTCGAGTTCAAATCCCGGCAGTGGGAGAGAATTTTCAGAGGCTGCCCGATCCCTGCTTGAGTGTGTGGAGGACATTTCAAGCGCAACACTCCGTCCGTCGGATGGGACGTTAAGCCGTGGTCCCCTTGGCGCCTTTCGTTAAGAGTAGGCCAATGCCGACGCCGGGTTTCTCTCAACCCTTCCTTCCATACTCTTCCCTCATGGCGCAAATGACCTCATCTGTCGGTCGCCTCCTCCAAATACCATACCATAGCTACAGGTAGGCGGAAAAATGTGTCGTCTTTCATGCAAATCTTACTGAAAAGGGGAACTAACTATTGTAATGAGGTGTCTTAAATAGTGTTATATTTTTGTTTTCTCACAATTATTTTGCCATTCATCACAACTATATCCGCCGAGGCTCTTCAAAACAGAAATAATTCGTTCTGTGTTACTTCGAGCTCCATCGCATTGTGGTATTTTTAGGGCATGCATAAAAGTCAATGCAAAAAGTCGGTATGTCTTGCTGGTTTCACTTTCTACGTTTTGCATTTCACCCAGTACTTCTTTTCGAGGGTTATTATTGGTTAAATTAACACTTTTAATTAATATTCAATTGAATCCCTTTGTATTATTTGACTCTTCAATTGGTAGGCGATTTCTTCCTATGGGTATGGAGAGTGCTTACATTTTCTTTCTGGCAGAAGTAGGAAATACTTTTTAACCTTTTGTTTGATTGAGTCGGTGGTATGCATATCTGCCATTATCACCACCGCAAAAACTAGTTCATAGCTATTTTAACGTCAGTCATTACATTGCTCCAATAGTTTCGTAAAGTTTTAACCTCAAAGTTTGAAAAATTGACTTTGACCGCTCCCTTGATTTCAGCTACGATATTTTACTCGTTATGCCAAGGAGTCATATCGTAGGCCTCCAGATTATTTATACCTATATTTTCTACCAAAATGAAGAGAAAGTTATGTTGTCTACTAGACATAAATATTCATCAGAGATCCGCCACTGATCCGTATCTTCGCGCCAATTGTGATTGGAATACTTCATCAAACAAACGGAGCCAGTTCTACGTACTTAGTGTGAATTTTGTGCTATTTTTTATCATTTTAACTCCAGAAATCGCACCAGAACGTCCTCTCTATATTAAGGTAACGGGCTCAAACTATCTTTTAGGCTTCAGAGCACGCGAAAAATCACCTACATGGTCCCCCAGTATATTTCAATCAGCCCGAGGGAGGACGTTAGCGGATCGGTGGGTGGCGAAACTTGGAATTGTGGGAAGGGCCCCTTAGCCCGAGGTGAGAGAAGGAAAGTGGGTGGGGGGAGTAGGGGAGCGGGAATAGGGGGGGGTTAGGAACCGATATGGCGTTACGAGGCTAACAATTGAAGGTGGGAGAGCGTTTCTCTGGGGGATTTATATATATATACGTTGTTGTGTGGAACTCCCTGTCCCTCCAGCTTATACTGCGATGGGAGTTGCAGCAAAGGGGATCGTAAATTGCTTTTCGGACTGTGTACGAGAGGGGGATGTGGAGGGGGGGGAGGAGCTGTCAAATATTTTACCGTGAACGCACGAACTTCGTGAAAATAAGAAGAAAGGGCCCCGGAAGGCATAGTGCTGTCCGTATTTCGGATAAGTCTGGGCTGTGACGGCAGCGATGCCGCGAGTTTTTTCTTCTCGCCTCCGTCCCGCTATTTATTCCGCTCGTTTTGTTAACCAAATCAAAGGAACGTGCCTACTAAATTAGGCCGGAGGTGGTCAGCGAATCGGTCGAAACCGGAGGGCTTGGACAGCGGGCTGAAATAAATGAAAAAAAAGAAGGCAGAAATCGTGGAGTTATGTGACCTTCGCATAGTGATAGCAGAGAATTTATAACCACCAGTACTTTTTATTAAATATAATGTTTTCATAGCCATCATTCAATAATAGTTTTTATAAATTATAGAATATTTTTAGACATTTTCTTCATGCTGTGTAGAGCCATCAACTTAAAAAAAACGGCGCAGTCGTGGGACTGGCCGACAGAAGTGAAAACTGAAATCATTATTATCCATTTATTTTTTATATAGATTTAATATTATTAAAGAACTAATTTTTCCAGTAATACTCATTTTTCAACAAAAATTTAAATTATTTTTTCAGCAAACTTTATTATTAAATAAATATTAAAAATACGATGTGTATGAATAGAAAGTAACATCATTTATGTATTAAAATATAATATGCTTTTATTTCTTTACCGTAAAAATGTTTACAGCGTCTGCGAATTTATAAACTGAAAAAAGCGCGTATAATCTGCATAACCTATATCTATATAATATATGTATGTATCGTGTTTACCTTATTTAAATAATTCTAACAATAATTCTAACAAAAAAAACTTTAAACCTATAATTTTTCACTATGCACATAAAAGAAACTGCCTTAAATTGTACTGACCTGTATTTTTATAGCGTGTACACTCTTCTGCACGTTCATGCACGAGCTCTTTATATTTAATGAACTTATACAATATACTTTATAGATTTTTATTTTCAATTTTAATATTTTTAAAACAAAAAGCCTTTAACAGTCTATATGTTAACAATATATTAACATAGTTTATAAATTAATCTCTATTAACAGTTTACAAAATAATTCGCACTGTATAGAAAAAGTACATATGTACAGTATAGAACTAGAAGCAGACAGATGCCAGTATTCAGTATGTAAAAGTATAGCGGTGACGCAACCTATACCATTGTATACACTATACATATGTATATCTCGCTGTAGCGATCGCGGTGTCGGGTCGGTGACGCTCACGCGAATTCTATGCTTTTTCCCCATCCCACAAAAGTGCTTAACGCCGCTAAAAACGTTTTCACTATGAACTCAAAAACTATGAATTCAAAAATATTATTTGAATTCATAGTTTCTTCTGTATTCATAGTTTATTGACTGGAGATATTTATAAATGCAGATTAGCGTGGAATCTAGTATTGAAGCGGTTTGTTGCTGGAGCCATAAATGGAGGCGAAAGCATTGTACTGTCCTGACTTATTTATGCTCATATTCATTTCATCTAGTAGCTTTTGGAATTAATATCAAGCATATGCAAAGCATGATTTTTTTCGAAAAATGTAGGTATAACCTTAAAGATTAATGCCGGAGTCGATATACTTAAGGGTTGTACAAACATGCCCTAACTAGTACATTTAGCTTGATTTTTATGTTCAGAAGGTGTAAATGGTCATGAGAAAGCAAGTTTGTTGAATGAACGTAACTCGGCGGTGTATATGAGATTTGAAAAGAGTGCCATTAAGCTGTAATCATGCACAGCGTAACTAGAATTAGTGTTATCGTTCAAGCGAAGCTCACATTTCCCTTAGCTTTAGCCGAATGCAACGAATATACCAATGTCTAACATTTTTACTTTAAATTTACGTAAGTCTTCTAAGGTTGGTCTGTGAGAAAGCCCTTCGTCAGCCGCGGAAATTCAATTAGAATGGATTTAAATTATTTATGGCATTTCTTTGTACGCTCGACGTTGACTGCACTAAAAGAGAGGTATTGAGTCGCACAATAATTGACTAAACCAGGATTTAATGTGTGATTCCGTGGTCCACACGGCCAGTATTTAGTTATTTCAATGGAAAAGTGAAAATTATTGAACAGTCTGACGCATGCTATAGAAAAATAACACGCGCAATGACCAATGGAGTTAGGACTCAGCTAAAATTTTTATTTATGTGTTAAAATTCAGTTGAAGTTCAGAATTCAATTCAGTTCAGGCACAGTTGAAATTGCTTGAGTTAAATTCCGTCCAAGCTTTGTCGTCCATCTCCTGAGATGGCCAACTCAAATTCTTGTTTATCAGTCTACTCCAGAATCGCGCCATAATTGTCATTTTTATGCTGATTACATCATTAGTACTTGGAATAGAAGGCAGACATTTTTTTTTTTTTTTTTTTTTTTTTAATAATATATAATTTATTCCATTTACAATCAAATATTACATTTTAGAACATACTTAAATATTTTGGAATATATAGGTACCCCTTTGAGTAGTTTTGGGGCTACCATCTTAAACTTTTTACATAGGTCTGGTGCTAGCACACATGAGAAGTAAAATTTCTTTGTATTCAGTTATTTGTTCTATTGCCGATTGCATTCATTATTACAAAACGTATTTCAAATATTTGGACAAGGATAACTATTTTTCTTATTTTTCTTATATAAACGCATAATTACATACATAGAATATACAATATACCTTTTATTGTAAACTTTTTAACCCACCTTTCTTAGTAGAAACTCTACTTCCTCACACATCATAAGCCATTTTTTAACTGCGGATTTAAATCCCCATCTTTTTTCCGAGTTTGCTACATTACTCGGCAACATGCTAAACAATTTAGGCCCTAAGTAATTGTATGACTGTCGATAAATTTCGGTCGTCGGCCTAGGTATATGGAAGTTTCTCCAAGCTCTAATGTCATAGTTTTGTGGTCGGGCCTTTTCACCACTACGGTTATAGAATATTCTAAGGACTTTATAAATGAATAAATGCCTTAGTGGGAGGACATCTAATTTTTTGAATAGAGGAAATGAGTGGCTTTTCCTATACGATCGTGTTATAACCCTGATAACCCTTTTTTGCGCCACTATCAATGGTTTAATGTTGATAAAATATGCTCCACCCCAGCAGGCTATTCCGTATTGCAATCTTGAATTAACGAGAGCATAATATACCATTTTTAACACTGATTCAGGGCATATGTATCTGAGGAAGTAGAATTTTCTTACAATAGTAATCATTTCTGATTTTAATTTATTTATGTGAGACTTCCATTTACAATTTTGGTCAAAATATATACCTAAATATTTTATGTGACTAACCTGTTCGATCAAAATACATTTATCACAGGAAGTAACATTATCTTTTATACAATTTGCACATTGATAGTATAGTTTACTTTTGTTTGAGGTAGATTTACTCATGCTAAACATAATATATTTCGTTTTTTCACTTAACAACATATAATTAGCCGAAAACCACATATTGAGTGTTAATAGATCACTTTGTATGTGTTCATATAGATCATCAACACTATTAACAGAGTAACTTAGTGCAGTGTCATCTGCGAATGACGTTAATTGACCTTTAAACCTGCCAGCACATAAATTGTTTACATATATTAAAAACAGTATGGGTCCCAACACAGAACCCTGTGGGACACCACAGGTGAGTCGAATCTTTTCACTGTAGCAATTTTTGAGACGCACACATTGATCTCGATCACAAAGATAACTTTGAAACCAATCATATGCGGTTCCACGTATACCCGCTTCCCATAATCGATTCATTAGTATGTTATGATTAATGGAGTCGAAGGCTTTGGTAATGTCTACAAATAAGCCAGCAACTCTACAGTTCTTATTCAGTCCGTCGTTCAGCTCTGAACAGAATTTTAATAATGCATCCTCTGTACTCTTACCACTCATAAATCCAAATTGGTTTTTATTGAAAAAACTATGCTGATTTAGAAATTTAAGAAGTCTGACTTTGTGCCATAATGGGCACTTTCTCAATCCCTCCGAGACTCGACCCCTCCGAGACTCGACCCCTCCGAGACTCGACCCCTCCGAGACTCGACCCCTCCGAGACTCGACCCCTCCGAGACTCGACCCCTCCGAGACTCGACCCCTCCGAGACTCGACCCCTCCGAGACTCGACCCCTCCGAGACTCGACCCCTCCGAGACTCGACCCCTCCGAGACTCGACCCCTCCGAGACTCGACCCCTCCGAGACTCGACCCCTCCGAGACTCGACCCCTCCGAGACTCGACCCCTCCGAGACTCGACCCCTCCGAGACTCGACCCCTCCGAGACTCGACCCCTCCGAGACTCGACCCCTCCGAGACTCGACCCCTCCGAGACTCGACCCCTCCGAGACTCGACCCCTCCGAGACTCGACCCCTCCGAGACTCGACCCCTCCGAGACTCGACCCCTCCGAGACTCGACCCCTCCGAGACTCGACCCCTCCGAGACTCGACCCCTCCGAGACTCGACCCCTCCGAGACTCGACCCCTCCGAGACTCGACCCCTCCGAGACTCGACCCCTCCGAGACTCGACCCCTCCGAGACTCGACCCCTCCGAGACTCGACCCCTCCGAGACTCGACCCCTCCGAGACTCGACCCCTCCGAGACTCGACCCCTCCGAGACTCGACCCCTCCGAGACTCGACCCCTCCGAGACTCGACCCCTCCGAGACTCGACCCCTCCGAGACTCGACCCCTCCGAGACTCGACCCCTCCGAGACTCGACCCCTCCGAGACTCGACCCCTCCGAGACTCGACCCCTCCGAGACTCGACCCCTCCGAGACTCGACCCCTCCGAGACTCGACCCCTCCGAGACTCGACCCCTCCGAGACTCGACCCCTCCGAGACTCGACCCCTCCGAGACTCGACCCCTCCGAGACTCGACCCCTCCGAGACTCGACCCCTCTGAGACTCGACCCCTCTGAGACTCGACCCCTCTGAGACTCGACCCCTCTGAGACTCGACCCCTCTGAGACTCGACCCCTCTGAGACTCGACCCCTCTGAGACTCGACCCCTCTGAGACTCGACCCCTCTGAGACTCGACCCCTCTGAGACTCGACCCCTCTGAGACTCGACCCCTCTGAGACTCGACCCCTCTGAGACTCGACCCCTCTGAGACTCGACCCCTCTGAGACTCGACCCCTCTGAGACTCGACCCCTCTGAGACTCGACCCCTCTGAGACTTCACCACGAGGAGACGATTCGCGAAGCTCCAGAGTACGTCGTGCCTGGCTGATCCACGCGGGCCGCTGATACTCGCGTTCTGTGAACTGCTCACAATTTATAGTGAATTCACCAACGGTGTCGACCTCTTTACGGCATGTGTGAACTTCAATTACCCTCCGCCACCGTTTACCCAATTGTATGGTGAATCGTCAGCCTGAAACCTGTTTCCCCTCCTCTGCCTACACCTCCCCTCTCACGCCTGCTTCGAGCGCCGCTGCGATCTTGCAAGCCGCCTGTCTCTCTCTCTCTGCTACTGACCTCAGACAAGGAAGGAACTCTCGCTCTCGGGCCCGGCTTCTTCCCATCGGCAAGAGTACATTATCCTCAGGCAATTTAGTATTTTATGTATTGTGCTCCTAAAGCTTACTTGGTTATTAAATGTATTATTACTGTTGGAAATCAACCATATTGTTTGTTAATTTTTTACTCCTAACCACCTATATTCTCGTCAATTCATTCTCGCGACGTGTGTGCGTTGCAAAATGGTGCCGTGACCAGGATGTTGGTCGAATTGACAGGTGGTTTAACTAATGGAGTGTCATTTATTGTATTCTTTAAGTTGTCTGGGCACTGATTTCCACAATATTCTCTTAAATGGTTTACTTGTATTTCACTGCACCTTGATTGAGGTATTTTCTGCTATTGCTATCGTATGTATTACTGATTTGCTTAGTTTATTCACTGTGTTCTCTGGTGTGCATATTCTTAAGTCACTTGTTTTCGTATTTACTGTGTTTTCTAAGAGTGTCGTGACATCGACTCAGGCCTTGTGGTGTGACTTATTTAGGGTCTCTTGCTCTGATAATTATTACCTCGCATCAGTGTTTGTGTGCTCTGTAGATTACTGCGTTCATGTCTCAAAATCCAGAAAACCCCTACGCGGTAGAGTATCTCACCACGTCGTCAGACCGGCGTGATCGTCTTAATGCTCGCCAAACTTCCTTGAATGCTGTCGAGTCAAACGTAGGCTCAGCTAACTCTCTCGAGCAACACGAATCCATAGTCAACATGGATAACGCGGACGGTCTGCGTGTGGTACGTCAATTGATTGACGAAATTCCTACTTCGTCAAGTTCGTCTTCTAGTGTATGGTTTAGTTTTATTTGTAAAACCTCAGAGTTGCTAGATTTGGCTCTGACCTCTCAAACTCACTTATTTACTCTTTTACTATGTAAGTTGCCACCAAATTGTCGACCCTTCTGGCTGGGTGTTATTCGTAGGAATGCTTCCTGGGAGCAAACTATCTCCGAAATTTGGGACACTTTCGTCTCCAATCGCGAGCTTGACCGCTTGGTCTCTCAGAAGCTCAAAAGATTTCAATTCCCTAACGAAAACCCTCGTGATTTCTATTACTCTATCGTGTCTGCAAATAAGGCACTAGGTAAAAAGTTTACCGATCTCGAACTCGTGGAAGTCATTCTTGATGGTATCAATCCACTAACGCAGTCTGTTTTGCTCTTTTGTCAAAAGCCCACGAATTTGGTCGACTTGGAAAAAATGTTGATTCATGCTGCTAAAGCTCTTATGACACGAGCTGAGTACTCAAATTCTGTTTCCGAATCGCGCCCCACTGTTCAATTTCCTCGTTCTCCTCAATCCTCTACTCTTACATGCCATTACTGCCGAAAACGTGGTCACGTTGAGCGAGAATGTCGAAAGAAAATACGTGATTTGAACGCTCGAGACAGGCCGTCTCGGCCACAGCTGACTTTTGCTTGCGGTGACTCATTCCTCGGCCTTGCTCATATCCCAGTTCAAATTCAGGGCGTGCCTGGGGAAGCGTTGCTTGACACAGGGTCTACTCTGTCTTTGCTTGATGAACGATTTTGGAACAATATTAATAAATGCAGGCGAAGTCGTAGACAAGGCTGTTCAATTCCATTACATTCTATCGCCGGTGATAAAATTATACTTCGCACTCGAGTGACTTTACGTGTGAAAATTAAATCGTTGTCATGGCAACATCAGTTCTATGTGTGTTCTCTCCCGCTTCCGTGTCTTTTAGGACAGGATTTCATTAAGAAGGCGTCTATTTCTATTCACCCGAATGGCTTTTCTTTTGCGTCGTCTCCGGATCGCGTATTTCCATTTCGTGAAAAACTGATAGAAGACGATTTGGATTCCACTATTTCTGAAAACGACGGTAGTGAGCATGATTTCAATTCGACTTGTGTGGCAAAATCCATGACCGATGACGAAAATAGTAATTTACGCCAAACTAATTCGCACTTGCTCGCTCGTGACGCTCCCGCTTCGCCGTTTGAACTTGAAAAACAAATGAGCAGCGTATTATCTCGTTTCTCCGATGTAGTCCGTCATTCTCACGGCGCGACCCACCTGTTACAGTATGAATTGGAGGTGACTGACAATCAGCCAATTCGCTCGTCCCCGTATTCTTTATCGCCACCGAAGTTACAAGCATTGAAAAGTCACTTGAAGAAACTGTTGGACGATAAAATTATCGAACCGTCTAATTCTCAATGGGCAAGCCCTGCGTTTCTAATTCCCAAAAAGGACGGATCTGATCGGTTGGTGGTCGATTATCGTAAGTTAAACAAGAAGGTAAAGGCGGATTGTTTCCCCACGCCCAATGTCGAAAATGCCTTCCAGTATTTGGGTAAGGCTAAATTCTTTTCTATTATCGATTTAAATTCTGCATTTCATCAAATTCCTCTCTCGTCAACGGCAAAGCAGTACACAGCTTTTATTACACCACTCGGTTTGTATCAATATACTAGGCTGCCATTCGGTCTAACGACTTCACCCCAAATTTTTTGTAGGTTGATGGATTTGGTATTGGGTGACCTTAAATATGCTTGTGTTTTTCCTTATATTGATGATCTGTGTATCTACTCGAGGGACTTTGAGCAACATCTGTTGGACGTGGAAGCAGTGCTATCCAAACTGAGGGTGGCAGGACTCACGGTACATCCTGACAAGTTAAAAATGGCCCAAACATCCATTGCATTCCTTGGCCACAGAATTTCTGAAGGGGCACTTATGGTGGACCCAGATCGCACTGCAGCAATCAGAGAGTTCCGCACTCCGAGATCGGTGAAGGAGGTGTCACGTTTTCTTGGTATGTCCTCTTTCTATTCTAAATTCATCCCTAACTTCGCCGAATTGTCATCACCGTTGACTCGCTTGAAACGGAAGGGTGCTGTTTTTCGTTGGGACGGTGAGCTGCAGGAAGCATTCCAAAAGTTAAAAGAGTGTTTAACTAATCCACCAGTACTATCTCTCCCTGACTTTGACAAAGAATTTCACTTGTATGCTGATGCCAGCCAAGTTGCCCTAGGGGCTGTGTTAAATCAATATTATGATGGTCATTTAAAGCCAGTTGCTTATGCTAGTAGGATGCTCAATGATCATGAAAAACGTCTGCCCTCTTATGAACTAGAATCTATGAGTTGTTGTTGGGCTGTTGAAAAATTCCGGTCATACGTCCAATTTAAACCTTTTCACTTGTATACTGATAATAATGCCTTGACTTGGCTATTCAAACATCCTAAGCAGCTAGGAAAAGTGGGGCGTATGGTCTTAAAGTTATCTGCCTTTCGTTTTGTCATTCACCATGTAAAAGGCAAGCAAAATAGTGTTGCTGATTGCTTATCTCGCCCCAATGAGTCTGATACGGCTTGCCAGAGCTCTCTCTTTCTGCATCATGTCCCTCTCTCTTTTGTAAATATTCGTGAGCACCAAATTTCGGATGCTGGTCTAATGACCATTATTGAGGATTTATCTAGAGACCCAGAGTCACACCCGGGCTGGAAGTTAAAAAACCACCTTCTATGCCATGTCACAAACAGAGCTGAAAAGCCCAAAATTGTTGTACCGCCTGCTATAAGGCCTATGTTGTTTAAATATTTTCATGACCTTCCTACCAGTGGCCACATGGGTATTGCCAAAACTTGTGAGAAAATTGGATGTCAGTTTTGGTGGCAAAATTGGAGGAAGGAAGTCACTGATATGGTCAAAAGATGTCACTCTTGTCAATTATCGAAGCCTTTAAATCGTCTCCCACAGGGGCAAATGTCTTCTGTTCTTTCAACTTACCCTTGGGAGAGAATTTATGTAGATTTTGTGGGTCCTTTGCCCCGCAGCAAGAATGGCAATGAGTATGCATTCACAATAATTGATGGATTCTCAAAATTCACTTTCATTGAACCCATCAGGAGTGCAAGTGCCTCCTTGGTTGTTAACCTTTTGACAAGGAAAATATTTCCCAAATTTGGATATCCAAAATTTCTTGTGTCAGACAATGGTTCTGCTTTTAAATCAAGGTTATTTCATGATACAATGTTTAAGCTTGGTGTTTCTCATGTTTGCACTTCACCATATTATCCGAAGGCAAACCAAGCAGAGAGGGTTCACAGAAATTTGAAATGTGCCCTCTCGTCTCTCTGTAATAATTCTCACAATAAATGGGAGGAATTTCTTCCTGATCTGTCTTTCTCGTTTAACTCAGCTCGTCATTCTAGTATTGGCCACTCTCCGGCTAAGGTGTTCTTGGGTCGTGAGTTGCCACACCCATTGAATAATGTCTGGGAAATTCCCCCTGAAATGTTTAATGATGGTACTGATACAAAAGATATGTCTTCATTTTGGTCTGAGGTACTAAGTAATTTGAAAAATGCACATCAGAGACAATCAGTAAGGTTCAATAAGATGCACAGTGATGTTCAATTCAAGGTGGGAGACCAGGTACTTCTCAAAACTCACCACTTGAGTTCCAAATTAAAAGGAAAAACTGCCAAGCTATATCCAAAATGGGAAGGCCCTTTCTCAATTGTTAAAATGCTTACTCCTGTAACAGTAGCTTTGAAGGTGTCATCAAAAAGGGAGAAAATTGCACATGTTTCTCATTTGAAGGCCTACTGTAATTAATCCAGTCTACTTGGCTAAAACTATCTGATGTTATTTCTACTGATTTCAATTTTTGTTACTGGCAACTTGTATTATTATATAAAAAAAAACATATATTTGAGTGGTCTATTAATAATTTACTGAAAATATGAATAATATCTCAAATACTTTATGATAATAAGTGAATAATATAATGAATTTAGTATTCTCTACTCCGAAGTGGTGTGCAATTGGTATTGTGTAACCCATCTATATGTCGTCACATACACCAGATGTCACTTGCCAGTCACTCTTGACTGATTGCATTTTTTTTTCACAAATTTATGAGAGCATTCATTCTGTGAGTGGGAAAATTCACTGTTTGCCAATTGGTGAATTCATTATTTGCTATTTATGGGTCATGCCATTAACCCAAGTTTATTCATGGTCAATACTGCAGCCAACTCGCCAACCCAAGTTATTGGGGGCCTGATTTTGAAGTGATGGGAGCAACCCAGGGATGGTGTTAACCCAAGTTGGTTACTAACCCGAGTCAGCTGTTTGCTCGGGAAGATGATATTTGTTCATGGCTGATGGCCTGAACACCTGCAATGCCCAGAATGGGACCTGTTGCCACTGATGGAATTGAGATTCCTGGCACAGATGGCTTATGTCAAGCCACAGTTTGGCGTAGGGGGGTTGCGTTCCCATCGTCCGGTTGGCTTCCCTTCCGCAGTCAGCACCCAGCAGTATTCTGGCTGGTATTTTGGGGGGATTTATGGGGTTATCCTGTCTGTCGACAGAAGAATTCTAAATATGAATTATTGAAATACTGAATACTTGAATTGTTGATTAAGGCTGTTTGTATAATTGACCATTTAACCTCAGCCATTGACTTGTTTTTATTCCCCTGTTTGTGAGCTTCTCAGTAAAGCTCATTTAAATTCTTGTCCCACATTTAGCTGAATGCTCTCTGTCTTTCGATTCTTTATCATGCAAAATTACTTCTTTCACGTTTTTTCAAACCCAGTATGGCACTGGCTAAGTAATATTTAGAGCATTTTGCTGGATGATTTTATTCAAATTGTTTATATTTTGCTTGTAATGCAATTATTTATCTGGTGTCTACGACATATAGTGGGCAATTGTGTTTTCTCTGATCCACATGTGGTTAAGCAGTGGACAAAAGACTTAATGTCATTTGTAAATGGTAAGATGCACTCTTCATCTCTCTCTGCCTCCTACTTGGTTCACGACTGATGGGTACCATCTCATCTAGTTTCTCGATGGTTACCTTGTGTAAATTTTCAGTGATTTATTTATACTGCATCACTACTTTTGAATTCTTTATATTCTCACCCTTGCATCCATGTTATCATGGGGAGTTTATGATGTCTATGCTTTTTGATGTCTGGTATAGTGAACCTTAGTTTTTCATGCTTTGGCCTAATCAAGTAAAAAGGGTTATGGTTCATCCTAATTAGTTTGTCTCACTGAGACGGAAGAAAAGTTGATAATTGTGTTAAGTCTCTTGTTCCAGTGAATATTTTCTTTGAATTCTTATCCAAAATGTTTGTAAGACGGTAAGTGTGGATCAGAAAAGATCTCCTTAATGGAGCAACAAAAGAAAAGAAAAAATGTTATAACAATTAATGAAAAAAAAAAAAAATATAATAAAAAAAATATGTATATTCAACAAAATTGGTTTAAAAAATGAAAGAAATAAAATATGAATGAATGAAAAAAAAAATACAACAAAAAATATAAGAAAATATCATTACAAAGATTGAATTATAAAAAAAAAATAATAATATAACAAGGTCCACACTCGTCTATCCTATTTTCTATCTATTATGCAATGATTTATCACTAATGTTATTGTTAGATTTGTTTGATCTGTCGTGATTATTGAAGTCTGTGACAATATTAAGGACTTCTCTAAAAGTCAGAAGTTGATTATTTCCTTATCATGTATCTTTGTTGTTTGCCAAAGCAGTATATTGTGTAAAATTAGGCAGAGATGGAGGCATCTAAATAATATGTATGTTAAGGGTTTCTTGGTAATTTCTAAACTATCGTTTCTCTGATAATGAATGATTACGTTGCCAATATTGTATCATGAGTGCAACGATAGTAATGCTAATAATAATGTCTGTTGAACAATTAATATTTGCTGATTAACTTATGGGAACACTACAATAATGTAATATGCTATATCGAGGGGTTTGGATTGGTCAGAAATAAATGTTTTTTCAATATTATTAATTCACTTATTTGCTTATTGTTCAGGGGAAGCTCTTTATTGGAAGGGATATCTGTTCTGGGTGAAAAAGTCTCACCCCCATCTTTAGTTCATTTTGTTCAAAACACATCAGTGGGTGGATGTGCCATAATGGGCACTTTCTCAATCCCTCCGAGACTCAACCCCTCTGAGACTCGACCCCTCTGAGACTTGACCCCTCTGAGACTTGACCCCTCTGAGACTTGACCCCTCTGAGACTTCACCACGAGGAGACGATTCGCGAGCTCCTGAGTACCAGTCTCGCGAAGCTCCAGAGTACGTCGTGCCTGGCTGATCCACGCGGGCCGCTGATACTCGCGTTCTGTGAACTGCTCACAATTTATAGTGAATTCACCAACGGTGTCGACCTCTTTACGGCATGTGTGAACTTCAATTACCCTCCGCCACCGTTTACCCAATTGTATGGTGAATCGTCAGCCTGAAACCTGTTTCCCCTCCTCTGCCTACACCTCCCCTCTCACGCCTGCTTCGAGCGCCGCTGCGATCTTGCAAGCCGCCTGTCTCTCTCTCTCTGCTACTGACCTCAGACAAGGAAGGAACTCTCGCTCTCGGGCCCGGCTTCTTCCCATCGGCAAGAGTACATTATCCTCAGGCAATTTAGTATTTTATGTATTGTGCTCCTAAAGCTTACTTGGTTATTAAATGTATTATTACTGTTGGAAATCAACCATATTGTTTGTTAATTTTTTACTCCTAACCACCTATATTCTCGTCAATTCATTCTCGCGACGTGTGTGCGTTGCAACTTTAACAACTTTTTCTATTATTTTAGCAAATACAGATAATAGGGATATTGGTCTGTAATTATTTACGTTCATTTTATCACCTTTTTTAAAAATTGGTATCACTATTGCAGTTTTTAATTGTTTAGGAAATATTCCAGTATACATACTTAGATTAGCAATATGGGCAAGGACCTCCGAAATATTTGCATTTACTTCTTTTATAACTTTTGTGGAAATATTATCAACACCTTTAGATTTTTTAGACTTTAATTCCTTAATAATGCTGCTAATTTCTTTCGCATCAGTAGGAACAAAAAACATTGAGTCAATTGAATTGGAGGTTGGGAATATTTCTTTGTATTTATTCGTATTACTTTCAAAATAATTGTTCTGGGTCAATTCTTGAATTACTTTACCATAATGTGAACTAAATTCGTTTACAATGTCCTGGCACTTAGTGACAACGATACCATTACTAGTTCTAATTTTTACACAATTCTCATTTCCTTGCTTTCCTCCCGTGAGTGAATCTAAAATGCGCCATTGAGCAGCGGTATTATTGACATTACTACCAAATAGGTCCCTGTAATACTTTTCTTTGCGCTTTTTAATATCATATTCTAATCTTTGCGTGTACGATACGTAGTACCTATTTAGCTTTTCATTTTCAGGGTGTTTCCTCATTTTTTTATACAGAAAATTTCGCCTAGAAATTCTCCCGCACAAAGCGTAAGTCATCCATGGCCTCTTCATTCCTCCCGATCTGTTACTGTCTGACACGTATTCAACTTTTTCAATGCAGCATTTCAATTTATTTATAAATATTTCATAGGCTTCATTGACATTTTGTTGTGAATAAACATCATTCCAGTCACATCTTAGCAAACTATTATTTAGATGGTTAAAGTTTATCCGGCAATGGCTTCGATAAACTCGTTCGTATATATTAATGGGTACATTAATATTTAAAGAACATGATACAGCATGATGGTCTGTTAAACCCCAATCGTCCGCTCTTCCCTCATACTTATAGTTATCTCTACTTCTGCAAAAAATGTGATCTATACATGTACTACCCGTTTTGCTAATTCTAGTTGGTACTCGAATAAGCTGGTCCAGTCCATGACTAGCCATAAGGGTTTGATATTCAAAGGAAATATCGTTGGGTTGTAATATACATAAATTAATATCACCAATTACAATTAAATTCCTCTCACGAGAGATGGTTAATACATTCTCCAATTCACTCAAAAAATGTTCAACAGGATTAAAATTAAGTCTATATACACCAATAATGCTTATCCAAGAAGAATCATTTATCTCTACTGATATTTTAACCATATCATCAGTTTTCAATTCACCCAGATCAATAGAAGAACACTCATAAGTATCTGCTACATATGCAATAACTCCTCCAGCCCTATAGTTATTATTACACACATCAAAACTCCGATAGCCAGTTATTTGATACATAGATACTTCAGTGTCATTGACCCAAATTTCTGTCAAAACAATTACAGCGGGTTTTATATCGAGATTAATTAGTTGAAATACAAATTTATCAAAATTAGCTCTTAGACTTCTTATATTTTGATGCAAGACAAGGAACCTGCCACCATTAAATCCACTATCATTAACAGTACTCTGCATTTTGTTAGTAAAGATAGGTTGAAGACATACATAACTCACTCACAGAATGCTTACAGTTTCTCCAGGTCATCAGAGGATTTCAGAGTGATTACTTGATCATTCTCCTTCTTCCTCATGAGTATTGTCCCATGCCTTAGCCATAAATATTTGTATCCCTTTTCTTTCTTCGCAAGACGCGCAGCAGCGAAGAGTCTCCTCCGACCTGGACTCAGGCTCTCGTTTATGTACACCGGAGTATCGGTCGCCAAGCCCAGGTGCCGTGTGGAGAAGGTCCTTTTCACTCGCCTCTTTTGAAGAATTTCTTCTTTTGTATACCTACGGACGAATTTGACTATGATACCTCTCGTTCCGCCTTCGTGTCCCTTCTTTCCCAATCGGTGGCATGTGTTCACCATATCGTCGGTTATTTTAACACCAAGGGCGACCCCCACACTTTTCACGATTTCTAAGGTATTTTCATTTGGTTGCTGGGGAATGCCGTGTATTTCAAGGTCATTAACGCGAGAATATTGCTCTTGGTCGTCTAACCTCTTTTCTAATTCACTCACTCGAGATTTTAAGACAACATTTTCTTGCCTAAGCAAGTCTATTGTCGCTAAATATTCAGCAATCTGCGCTGAGTTTTCTTGAAGCACTTTAGTATTTTCATCTAATCTATTGTGCACAAACTCAATAGCCTTGTTCAAGTCCAATTCCATGCGTTTCCTGTCCTCTTTAGCTTCTTCTAGAAGGTTTATAATATGAGAGATACTAGCAGTGTCCGTATCCGCCAGTGGAACTACTGACATGCTCTTACGTTTTTCCGCAGCACAGGTAGGACAACGCCAACTTTGCTTTTCAGCGCCAATATACTCGATATCCTCTTTGGACAAGTGAACACAAGTAGCGTGACACTGAGTTTGACATTCACTGCAGGTAATCCTCAGCTGGCGCTTAAGAACATTCACATTACATACACTGCAATTAGCCATTTTAAACTGCGGTTTCCACTTAATATTAGTAACTCGAGCTTCTAAATTGAGTAGGAAGTTATCCTCGTAATTGAATGCACTTATACTCTGGACGCAACTGAACACATCACTGAGGCACCTGCCTGTCTCGAGCGAAGCACCAGCCCACGTCTGTCTCGCGTGGAAGCTCAACCATGACTGTTTTGCTAACCATTTTGATACAATGTCTAATTTTTGAAAAACCATAGAACACGAAAATCCATGAATTATCCAGGCTCAGCCATATCCTCACCTTTACAATCAAGCCTCAGTGTTTAAAAAAAATTGCATCGTTTAAGCCCTGTCTTCACCCTGAATCATAATGAGGTGAAAATGGCCATGAGAAAGCAAGTTTATTGAATGAACTTAACTCGACGGTGTATCTGAGATTTGAAAAGAGTGTCATTAATCTGCAATCATGTACAGCGTAGCTAGAATTAGAGTTATTATTCAAGCGAAGCTCACATTTCCCTTATCTTTTGCCGAATGCAACGAATGTATTAATGACTAACAGATTTGCTTAATATTTCCGTAAGAGTTTTATACTATCTATGAGTGATACCGCAACATGGCTCCTTGATCAATAGAGTGGGCCGAAAAATGACTTTTTTTCTGGAAAAAATTTGCCTTGTGCGGGAACTTATATTTGCCAACTTAAATCAGGGTCTCAGATCCGAAATGTTTTCAAAATCGGATGTTACGAAGGTCGTTCAATAAATCTTTAGAAAAATATATAAAAACAAATTATATTGGGTCAATTTTTTAATATTTTCATTACAATCATCTTTTAGCCATATAAAATTTTTTAAGCATATTTCCAAGCTATTTAAGAC
The DNA here is from genome assembly GCF_921293095.1 of Ischnura elegans. Lineage (NCBI taxonomy): Eukaryota > Metazoa > Arthropoda > Insecta > Odonata > Coenagrionidae > Ischnura > Ischnura elegans. The sequence continues at coordinate 90,157,053 of NC_060251.1, read as the reverse complement.
GTCCAAAAAGTATAAATTCGGGATCCCTACAGAATAGGCATTGTTTTGGGCGATCACCTCTTCCTTAGACGTAAACCTTTGTCCACAAAGCAATTTTTTCAAGATGTGAAATTATTAAAAGCCACCGAAGGCCAAATCTGGCGAATGCGGTGAATTTTGTAATGATTGAAACTTCAATTCTATAATTTTTGTTATTGATTTTGAACAGGTGTGCAACCGTGCATTGTCTTGTTGAAGGAAGACTTTTTTTGCTTCAAATGAGGCGCTTCTCTTGATTGCTAGCATCAACCGGTCCAATAACGATGCACACTACTCTCCTGTCATAGTTTTGCCCTGTTTCAATCAATCGATGCAAATAATTCCGCATACATTCCAAAATATCGTTGCCATAACTTGACCGGCACATTTCAATATCTTCGCCAGCTCTGGAGCCAGTTCATCATCAAAATTCCATTGTTTTAGCAGTTATTACGTCTCTGTAGTGCAGTGATGATTTCATATCTCACCAAAAGTTATAAACTGATGCGAAAAATCCTCAGGATTGCGAAGGAAAAGCGCCAAAACAGCCTTTGAGTTGACCGCCCGATTGAGCTTATTCTCCAATGTGTGAAAACGCGGCAGTAATCTTGCCGATATTTTTTTTCACACCCAAATTTTCGTGCAAAATTAAATCAATCGTGCATTGTGATATGCCTGTGGCCTTACCTATATCGCGAAATTTGATTCATGCAGCACTTAAAATCATATCGTGGATTTTGTCAATCATTTTGGGGGTTAGACACTTCCACAGAGCGTTCGGAATAATGTTCATTACGAGGATGTACGGCAGTGGCGCATACAGATGGGGGGCGCAGGGGGCGCGCCCACCCCTTGCGGGTTCGCCTGTATTGACGAACATTGCAAAACCACAATTGTAACTTTTTTATATCATAAGATGGCATTGTCTTTTACATGTTTATAATCACTTTAAATAACATTTTCATATACTTTGCCTGTGTCTTGATCATCTTTTATTACGATAAAAGTAAAGACAACTCAAGATATGTTCCGCCCCCCCTTGAGTTTTTTCTGTATCCGCCACTGATGTACGGCAACGTTTAAACTCATGTACCCAATTGTAATTAGCTTCAAAAACAAGAGCAGGTCTTCCATAAGCTTCATGTAAGTTATCTTTGGTATATTTCGACGTTAACTCTTCCAAAAACAAATGTTTGATCATCGCCCAAAACTCAATTTAATCCATTTTCATAAACAAATGAAAGTTGCTCTCTACAATCGTCAACAATAATTAAACCATGGGATAGAAACAACAGTAAATTTAACAGCCGACTAGTCACGAGTGCCACTTACTAGTCAACATTATATTTGATACTAAGAGAGTAATTTCTTGGAGATTCTAAGGACTTATTGAAAGACCCTCGTATTAACCATATGCTTCCGGGCCTTGATATTTAAAAAATTTACACTCGAAATTTTTCGTTTTTAACTCACCCATTGTAAAGCCATAAAATTCTTTAGATAAAATTTTAAATTCTCGTAAAAAATATAATCCAGAATATTGAATTCATGTTTTATTTCTAAAACGGGCTTAGTCGCGCAGAGTTTTTTTTATAGGCGTTTGTCTCCAAATTCAGCCTGATTTTTTTCAAAATGTTAAACTTTAGGGCATGGGGGCAGTAGATAACAAAATGCATTTTGGAAATATTTTGGATCTGGGGCCCTGATATTAGTTGTCAATTTCCTCTCACAGAGTAAATTTTATCCTGAAAAATAGATAAATGATTTGACTACACGCCCTACTGACCAATGTTTCTATTGAGCGAATGGGGAAATAAACTAATTTCCCTAAGGGATAGTGTATGTATTTTTCGACGAACATCGCATGTGAACGCTGAAACTTGATTGATATTATATACTATAAAAGTTTACCGAGTATTCATGGAGAGTCAAGCTTGTTCCACCAAATTAAAACATTTTGATGAGGAAAGAACCATTCTCGTATGATTGGAACGTTTTAAATTAAATTTTAAGGGGCTTTTAAAGCAATTACAACGAATTGGCTATTATCTATGTCATTCGTTACAGTGATTGATTTTCACGGCCAAGTTTTTGTTTAACCTTCGAATTTGGGGAGAAGTATTTAACAAATTCACAAATGTAAAAGAAAAATGTGGGCAAAGAGTGAATGCACAGCTGAAGCCTTTTTATGAAGTACAGTGCAGTGCCACAGGGAAATTAATCAAGTTATATTCCACCAGGTTTCGCTTCTAATTCAATCGCATTTCTGGCTCGGAAAGGGTGAAATTTTAAAGCGGGCATAATATTTTTTTAATCGAGAGGGTAAATAAATTAGATGTGATTAACTAAATCATTTATCCAATAGAATGTAATTCATTGATCGTAAAATAGGAAAAAATAAGAACTTGAACAATATTTAGCAATAACATTTGATTTTTGATCATATCTACAATATTTATAATTTTGATGCGTCAATTATCCCTCCAGCAGGCGCGCCATATTCTCTAACACTAGCGGGCGCGCGTGGCACTCAGTGCAACACTTGGTTTTCCGCTGATATTAATTACAAAAAATCGAATTAAGAAGCGTATATTCAATACCTTGTTTTCTAATAGAACTTTACATAGTTTAGACATACAGTACAGATTTTTAAGCACTTTTATAATAAAAAATGTTTTATCACATTTTTTTTAGCAATGCCAAAAACTCAGTTTTTATGTCTTAAGGTTTTTAACGTCATTTATGCACACTTTTTTCAGGTAGTAACTGTTTAACAGTGCTTTCGGAAAGAAAAGTTATTACACCTCCCACATTTGATTGTCGTTGATATGTTCTTTGCACGGCCACACAATACGCACTTTCCGCGTTTCTTACTTGCTGTCTCGCTCACCTCTTCAACTTGCAAGTCTTCATTTCGATAACTTGACAAGAATATTTTAATGTCAGCTGGTAGAGATAATATGTTTGACCTATTTTTCAAGTGTGCGTTCATCAATATGTACGATAAAGTTTTCAGGAATGTCCTCCTGCAATGTTCATTTGTAGGATTGTTTGCCCTTTATAATATGTGAGCATTGATTCCTGCGATGTCCAAAAATCTATAAAATAAAACTAATGGCCACCTTTTCGTAAATCTGGACACAGAATACATACAACCGTGGTCAACCGTGTCGACACCTGTTTTCGTTGCATCGTAATCTATTATAAGACATGGTTTATTTGAACCTTCATCTGTGATCCCCTCATCATGCATCGTTGAAAGCAACAACACCGCCTTGTTCTTCTTTGTAACATATGACAGTAGGGTAATGTCTTTCTGAAACCCGTAGAGAGATGACCCTACAGCGCGCGTCTTGTTTGGCAAAAATTCAGGCAGAAAATCTCTTTTATTTTTTTTCAGCGTGCCAATGGTTGTAATGTTTTTTCTGAGGAGATGCCTGGCAAGCGGATAACTAGCATACCAGTTATCTGTGGTAAGATTACGATTAGTTGCCTCAATTGATCTTACAAGCCTCTTGACAACATCTACTGGTGTGTTTGACACTAAATATGGACCATTCATCTGCTTCCCGCAATACACTTCGAGATTACTGGTGAAGAATATTTTGGCATCACACATAGAATAAAAATTTATCCCGTATTTCGCGGGTTTGCTCAGTATATATTGAATGAAACTTCAACGGCATCTGTATGTTTGCAGCATTTCGTCAATTGTCACAAATTCACTCATTTTATATGTTTTTTGACAATTTCCTATGAACGAGTTTATTATTGTTCGGATTGCAGCTAATTTATCTGTTTGTTTTCGGAAATCCCTACTTGCTCTGTCGTCAAATCTTACTGATCGTAAAATAAACAAAAATCGCTTGTAACTCATAGCTGGCCTTAGAATTTGCATTCCTGATCCATCTTCAATACACAAGTCTAAAGAATTAGCATGAAAACCTTTTTTCATGCCAATTAGAAAAAGTATTTTCAGCACAGCCATAAATTCTGTTCTTGTCATTTCCTTACAATCCCTTTCCCTTGAATAGTGGACAAGAGCAATTTTATTTTGAATGTACTCGTTTATTTGCATCACAATTTCATCAATCATGTCTATATCTATACATTTTCGAAAAGCCGCAGCCTTATCAGGAGTATTTCTTGCACAGAGTTTTGTCCTTGGTAGGGTTTTCATAATGTTTTTGCGCTTGATCTTTGTAGCACCGCAAAAAGAAGTTTTTTTTCACTTGCAAGATTTATCAACTTTTCCAAAAAAATGATTATCACCATCTTTATCACAATCTTCAGCAGTTGTAGGTTCTTTCACGTCACCATCAGACGTAGCTTCATCAGTCTCTGCCGTTATCACGAGGGGAAATATTTTCCTCCTCATCTGTGTCATCAATTTCCTCAATGCTGACTTCCTGTTCCTCGTCTGACAGCTCTTGTAGTACACTCAGATAGTCTTCTTCGGTAATGAATCTTCGTGCCCTAAGCAGTGTGATAATTAGCTTTTGAATTTTTCTACATCGAAATCCCATAAAAGGATAACAAAATATCCAATGGAAATTATTTCTAAAAATGTACTCACATCAAAGGGCTCACGTTGGAAAAAATGCCACAGGTCAATTTCCAAAAGTTTTTTCTCCACACACAGCTGCTTCCACACACCATACACTTAGCTGTTAGCTCAATCTGATTCAGAGAAGGAATGGTGAAAACTCTTGTGTTCCCACCAACACACCTCACGCTACATCGTACAGAAAGAAACAACGTTGATCAATAATTGCCACTACGGGATAGTATTACATCACCAGGCGCGCGTTGCACAGAGTGCAACAAAGACGACCAGTTCATCTACTTATTCGTTTTATTTCCAAAATTCGGGAAGCTAGGCGCTTGAATCAATAACAGAAATCTTCATAGTGATACAAAGAAGGAATAATTGGTGCGTTTGGTTCACTGACCAACTAATATTAATAACGTGAGACCGAAACGGCACAATGTTGCACTTTGTGCCACAGCGCGCCCGCTGGAGGGTTATTTGTTGGTTTAATAATCGAAATTTATTTTTCGTCTTATTTTTTGAGGTTAGTGTTATATTTTGAGGTTGCAGTGTGATTTCAGTTTTTAAAAACATCTGAAGTGTGCATACCCAAAAAATATCCGACGTTTCAACTTTCATTCTATCTTCCTGGAAAATATTTAATATGTAATATAGGATGCATCACTTAAATATTCAATGAGTATGTTTCTCTACTATATTGCGTGAAGAAAACTCAATGAAGGGAGTTGAAAATTATTTGACTTCGTTAAAAAATCAGTTGTTTATGTGTTTTTATATTTTTCATAATTATTTCTTGTTTCTAATGGTATCTGCATCTTCTTGGTTTTATGCAAAATCAAATGGAAATTGATTTTTTCTTGGAGTAGATGGACAAAAAATTGAAAACCATTTTATTTTGAATCAGTTTTCCATCTGTTATTTTTTGTTCTTTTAGCAAAACTAATAAATCTCACGCATACGTGGAGTGGATTTCAATTAGTTACAGAACAAAATATGCGGTTAAAATCCAAATAATCTCAAAGGATTAGGAAAGTTCACACGAAGGCAAAAATATGGGCATATAGGGCGCGATTTAATTTATGAGAAATAAATAGTTCGATTAGTGACTACCCATGTAATCGACGACAACAGTGTATCCTAAGAATTTCAGTTCCTCTTTCAGACTGTAATTGTTAATGCAGTGAGGTATAGGTATTTGAATCTACTATCTTGCTGTAGTCGAAGGCATTCATATGTGGTTGATCTTATTCGTTACCTTTTCACAAAAGGAAAGTAGGGAAAACATTCTGAGCGTTCGTAATTTTTTTCTAATTAAACAGCACAAGACTGTAGTGGATCCGAATGGCAAATTATCACGTTGATTTACCCGTAAGTACTTAAATGGCTCTCATCGGATATTTGTTTCCATTGTTAAGTGTGAATAGTAGAAGCTGTAGTAATGAGAGTCTTTATCATATATACCAACACGTATAAATGGGTGATAAGTTATTTTCGCAACGTTTGAGTGAAGCGATAGAAAATCTGAAGATATAAGTTCCCATAAAGAGTGAAAATGTGAATACCTATTAGTATTATCAATAAATGCGAAAAATTGAACGAAAATTGTTTGTCGGATAAACATTTTTATTTCGGCAAATGGGGAAATTTTAATTCAATGTGTTTCCATGAAACAATTTCCTCGAGGCTTGTGATTGCGTTTTCAGTCGCCATCGAATTGAAACGGCGCTGCTTGATTGAAACCTGCTCGTTGTACTGAGTTTTCATGGGAAATGAAACCACGGATTTTAAATTTTAACGACTAAATGAGGAAATACGTAAGCATTTAGAATGATGGCTCCGTTGACAATGGAAATACCCGTGTAATTTTGAAACTTAATTGCGATAAAATTCCTGAATTTTGTTAATGCTTGATATTTACGGCAGTCGCATCTTTTTCGAGTGAGAAGAAAAATGTGTAGCCAATTTAATGGTATTTACTTGCAAAAAAAGACAAAATTAGTCGAGAAATTGCGATTAATACTGTAATCATTATTTATGTCTACTTCTATTTCCTATAATAATTTTCTACTCTATTTCAATGACTATAAAGCTGATTAATCAGCATTGACATGCAAATAATTCCTAAATTTATCGATAAATCGCGATTTAAACTGTAATTATTATTCCTGTTCATTGCTAATTCCACTCATTTTTTACTTTATTGCAATTATTGTGAAGATGATAAATTGAAACTGTATTTGAAGTGACACAGGGTATATGTATTATAAAAATTTCATTCGCAGATTATGTGGGAGACATTAATAACATCCTAGAAAGGATAAAAATCGTTTCATTATTCCAACAATCCTAGTGGAATAAATGCAATAGTGCAGTATATTTTCTTCTGTTTCTGTCTTGTAATTGATTCCAAGAAAATGTTCCGCCTATTTAATTAAAGAAACTACGATTGATCATTGAATCGGCAAGTTTCGCTAGTGAATAGTGCTATACAAGCAAGGCAATCAAGGAAGAGGTGTACAGCAATATCAGTTGATTTGAACCACAATTATGAGGTTTCGTTTGAATCCTTTTTTGCTATATGTTTCCTGGAAAGCCAAGTAAGTAATACATTCATCAGGAATCTATGAATACACTTCATTATTACAGATATTGGTTACGCCTACAACTACTGGAAGGGTCGATAGAGGCAGTACCCTGTACAGCGAGTAAGACACGGAATGAAAGTACACAACCTAGGTAACTTTTCACTGGAAAATGATTTATTGGCACAACGCGTTTCGACGCTGAGGCGTCATCATCAAGTACAAGTTCCAATAAATAATTTTCCAGTGAAATGTTTCCAAGGTTGTGTATTTTCATTTCAACATGGATTTCCACAGTGTAAAAGCCGAATCAATTGAATTAACGAGTAACATGTTATTGAGCTTTCATTTAAACATTTTCTTGTTAATTGACATTTAATATATTTTACAACTTCAATCTTAATATCTGAGTAATGAAGATTTTATGGTTTTAATAGTAAAAATGTATTAATCGTCCTGTGAAGGCAGTTGTACAAAGGTGACTAAAAAATTTGAATTTTTTTTCTATAAAATTATTTAGTAATTATATATTGTAAATATCTTCTCGTAATATTAGTTGAACAATGCAAACCAAGCAATTTTGATACGATTACCTAATGTTAACAAAAGCGCCATCTATGTTTCGTGCGGTACATCACCCCACTTCACCCAACCTGCACCTAAGGTGTTCACTGATTGGAAAACCTTGTAACGATTAAGTGATAATGAGCAAATATTAGTATAGTAACCCACCGATTGAGGTAGGTTTCCATGGAGTACTAAATTCGCATTCTTGCAGCCTCCCCTTCCTTTATATCCTTCCTTCTTCAATTCACTGTAAAGCCTACCCCCCTTTCAATCCTATTAATTCCATTCATCTCCCTTGTTTACTTAACATTCTACCCTGTAACACTGCTTTTAATATCCTCTCCTATCTAATACTCGCTCTATCCATACATTCTTTCTCCTTCGTATCTCATTAAGAAGCTCCCTCTCCTTGCCCACCATATCCAGCACTTCGTCGATCCTCCTCCTGTCCGTCCACTTAATCGTCTCCATTCTACTCCACACCCACATCTCATTAGTAAAAAGCTATGAAGTACTGAAAATTCATTTGTTTAACCTCGTTTTTCTTCGGACTTGCCATTAATAGCTCCATCTTTAGTGCTATAAATTGCCAACGGGAATAATTACAGTTGATACAGTTTGAATAAAGTTTATTCATTTCAAACTGGAATATTTAAACCGTGCATTTGTATTGACAATCAGTGATAGAACTACAAGGAAAGTGATGGAATGAGTGAACATGCCCATCGGGGCTTTTAAGAGCTGAAATATCATCTGTTAGTCTCTACCTAATGCACGGAAAATGTCAAAAAATCATCAGTATGACCTTGGAAATTGGATTTTAACTTTTGAATTTTTTGTTGCATTTTTAGCAGGAAAATTATGGCTCTCGTTTATTTTTCTCCTGATGCATCATTCCTATAAGCCTAATAAATCCACCTGGCGCAAAGGGATAAAGTTTAACCCTATTTTAGGAAAATCGTTTATCTATCAAAGTTTGTCCTTTATTTAAATCCTTAAAATATGTAAACCTTAAGGCTTGTCCAGTACTCGTTAAATTTACTCATTATTCATCAACGTCTGCCGTTACGCTAGAGTTTTAATTTTGCAAAATGAGGCATTAAACGCTCGAAAATGTTACAAAAATCTGTACGGTCGATAAATCAAACTATAATGACGTTTCCCTCATAAATTTACGTCAATATATTTGCCGTTAGCCGCGTTAAACAAATCCACCGTGCCCGTTGCACTGCCGGCAGACACGATCCTGTGTCTCTTCCCTCCATATGACGTTGGTCAAGCAAACGAGAGCCATCAATTATCGAGATGCTTCTCAAAGCATAATAAATAGCGCAGGCTGGAGAAAGCCATGTGAGGGAGTCGTGTATGATCACGGAGAAATTGATGTATCCACACACGTCATGGCGATTGGATACTTTCACTCAGTGAATTTTTCATTTTCATTTATTTATCAAGTTTTGAAACGCCTTTTTTTCGCTCAATTTCCCTTTTCCAGTTAATATGAGGTAAATATAAGTATTAAACGAAAGTATAAAATCAATTTAATGAACGTTGCGTGTATATTTGAATATGCTACACATGCTGACGTAAATCCCTGGATCACTAGCAATATTTGTTTATATTATTTAGGCCTGGCGTTACGGTCAGGGGCGGATCCAGGATTTTTTTTTATAGGGGGGCACTGGGGTCTGACAGGTTTTCTCATATTTGAGATTAAAAAATACAGCAATTACTGTAGAAAATATTCTCTTTATTTAGATATGAAAGTTATTCACATTAAAATAAATGATGGAGGCTCCGTAATACACAAAATATAACAAATGTAATGATGACCGTATTAAAATCTTGTCTATTTTTTAAGCGTCTTTGTCCCACGAAATGCACAAATGAAATGAAATTCCTCAGAATATTACCAGTTAAGGTTTAGTTACTTGTAGTATTTTGTGAATCGCCGAGTCCTGTCTCCCCTCCCAAACTGACTTTACCATTCTCCTCATCAAATCACAATAAAGTCTAATCCCTTTCATTGTAATCTATAAATTCAATTTTCTTCCTCCACTTCCCTCGTTTAGGTACCTAGTAGCATTTTTCCCTCTTAGAAACCCGCTGTCTCCTTAGTAGCTCCATTATAAATTTCATCTCTTCATCCATCACATCAATAGCACTAGTACTACTTCTTTGTTCTTCTTCCTCTCCGTTTACTTCATCTTTCTGATTCTCCACCACGCGTATTTTTCAAACGTCATCATATTGCCTAGATTCAACTCCCAATAGAGCAGAAACGCGAGGAATTTTCATGAAATAAAATTTGGGAAAATTTTGAGGCACGGGTGAATAATGGCGACATTTATCAAGGAAAGGGTAAGAGAAAATTATAGAACACTGGTGAATAATGACGTATTTCTATGAGAAAATGATAAAACCTCTTATATCATCCATGGCATAAGGATGGTGTAATTAATAAAATTTTACGAATGAAGAAATGCATAGAGAAATAGAAATGTTGACAACAGAACACACGCACTTCCACTCAGCGTACCTACTAATTAATCTGCCATATTATTCTAATAGGTGAAAACAGTATCACTAGTTCTGTCACTGGTACATATTAAAGTCTCAGCTCGTATCTTGACCCGAAAACTTATAAAGTAAATCTGTGAAGTAAATGAAACTCTTATCACCACTGAGCGAATACGTCACTATAATTTGAGGGTGAGGAGGTAAAACTTAACGAAGAGGGGAGGAGCAGACAGAGAAAGCGAGTGATAAGTGAAGACGTATAATTAATAGTAATAATTATGAAAATAATAACAATAAATCATGCATACCGTACGAAATCAGCAATTTAAAATCGTATGTTCAGAATTTTTTAAACTCAGAATAAAAATATGAGAGTGTTTGATGAATCCCGTACCTCGCCTAGAACCAGAAAAAATGCCGAGGGGGGAAGAATAATATAACTATCATAAAATGTTTGTTACACAAAAACAAATGGTACAGAATAGGAGCCTGAATACATAAATACTGGATTAACTTTAGCTAGTCATGAAGGAGAACCTGTTTTACAGTTACCACTGTTAACCGTTATAAATTTTTAGGCACAGCATTTGAATTAGCAATGCATACCTAGATATAACTTGGTATTACATCAAAGGAATATGTCCTCCATGTTTTGTGTTGTAAATAACCAAGTCTATATATTATTCATAACTTAGTTATGATTTTTCGATGTTAGACATGAATACGGTAATGCATTGTACACCTTTGTGCTTATGAACAAGAAACAACGTTTATATAGCGTTAGGCCTATTTGTTAACTATTTTAAGAGTTATGACATAAGATAAATGGGGAAGGGAGAGGGATGAATAAGGGCTAGTGGATAGATTGATAGAGAATGGGCCTAAGAGGAAAAGAAAGTTCAATGTAGGTTGACGAACAGGCCGGAGTGATCATTAAAATGTCCCAAGTGAACCTGTCTTAAGCAGAATTATCACAGATAATATTTCAGAAATGTCCAGAAATATGTCATTATGGTTGTATGTCCATGTTCGATATATTCTGTCTCTCTCCTCAATTATATATATTTTCTTTAGGTCTTCTTCTGTCATTCTGTATGTACTCCGTTAACACTGCACCTAGAGTGATAAATGAGGTATTATTTTGAACGTAGAATCACCGGATTCTGACTGTACACACTTGATCTCACATTTCACTAATTGCCCATTAATTTGACTTAAAATGTTCGATTTTTTCCATGTCGATTACTCGCTCGAGGTATATCGACTCCACATAATTTTTCAATGCTAAACTTCAAAATAGTGTTTAAAAACCCGTTAAATCCATAACTAAACCAAAGAAACGTAACAGAAGCAGGTACAAATATTTAAAGTAAAATCTAAGTGAAAGTGCATAAATTTTTGCACGAGTTACCTATTTACACCAAAAGATGAAGTTCGCCATGAAAAAATATTTAACTTAGCCGGGATTACCTATTTATCTTTAATAACAAAATTTTCATTCCACGCTCATTAGTACCGACAACAATTATTCTCTTGGCTGAGCTTCCCAAAATGGGCGCCGGCCCTCGAGATACAACACTATTTTGGAGGACATATCCCCTTTCCCCCTTCACATTGCCCTCAGGCACATCATCCCCTGTTGCTACGACACAACTTTCCGGCGAACTTCCGGAGATGGTTTCCGGAGCTGTTAGCCGGAGTGTGCGGAATGGCTCATGTACGAGGAAGTCACTGTTGGAAAACCACCCTTCTCTCCTTGCACCATCATGAGCGCTTCCCCTCAGCACACACAATTAGGGGCTTTAGAGAACGTTAACACTATTTTTTCTGTAGTAATTAACTAGGTAACGTCCAGAAATTTGTTTCGCCTTTTCTCGTTTTCCTTTTACTCTCTTTATAATTCTTGAAATACTACTTAGCTGGGGCTTATAGCTGTCATTTCGTGCTGGTAATTTTCAGTTTTCCAGGGGGTCATAAAATGGATCTTGTTGATATCTTCTTTAATTATATTTAATCGATGAGAATAAACTAAAATGGTAACCTTCCACACAATTTTATTAGCTAAAGTACCGACCCGGTTTCGACGCTGTGAATTATACATTTAATCGGGTTTTAGAAGTACTTTTTTGATTTTTCAATCTCCCAAATAAGTCTTCATATTTAAGAGTAAAAATTGTAAATTGAAGTGTTTGAGTCCATCATTATTAGCCAACAATCCTAAGATTGATTTGACACAGCTCTCCAACCCTCTCTCCAACTCGCTAGCATTTTCATAGCAATGCATTTCTTCTCTTTTACATCCGTGATAACATGTCCTATGTAACTCATTCGGGACCATCCCTTACCATTCTTTCCTTCCACTTGTATTGCTGTCTCCTTTGTAAATCCACCAGAAATTTCCTCTCATGGCCCACCATATCAAATGGCACTAGTACCACTTCATAGCGAATATCTCGAACGCCTCCAGCCCTCCCTTGTCCTCCATCCCTCGCGTCCGTGTTTCCACGCCATAAAGCGGGATACTCCAGAATAGCTTCTAAAAGGGAAATATTCGTCACTCCAAAGACTCTGAAGCTCTCATTCAGATGCCATGAATAGAGGTCGAAAAATGTATTTAATTTTTCATACAGTAATAAAATGCTTGTTATCAAAAGGTTATCCGTCAAGCAGTTATTTCCGGAGCATTCCGAAAGGCTTTCCGCTGGTGTTGACTAAATTTTTATGGGATGACTCTGGTGCGAGGAAATCAAACGCACTGTAGAGAAAGCTGACGCCAGTTCAGTTTCAGTCATTTATTTAACATGGCATAGATTTAGTTTTCCTATATACATTTTCTCCTTCATTTTTCTCGTGGCAGAATGGACGCATGGCGGAGAATTTCAAGGTATTTTAGACAGCTCGATAAATTAATAATAGATATCTTTCAGGGTGACAATTATAACTCATTTTTTAACTTCAATATATTTTCAGGCCCGCTAGAAAAGATAAACTAAGAGAGATATTTTGCCGAACGGATAGGTTAAGAATTTGTTTGTTCCCAAACAGCAAACGGAGTTAGTAAATTTGGAGAAAAAGTTTTCCTAAATGACGTAAAACATGTCCTTTTTTATTTTGTCGTGCTATAATGGACAAGATCATGAGAAGAAAATGAAAGGAATAGACTGCAAAACAAAGAGATTTAAAATTTCATTCATTCCTCGCATTATTAAGAATAGCGATTCTATCTCGACTAATACATTTAATGGCGTCATTATCGGAGACTACTCATTGTATGATTGTATGTTTTCCTACGTTTGCATGAATTTGCTTCGGAAGTTACCAAGTTTTGCGTTTGTATGAATGTGTTGGTATATTTCATTATTTTGCGTAAAATTTTTATGACCGTGTGGAATAGTTACTTTTACATGAGTGTATGAGATTACTCTTGCATGCTGCATAATGGTAACTTATCTCCTTTTTCTTATCTTGAACACCCTTGATGTTGCTCGCAGGGTATTGTGCACATGTAGATGTAGATTTAATAAATTCTAGGCGGTACTGAGCACACACATCTCATTTTATTTTTTTTATTTTTTTTTTAACGGCTTATGTCCTAACACCCCCCGCCACACACCCACTGAGGTGGATTTTGGCATAGTATGTAGATGTAAATGACTACAATAGGATTGTGAGGGGATGGCTTGTTCACCCCGGGGGGCCGTAAAATGCTGAACACCGTGCCGGCGACGGTTTTGAATTCCGCTTGGATGTAGACACGGCGCCCCCTCGAGCCGTTTGGAGGGAGATCATAATAATTAAAGCGAAGGGTGGGAGCGCGAAGACGCCAAACCACGCGCGCACTCAAGAAAAATATTCCTGCGCACACAAACAGTTCCCCGAAACAGTTTACTCACATCCTCGCATTCCATTATGCATTTTGCATGATTGCTTCAGTTCATGATGCTCGCTTGTCTCGACGAGGCATTCAAGGGTCTAGATTACGAGGTTGATTCAGATGTCAAACAGTTGCACGATGAATCTTTCTACCACAATAAGTCATTTAGGATGCTTTTGTGATACTTGTAGATTCATTCTTTACATGGTTTTATGTCAGTCGATCATGAGCAATTTTTCACTCTTTCTCGCTAAAGTCACGCAGCACTTTGTTTGAAGGAGGAAAATAAAATAATTTTTAAGCAATTAGTTACTAAAAGTGATCAAACTCTCGCTCAGATATTTAACATGGAGGCTTGTTTGTGCAGGTACTAGGGCTCACCCCAAACAGCTACGCGTATCTAAGTTTTCCGTATTCAGGGTAGTTAGCATTACTACCCTTATTAAGGGTTGGAGAGCTGAAGAGTAACTGATTTTTCTGCTAAGGAGGGAGATACCAAGTTCTGAAATTTGCTCTATTTAACCTTTCGTGAGGCGCAATATTGGAATTGCAGAGTTCAGGTGCAATGTACCTGACAGGCACAGATGTGAAAAAACGTTATTAATTCTTAGCACGGCTCAGTGGTCAAAGCTAAAGCCACCATTATTAGTACACTCGAAAACTTGCATGATGTCTTTCGTGCTATGCATAGACCCCTTTACATGCCGTCCTACGGCACAGCAAGATGCGATTTGACATGCTCTTTAAGCTATTAAGTAACATTATATGTAATGTATTTTAGCATGTGAATTCCAGAAGGCCAGTGTTTTTTCTTCTCCTATCTTATTTATTGCATAAACAGAGAAGGATTTGAAAAATATTCTGGTTAATATGGGTTTGGTAATAGGTAAATATCAATTGGAAATAAGCGCAAAGAAAACCATTTAGTATGCAGCAGAAGAGAAGACGTCAAGACTAACATTAAAATAGAGAAGCAAAAACTGTTAGAGGTGGATGAATTCGGTTATTTGGGAAGCAAAATAACTAGTGACGGGAGAAGCGAGAAAGACATTATCAGCAGAATAGCCCAGTTGGAGAGAGCTTTCCACCAAAAGAAAGATCTGCTTACAGCGGGAAACTTAAATATGGAAGTAAAGATACAATTTATAAGAACCTAAATTTGGAGTATGCTCCTATACGGAAGTGAGGCATGGACATTGGACAATGACCGCAGCGGAAAAAGCAAGGACTTCGAAATGTGGTGCTAGGGAAGAATGATGAAGATCAAATGGATCGACCGAGCTAGTAACGAGGAAGTCCTAAGAAGAGTAGGAGAAAAGAGAAACCTCATGAAAACCTTAACAAGAAGACGGAACAACCTTTAGGGCCACATCTTGAGACACGATGGCCTGATGAAGACAATCGTCGAGGGACAAGTGGAAGGCAAGAACGGAAAAGGAAGACCTCGAACAAAATATATGGAACAAGCAAAGAATGATGTGAAAGAGAAGAAATACGTAGGTGTGAAAAGATTAGCTGATAGGAAAACTGGGAGGAGAGCTGCGTCAAACCAATCCTAGGATTGTGGACCAGTGATGATGATGATGATCTTATTTATCTTATAATGATATTGTTTTGCTTTATTTTTTTCAATTATTTTACTTAATTCCGCTGAATAATCCGCCACTGATCTGTCGGCATAAATACAAAAAGTGAGACTACATAGAGCGTGTCAAAAGAAAAATTTACTATAAGCGCCAAGGGTCTATGCTGCCTATTGTCACGGAGAAATGAAAAAATCACTCGCGCTGTGCCTATCAGATCCATTGCGCCCGACGGAAGGTTAATGTGTAAATAAATGGATTTCGTTTTTTCCTCGGATTAAAGTGAAAAACTACGTATAAATGACGATCAAAATTTCAAATCACTCTTCCGGTATTTTTTTAGGTTTTTTTTGTGTAAAAATGTGTAACAATTTTCCGTAAATATGATACCAGAGGATATACATAATTTGTTTGTAGATTAGGGTTAAAACCTCATGAACTATCATTACATAAAGGATATAAATATATATCATTGAAGCTAAGGGGAAAAATAAAAGCTCATAATTATCATTGGCTGTCAAGCAGCTCGGCTTTAAATTAAGACGGTTTTTTTATTCCTACCAATTATTTAACTGATTTTCTACCGTAGGTGTTTGAAGTTTTTGCATTTTCTTCTGGATTTATGTTATATGACTTATGAATTAGAAAAACATGCCACGTACCCATGATGTGACAGCTCGCTGGAGAGTTAGTTAAGGATCATCGGGGAATCATTCAGTGGTGATAAGTTTCATTTACTTTAACCCTAGAACGACGGGCTGGGTCCAATGGACCCAGTTGGTAGTTTTGAAAGTCTATAATTATGTCAAAAATGCACGAAACTGATTTTGACGCCGTGACTTTTCCTAAATATATGTCCTCTAAAACATAGCAAGAAATGACGAGAATGGGCTCATTACATTTTATAGTATACTACAAAGTTACATAGTGGACGGACTGGGTCCATTGGACCCAGTCGACTATTTTCAATGCTATGGGTGATTCATTTCAACTTATCAGCAATTTTCTTATTTACTTTGTATTTTTGGGAGATTCAATGTTTATGGAGATATAAACAAAGTCGTAGTTGATATATATTACCAATAAGTGGCCATTTTTTATGGATTGGCTTGAAGCCTTTCATATGCTCTTCCAATGTCACATTTAGAGTGACACAGTCAGAAACATGTATCCACATCGTTTCGTAATGGGTAGTTATAGTGTGAATTATCAACATTCAGTCGCATAATATGTTAGTTTTATATGTGAGACCGTTTATCTAGTGTCTGCGGTGCTTTCATGGTGGACAGTCAGAAGTTACGCTCGCAAGCTGGAGTGGTCTCACTGCCTGCCGACATTTGCTGTTATTCCAACTATCTAACTGAAGACATTGAAGAACTTGAATTCTATCATTACATTTTGATAACATGCATGGTAGATACAAAACTTTATGGATTGTATAAAAGACTATTTTCCTTCATTCTAATGTACTTCTTCAGTATTTACCTCATTTACCAAATCGTTTACTCCTCAGATGGATTAGTTAGATGAAGTGGTGTATTGATTTTCAACTACTATGATATACAGCAATGTCATTATTCCTATCTTTACCGGATTCTTGGTGGTCCCAAATTTTGTGTAGTGAGGTATTGATGTGACTGAATTCATAGTGTGACTATTGATATACTGTGTAGTTGAGGAGCTAAGAAGTCGGCGTCGCCATTTGGATATTACAGTCAAAATAACAATCAAGATATTTTTGAGGTAATAACAAAAAAGGATTGCTTATAATTATTGTAAAAATTAGCTGTTCTAGCGAAATTATTGAACTCGTTGAATTGCTTGATGATATCAGAAACATAATACGAGACAGTGCTTTGCTAATTTTTACCTGAATTTACGACTAAGGAGTAGCACGAACAATGTTATCTTCCATTTATATCTAAGTAATTTGGAATGAAAAATTGATAAATTTCATTGTCACTTTATTCACAGGCTTGCTAATAGTGACACACATTTGGAGTGCATTTATCTAAAAATTGCAGAACGACGTGTTCAGCATCTAAATATACAGCGCTAACAGGAGGAGGGTAGTAGTGACTCCGGTGGAGATGAGGCCTAAAATGTTGAATAAGGATGAAGAAGAACTGATCCTTGGCCGATTTTTCTTCATCTTTCTGAGAACATGATAGAAATACGAAAATGGGGAATTCCTATTGGGAGTAATTTTTATTTCGCGCAATCTGAAAGAGGAGTGGTAAAAAAACCTCATGCCACTAAAAAGGGTGTAATGCGAAGGCGTAATATTTTGCGTCATATCCCGTGCGCCGGGCGGAATTTTTATTCTGTCTTATGCTCTTTTGCTAATTTTGCGTCCTAACATCTTTGATGTTGATAGAAAATGGACCACCATTGAAAGGTTTAGTTTTTCAAGCTTTGTAGAATGAAGAAGATGACTGAAATAAATAAGGTTCTGGCATTGCTAATATATATCATTTTTACAAGTAAAAAATCAAAATTTTTCACAACTTTGGAGTAAACTAGACGGGCAACCAATATGCAACGGTATTATGGAGTCAAAAGTAATACTGCGGGTTATTTGATTTGATAATGCGACAGAAATGAGGGAAAGCAGAGGCAAAGACAAATTGCAGACTATTAGAGAGATATTTGATGGGCGGAATGAATATTTGAAATATGCATTCGTGCCAGGATCCTGCATGACAGTTGACGAACAGTTATTGATGTTCCGTGGGCGCTGTAACTTTAGAGAGTTGGCATAATCAATGCCAGGAAAGTATGTAATTAAAATTTTGGCTGCAAGTCGTAGTAGTGATTCATACAAGTGGAATGTCCAAGTATACACAGGTAGAGAATCTCATAAAAGTCGAGAGGTCAATCAAGGGAAAAGATTAGTTACAGGTATGGTTGAGGGACTAATCAGCCAGAAACATAAATAGGTACCCCACTACTTTCCAAAGGTTTAGCGATTGTAGAGATCATGAGGTAAAATAAACGAGGGATTCCACCCGAGCTCACGTCTGTAAGTGCCATACAGGCTACAGGATTTCCTAACAAAGTGGTATCTCATGAAACTCATGGAATCCAAGAGAAAATCAACTATCGGAAGAATTTGCATGGTGAAAAAGAAGATGTGACACACTCCTTGACAACCTTAGCAACCTAGGAAAATAAGTATCGTAATTGCAACTACAAAAGGGATAGAAAGACACGAACATCCTATTCACAATGTGCACAAATTATATTGCAAGATCATTCAGAAATTTTATGCAATCAGTGCCTGTAGTAGCATAACAGTTTTTAATAACTTTTGTAAATTCATCATAATTTTGTTTCATTAAATTTGTTACATATCTAATTTATCATTGACAAAAAATCCACTTTGTAATTTGTGTTAATGTTATTTTGCTAATGAACATTCATAAAAATGGGAAAGGTGGAGTGATATTTCTGGTAGAAGGAATAATATTATGCTTCGCTGCAGTAATAGCTTCAAACAAAATAATTTAATAATAATAGAGACAAAGAATATGTTGAGGAAGTAAATAAGATGGAAAACATCACTTAACTCAGTCTAAATTCATCATAAACTGGTAATACTGTGGAAAAAATGTTTCAGGGTCCATTGGACCCAGTCAGGCTACTACGCGATAATTTTTTTTCAGTCTTCCTAGGGTTAAAGTATTACTTAACAAGTTTTCCTGTCAAATTACGAACTGAGACTAATATGTACCAGTAGCGGAAGTAGTGATTCTGTTTTCACCTATCAGAAGAATACGGCTGATTAATTAGTGTGTTCCCTTGTTGACTCTTCTATTTGCCTCTGAACATTCCTTCATTTGCATGATTTTATTATTTACATCATTCTTTTACAATGGATATATTAAGAGGCTATCATTTCCTCCAAGAAATACGTCTTCATTCACTTCTGATTTATTATTTTCTCTTACTCTTTCCTTTAAATATTGCCATTATTAACATGTGCCTCAAAATATTCCCAAATGTGTTTTACTTGCTCTTCATCCGGCTTTCACGAGAACTCCTCGTGTTTCTGCTCTTTTGGGAGTTGATTCTCGGAAATATGATCAAGTGAGGAATAATATGCAGATATTAAGAATTAGGAGAGAGCGCCAGTCAGTAATTTTGTAGCTTGAATGCAGTGCGACTTGAATGTCATCATTATTGCGCCATCTACACCTGCATTCATTCATCCAAATGTGTTATCAATATGCAGGCCACTGCAGGACGATGGCGGGGAATGATGTCAGGACCGCAACAGACAAACGACTCGCGGAATGCACAGCGGAAGTTCTCAAAAGGAAGTTTGCCGTTTGCTGAAGCGCGAGACGAGGAACGGGAGACCAGTTGGAAGAAGTAATACCTCCCACATAGTAACTTCTCTCCAAGTGTAATGCAGATTGCGACGAAGGCGGCGGAGAGGGATGATTATTGATGCTAATGAGCTTGCAGGAATCTTATGCAGTAAAATATTCAAGGGACTGCGCAATGCCGAATATTTTACAAAATACTCACAGGACTCAACCGAGGAGCAAAGTTCCTACGAAGGATTATTTAAGAATTCGCCATGAATATCGGACGCTCGCCAAGAATGAGTCTTTGAATGCAATGCAGAATCAGTATTCTTCACCACATCATCCACAAAAAGTCAAGTAAGCAACTCTGATATGTCTTAATTGGTGATGCGAATATTCACGATAGAAACAACTTTAATTCACATACCCAATTTCGACCCAGATTTCATCTGTCTGTCCTGGTTATAGGAATACAATGATGTTACAAAATTAGGTTTCACTTAAAGGTTCTCTAAAAATTGTTTTTATGAAAGAGGAAACATTGCTGAGTCACTGTTTTGAGAAATGTGAAACAGAGGAAATGTAGCTATTGAATATTATTTATACTGATTTCGCATCACAACTTTAGAAAGATTGCTTCTAAATTTTGTTTGGAACATTCCCGACTAAGTTATATCCATAGAAAGTCCACATTTAAGGTATACAAAATTCTGATAGCTCCTCCAAAATATGCTAATTTTTATTCTAAAGTGCTGGAGGCGAAAGGTAGTGCGCGTTTTTACGAATCCTTAAAGAGTTTTTTTTCAATTATAATAATAATTAAGTATTATACTTATAAATTATGTAATTATCATTCCGATTCTTAGCCAACTTATTGTGACGTAGCTCCTAGAGGGTGTACTGAGCTAACAAAAAATGATGATCAAATGTGAAAATCATATGTTACGTGTAATAAAATCGATTTAATATATTTTTTGTGATCACGTAAATGTGACATGATTCACAAAAATTAGAGGTAATCATGAAGGCTTAATTCCACGTGCACATAAAATAATGAAATAAATTTCACGAACCGAGGTCTTTTGCGGCATAAAAGTTAAATGCACACTCTTCATTTAATTATCTTATTGAAATTGCATCGAATTTCTATTTTAGGTTTATTCTAGATTGTAAGTAGTGCTTCAAAGTCACACTATTTGCAAACCACGAGCGCGACCTATTTCTTCCTTTCAAATTTAGTCCATAGTCTTCATTAGTAACTGTTATTTAATGGCAGAAGTGAGCGGTGATCATTTGAATTATCCCAGTGTGACGAATTTCCTTGTTTAAGCGTTCTAACCAGGTGCAGCGAAGTTTTAATTGTGCTAGAGTATGATTAATCGTTCAAATAGATTGCAGAGGAATAAATGAGGCAGACACATCAAGTTTGGCCGTTTTTCCTATTATTACGATGCTATTCCGCGTTCTATGTCCGATATTTAATTAATGAAAGTTCATTGTCAAAAAAAGTAGCCAAATGCTCATTAAATGCTTTGTAAGTGATAAACATCAAAGTATTCTAGTCGATAAAATCCCAATTTAGAATACACGAGATTAATAATGGAAATTTCAATCATTTGCATGACATCTTGTTTTAATGTGCTCTACTAGCTGTATGTTTTTAGCAATACGACTATGGAAATTCGTCCCCAAATTAATTACTCATTTAAAAGTACTAATTATAATATTATATTGGACAGGACTGTTCCTCGCCCTTGCAGCATATCCAACATTACCAGTTTTCCGCAGTTGAAGGGTTACGTTGGCATCGGATGAAATATCTGCTGGTAAGATAAGAAAAACTTATATACTTAATTTGTACCTCATTTTAACCTAAATTTATACCTAAATGCATTCATATTTATGGTACCCGAAATTTTTTTTTTTTCATTTTAAATTAAAAACCCTCAGGTTGGTTTGCATTGATTGTATGGATGTATTTCCTCCAGTGAAATTACTCAACAGAAATTGATTCGTCTGATTAGCCATATTCTATATATTTTGTTGATAATTTCACAATTAAGGAGCGTCTTTATTGCTTATTGGGAAAGTAGATTCATTAATGGCTCATAATCGCTCTTCTAGTGCTTTGAGAGTTATTTTCCAAGCAATCAGGTGTAGCATGAATAAAAATGAAATGAATTTAAAGTTGATAGTCCTCCCTTACTTTTAGATTTCGATGATTAGATTATTAGATTTAGAGACAGTTTTGTTATCGATTTCCACCAAATTTTTCGGTCCTGTTAAAAACAATTTTAATTAGGAATTATTTGATACAACGGTGGAATCCTGAATTCAAAACATTATTAGAAGGTAAAGACTTTTATGGTTTGGGTTTTTGGGAGTATGAGCCTATTGTTATGATATATTTTTGATGAAAAATATAACATGTACAAGTTCCTTAATCCTTGTCCGTAGTTTTTCCATACAGCCGTTTTTAGGGAAAACACTTATTTTGACACTGTCCTTAGTACATTAAAACATACACTGTGCATATACTAAAATGTTTCGAGTATTAGCTGCAACACTGCTTTGATGTTTGGAGCATACTTAAATGATTGATATCATCGACACTAAATATATACTCTCAGCATAAGATTTATCTGCATCAAAAGCAATCAGCATTCTGACTTCGTTTTATTATCAATATAAATCAAGGGTAGGGATCCATCCTGCTCCTTTTTCGGTTTAGTTTTAACATTTTAACTCTATGATTTGAGAGCTGTAATTATTTGTAAAACTTTGAGAAACTGAGAACGCGACGCCTATCGCCAGGCTGCTATTTTTGACCAGTTTCGCGTGCGAAACATATTCGTGATCAAAGAAAAGTGTCCTCTCCCTTTTTTTAAAGGGAGATTTGCCCGTTGGGACTCTTCAATCACTTTTCCGCCGAAATCTCTGCATAACCAAAGCAGAGTCAAAGGCACAAAGGCGTGTGAATGTCTGAGCCTAAGTGATGTCCAGGTGTCTCTGTACATTCCAGTTGAGAGATAAAGATAGGGATTTGAGAAATATATTTAATTTGACGCGCTCAAAGAGATTCATTACGGAGTGTAAAACTTATTATAGCTTCAAACATTTTTTCGCCTTCGCAACTCTAAGAATTTGTGTTTTTTTTTCGTTTTTGGATCATACGGTATTTTACGTTGAGTTTTAACTGCAAAAGCCGTTTCATTTTTTTGACCATGATCTCCAACGCAAATCCCTCATAGAGACTTCAGCCTGGACTATTGGGAGTGCAGTGGCCCCAAAAATGTGGATTTGGTTGTTTTTATATGGTTTTTGTTTTGTTTCTTAAAACATTTTATGAGCGGCTAATCATTATTACTTGTTTGGAATATATTTATGTGATGGTTTAAACATTCTTATAAACGGAATGTATTCATGAATTCATATTTTGAAAGCATTAGTGCAGGAATCAAAATTGAGGAAAACATTTTAAGTATCCTTTAGTTGTACCTCATAGTTCTTACTCTCATGAGCTTTGTGGTATACATGCACCCTCAAATATCATCTTTAAGTACGTGTTCTTTGTAAATATTTCCGTTGTGGATTTCTAAATGTGTATTTTGTATCTTAAAGCATCTTTTATAGTGAGTGTTGACAGCAAAAGCCTTTGCGTTTTTTGACCATGATCTCAAATGGAAGCCGCAGCCTGGGCTATCCGGGCTGTATGAGCCCGCAAACGTTGGTTTTCGTGTTTTTTTAAAAATTATTTGTGATTTGTATCCCAAATATTTCATGCACGCTAATCTTTATCTCGTCTTTGAAATATTTTTATTTGATGATCTAAACCCTCATTAGAATTGAATCTATTCATGAATTCATATTTTAAAATCATTATTGCAAAAATGGAAATTGAGGTAACAATGGTTCTATATCCTATAGATCTAACTCTCGTGAGCTTTTTAATACACATACGCCCTTAAACAATACCTCTAAGGACGTGTTCTTTGTTAATATTTTCTTTTTAGGTTTCTTAGTCTGACAATATGTGAAGTTTTCGTGGCCATTTATGTTTTTCAGTCTTTTGCAGTGGCATTAGCATTGAAGTTGTCATTGCACCAATATGATATGTTAACTTTCGGGATCAAATGGAGAAGGTAGATTTCTTGCAACTTTCATTAAGCTTCGCTCTCACCCTGAGTATACCTCAGGAAATGCGTAGCTATGCCTCTCATACAGTGGTGTGGCTATGATAGAAAAGCCGGTTAATAGCCAAACAAATAATGGGAATAATATATTTGAATAATAAAAAGTCGTACATGGATTCTTTTCAGCGATGTTAAATAAACGTTACCACTTTTTTTTTAATTGCCAACTCGCCGGAAACAGCACATTGGCCCTTCACTTCGGGATTGTCTGCAATTTCACCGTTAACCGTGCACGAATAACCATGCCCTGGATAGGGGTAACTTACCCAGGTGGGACTCGAACACCCGGCCTTTTTCTTGCAGACGAAGTCTTTACATCGCCACCACCGATACCACCAAAAATGTCACCCCTGCCAGGATTCGGATCTGGAATCTTCAGATCCATAGTTAGATGCATTATACGCGTTATCCATCTCTTGCAATAAATCCACCATCATCAATTATTACTTCGCTCAAAGATACACTGATTCAAATTCGTTAACGTATCAAGTCAAGATTCGCGTCGTCCTCATATCTTTTCGTACACTCTCAGTAGTCTCTGTCCAGGTTAAAGCGTAATAGCATTTAATAGTCGCCTGCAGTGGTATTAAAATTCGACGTGATAACCCAGCATAAGAATAGGTCAAATCAAGAATCAAGAACCAATGCATTCCCATTTGATTACATGAAAAACTCAACATGCTATTGTAAGTTTGCATATCTATTTACGTCACCTGATTTTTACGACTTGAATATTTACGCCCATAATAACGCAGTAGGCGTAGGGACGGGTGGACAGAAATGGCCGCTTTAATTACTTAAACTACAGGTCACAGGTTTCACCACCAAAAATTTATTATTTGGCTCAGAATTAAATTGAAAAATTGTGTTTTAGTAAGGTCATAACATCAGGAACATTCTGCAGGTTTAATAATTAGTTTTTCCCCTGAGAGATGTTATTTATGAATCTCCCTCACGGTTTTGCGGTTGGATTCGTGAATATCTCAAAATAAATTCCATCGCTAGTTAAAATTGAACACAATAATCCATACTATCACAGGTGAGCAATGATGAATGGGTAAAAGTAATTATTTACGGCTAATGGATGACCGCACTGTACTCTTTAGCACGCAAGAAGGCTCTTTAATACGCAAATATCGCGATACGTCGGGGTGAAATAATGGTTTTTAAGCTATTCGCAATTTTTACTCTAATCTCGGGGAGAGTATCCATTACATTAATGCGGGATTTAATAATATGAATAAGCATATTAATTGTGAAATTTGAGCATTAGATCGCACATATCTCCTGTGTGAACATGCAACCACGCAATGTTAAAACGAAATGCATGATAGCATATTACGCAGGATAATCCATGAATTAAAACTGGCATTTACCCCATCTGCACTATCGAGTTAATGCAATGGAACAAGCATTTATTTTCCATTTTCCTCGCAACGTATTGCTTTGCATTTAATTTATTACGGCTCTCACTAAAATATGCCGAGGACATGAATCCATAATAACTTATACCTAGTCTTGACTGTGGTGCACACTCTGCCATTTGTCTGTTTATTACGGATTTTCTGTTCCTGTATAAACCTAAAATATGGTCTCTGTAACTCAGTATTGACAGATTGAATCTGAATTCATTAGCGAGTTAAAAATAAACCTGAACTACGCTTGCATGAATTGTAAAATACCATCATAACTGATCTCCAGTTATTGTTATGGGTGATCTAGGTCTATTATTAGCGGCAGGGAGTATCAAAAGCTTCCCTTTACAGTCTTAAGAGGTTTAAAATACTCAAAAAGCTAAATCCATGAAAATGGCTATTTATTTTAAAATTTTTCTAATGGGGATTAATGTGTGGAGTGAAGTACTGAAATGGATGGCTTGAGTGGTACACTTATGTCGAGCACGCTTCGGGTAATTTTACGACATCTCTGCTTCGTGTTCATTTTTTCCAATTTCATTTAATTTCTATCAAAGTTAACTGTAAAAGGATGTATGAAATATCACTCATAAATCAACACGACTTTACGTTTACCCTCGTACCTGACTTATAAGTAATTCATTATCTACTTAATTATTTATAAAAATAAGTAATTTTCTCACATGTTTCGTTTGCCGTTTGGCTGGTTTTCATGCGCCGCATCCTGTTAAAAAAGAAACAAACAATAAAGAGAGGATATTATTAAATAAAATAGTTTAGGAAAATATCACGTTTATAATACGCGTAGGCTAATGAATTGATTTTCTCGCAAGTTAGTTTACTCAAACACGTTTGAAAAAACAATTTTGTATGTAAAACACATGCATAATCGGATGCATAACGATTGTGTGGCGTTTCTTCATAAAATCACAGCACACATAAATAAGAGTTTAAAACCCTACGTTTTACATTCACATTTAATTTTATTTGCTCAACTTTCGCCAATCATGATACAATTCGGAATACAGCGAACTTTTTTTTCGGGGATCAGTTTGGTGTGGTGGCTAGAGTGTTGGCTTCCCACCCCGTGGGCTCGGGTTCAAATCCCGGTGGTGGCAGAGAATTTTCAAAGACTGACCGATCCCTGCCCGAGTATTGTGTGGAGGACATTTCAAGGACAACACTCCGTTCGTCGGATGGGACGCGAAGCCGTGGTCCCCATGGCGCCTTTCGTTAAGAGCAGGCTAATGCCGACGCCGGGTTTCTCTCCATTCTTCCTTACCTACCCTTTCCTCACGGCGCAAATGACCTAAGCTGTCGGTCGCCTCCTTTATCTACCATACCATACGAACTGTCTTTCTAATTACGCCTGAGAGACGTAGAAATTATATCAGTGGAAAAGTCGACGTTTTTTTCCTTATTCAATTTAATTATAATTCAATTAAGTTATACGTAAGGTCTTATTCCAATGGGTAAAGGTATTTATTCAGAATCAAATATGATGTGAATAAGGGGGTGTGAGCTAGTTATCAAGTCAACAGGAACAGAGTGTGGTGTAGCCCCAATAATACCGAAGATAAAAATAAAAAATAGCTTCAGAAAATGTTACATTTTTACATTTATGTCGTTAAAATATAACAGATCTTATTCCCAATGGAATAGAAACAAATTGAAAATCAATTTAGAGATAATTGAGTGGCCGTGAATCTGTTACGATGTCATAAGGGATATAGTGAAGTGTGTACTTAATAATGCCTCGGGTACAAATGATTTGGAAATTACAAGGTAGTTTTGCTTATTTAATTAGCGTTTTAATAGATGTTATTGCAATGGTCAATATAAATATATTGATGGCCGATTTAGAGATAATTGAGGTGATGTGAATCAATAACGACATTATTAAGGATAAAGCGATGTTTATTTTTAGTAATGCCTTAGGTATGGATGAATTATAACTCCGGATATTCCAGTATTTTTGCCTATTTTATTAGCATTTTAACACATCTTATTGTAATAGGCAATATACATGAATTGAGGGTCGATTTAGAAATAATTAAGGTGATGTGAATCAGCGAGCAAGTCATTAAGGACAAAGCGTTGTGTGTTTTTAGTTATGCCTTGGGTACGGATGCATTATAACGCTGGTATTACAACATTGTTTTGCTTATTTTATTAGCATTGTAACACATCTTATTGTAATAGTCAACAGACCTGAATTGAGTTTCGATTAAGAGATAATTGAGGTGATGTGAATCAGTTTCAACGTCAATAGGGAATAAGCGAAACGTGCTCTTAATTATGCCCAAGGTAGACATGAATTATAACTCTGGATATTGCAACATAGTTTTGTTTATTTTATAAGAATTTTAACAGATCTTATTTCAGTAGTCAACGAAAATATATTGAGCGTTGATTTAGAGATGATTGAGGTGATTCACGCGATATAACTGTCAGATTCGCGCGATGCCTTTGATGCATGGTGATGATTAGGAGCGGTACGCCTCGGGGCCGTAGTATACATACAGCGGGGCCGTGGCCAGATGGGACCTGCTGCGTGTCTAGTGACGGAATGCTACGTGTGTTTATTGTGGCAGAAAGACGAGACAGCGATTTGGAAATGGATGAGAGGACAACTGCGCTGACCAAAGGAGTGTGAAATGATGATGTAAGCGTCCTTGTGCCCGCTACGTGGCGATGATTTGCTTTTTGATCCACACATTGGATTGCTACGCTGCTTTTGCACCGCATTTTAGAAGTGTAGGTTAACCTACACTTCAAGATTCAAATTCAATATTTACATCGGATCAAAAATATTGTGCATTAAATTTGAATTTTGGAGTTTAGGTTAAGACCTAGACTCCCAAGATTCAAATTTAATATACATACCGCACCGAAAATGTTGCGCATTAAAGTTGAATATTTGAGTGTAGGTTAAGACCTTAAGATTCAAATTTAAAGTATACTATATTTGGTTGGATATATATATTGTTGTTATTTTACAAATGCAAAGAGTATTACAGCAATTTGGCTCATAGAAATAAAATTAACAAAATAATATTATCAGAACGGAGCAAAATCGAAACAAAATAATGTTATCAGGACAGATTAAGATCAAAACGTAAAATGTCACAGCATCTTTCCAGAATATGACTATAGCTAATTGTAATCAGCCTGTATATGGCCTCTCAAATACCTAATGTAATTCTGCATCATGTGTTAAGGCTTTACTTGGTGGAACCGCATATCTATAGATAGAAATAACTCACTTTTTAATGCCACAAAAAACTTTATTATTCCTTGAGAATGACTAACTATTAGTTCAAATCCAGGGTCGCAATAGTAAAGTTTTGTGATACATTGCAAAGTGAGCTATTTCGCATTATACTAATGTAATTCTATAAAGATCTCTCTTCACCTGGTAGCCTAGACAAATAGACATATTTCAGCTCCATTTGATTACTCTGTACACTCCATAAATTTTCTGAAGTATCTGCTCTTAGGTACTGACTGGGATGAGAAAGTTGGGAATGACTATGTGCAAAGTATTTGACTTCGACTATACTTGCGCATTGGATTTGAATAAATTCTTACCACCTCACATTAGCCCTACCTTGACCCATTTCAACCCAACGTAACTGTTTTCAAATTTTCATAAATGTACTGCTAAATAAGGTTTTGTCAATATAACCTATCTATTAGTTTAATTTTGAAGTTAATAGAAATAACCCCACTTGCTGTAAAAGACGAGTGCTAATCTGAATTTTAATATGGACGCCTATTATCTGTAAATAAGTTGAAAATACAATAGAAGTAAAATAGGAAGGTCATGAAAAAGATAGTTTTAGTTTCCCTATATCAAATATTATTCTTTAGTTTTTAGTTTAGTTCTCCTTTATGCAGGTAGGAAATCGATAACAATAGCTTTTGACACCGTTATCCCCAATGGCGAAGCCAGGAATTTGATTCTGGGGGACTCCTAAACCGGGGGAAAATTAAAAAAAAAAACAGGGTAAAAAGATTTTTTTAAAATTATTAAGATTTTAAACTAATTTTAACACTTTTCATAATCGAAAAAAACTTCATTTTCAAATAAATCTTTAGTAAATTCATGGTTTTTCAATATTTTGTTTTCTTTTACGAAGGAAAATAATTGTGTTTTTATATTTCGGGGGGTGAAGCCCGGGCCACCCCCTGGCTGTGCCACTTGTTACCCACCGGTGAAGGTATGGAACTAAGGGCCATTCTGAGAAAACTCTTTGATAAATGCCCAGACAAAACATTTAAAAGGATTACTTTAGACGGCCGTGGGAGCGAGACACCTAAATATCTTCAAAATCGAAAGCAGATATTTTGCTGGCTGAAACTTGGATGTGGGCTAATATGAATGAATATATTTACCCGGAACACTACAAATCCTTAAATTTTTGTGATAGCCTCAAAATATTAAGATTCCAAATCAGTTGCCATATCCATATGAATTCTAGAAGCAACCTGAACTACTTAAAATCCTTTCGTCTAAATGATTAACGGGAGCGTAGTAGCTCAGTAGGTACAGGATTTGTCTGCTGATCGATGAGTCCCCGGTTTAAATACCGAGTTAGGCCTTGGGGCACCCCAAAATAAATACCTCTAAATTGCGAGGTGTTATATTGAAAGAGCATGCCCCGAAATGTGCAACATCACACGCCTAAGGCTTATTCTGGTATGAGCTCGACCCTCATCCATCTAATATAACCTTGGAATTGAATCTTTAAGTGAGTTAATTTTACGCAAATCTGTTACCTTCTACATTAAATCATCTATCGGCCAACGATGATTCAGTGTTTTATCAATCACGTTGCATATACCGCCCAAATATCTTCCATAAATTTGCTGAAGCAAGCAATTAGTATGGCCTGGATACAATTACCTTGATATGAAGTAAATTTAATAGTGATGTCTATGAATGGAGGAAAAATGAAAATTCAAGTATGTTCTCATGTATTATTTTTGCAACAAGATTATAAAAAATAGTTTGCCTGAAAAAGGGTACCAGCCTATTATAAAAGTAAGTGTTTTATTTCAATTATTTTTTTATTGTTTTCCTCTTTAGTCATGGCTTTATATTGATTAGGGAGACAATAAGTCTTTATTAACATCGATTTCTCCTATTTCTACCTTTTCTGCTTAATCTTTTTCATTGAATTTGGATTTAAACCCAGGATCTATAATTTAAACCATTTTGGCACACTGACTGTCCTGAGCTACTTCAACAAATCTAGCCTAAGCGCGAAGTCTCTAACAGCCCCTATGTAAAATGAATATAACCCTATCTGGCCGCCTGCGGCCGATTTAAGAGAATCTCAAGGGTTTACCTTGCATTTAATTTTGTTCTAGGGCTAATTTGTAGTGCCCTTACTAGAGGCTTGCCTAATATTCGTGATGCAGCCGGACCAGGACGAATTTTCATCTATTTTTTTGTCATAGTAGTTTTCCATTTTAAATCCTAGTTTCCTGCGGGCTATGTCATTCATGCTGTTTTATTTGTTCCCCGTGGTACGTTACGAGCTATCACAAATACTTTCCTCATTTACGTTCATTTAATCTACAGCGTGAACCTAGTTGGGATAATTTCAATCAGTCCATAGTATCTCGTGATGTTCCCGATTATGTTTTTCCGTCTGCTATCCAAAGTTTCAAAATATGTCTCTTGTCGCCCACTGTTCTTAGAACTACCACATAATCTGCGTGGCATTTAATCTAATGAGAGCACTTGTTTATCTTCAAACTTCCTTATTTTTACCGACCCAGTTTTCGTCACACAACACGTCAAGAGCATTATGTACCGAAACCTGTGTCGGTTGATATAAATAAATATGGAAATAGATAAGTGCTTTCAGTATGGAATTTCACCTAATTACGCCGGAAACTGTATATTTTATTTGATCTTCGTCATCCTTCTGTAACACCATATTTCGTGAGCTTCCTATCTTGATTTCTCCGCTGTTGTCATCGTCAATGCCTCACTAACACAAAGGAGCTCTCAAAATTAAATTTCTAATGAATTTCTTGCTTTAACTATCATATTACGAGCTTTTAGGAGACGACTCCTTTATAGGAATGACCTTTTCGCTTGGGCATTTTATACTGAGTATTATCTAATATTGAAAATATGAAGGAGAAAATAACTTATTTCTATTTATTTCATAAAACTAATCAGTATTTTACCTTACGAGCTGTGACACAGTTAAGTAATTAGCTTTTACAAGCCATAATATATGAGTCGGCTCAAAACTCCGTAACAAAGGAAAATCAGTACATGGAAGCGAAGAAAAAAACGTAGAAGATGAAGAAAAATAAACTCAGAATTTTCTGAATTAATAAGGCCTGTCTTCATTTCTAAATTAGACCTCCCTGTCAAACTTCACAATAAGCAATATTATCTATCGTTCAACAGTAAACCCTTTTCTCTTCCCCCTCTATCATTATCTAACATTCTTCTTTCTATCGCAGTTTATAGCATTGCCCCGCTTCGCACTCGCTCCATACTAACTCTATCATTTCCTCTAAAGCCATAAAGGCCTACTTTCCATATTAGAATTTTCGGTACCCTTTTCTCTTTTTCTACTCTTTCATAGCATTCCTCTCAAAACCTCCAAAAGCTGTTCACGGACGCCTCCTTTGCACACGCAATGTTGAAGTTAATGAATTAACCAATTTCCAATTTGAATTAAAAGAAATAAGCAAAAGGGTTGACAAGGGTCAAGAGTTGTTGATTAGTTACAGGATAAGATGAATCAGTCAAAGAGACAACAACGACGTGTATAATGTGAGATTAATAAGATCATTACTTACATTAATACTGTGTCTAATAGTTATTTATGGAGCAGAAGAAGAATTAATTCCAATACGCAATTCTCTTTCTGATGTCCTTAGTGCTGTAACCGTCTGCCTCTAATGTTCTGCCCAAATAGCTGAATTGATGCTCAAGTTTTTTTCCCGCCTACTTTTATCTTGAGTCTCACATTCCTCACTAACATATTCCCATCAGATCCTTACTAAAAATGCACGCCTCTTTGCAAACGAAATTCTCTTCCCAATATCCTTACTGCAGCGACCACCCTAAAATATCATCTAATACCTAAATTTTTAATTTCAATAATGCGCTCGCTTTGGTATTTTTTATATTGGTAGCCTTTTATAATTTGAATCCTACATTTTTTTATTAAACACAACCAAAGTGACCCCTACCTTGTGGAAGAGGTGGGCGGAAACCCGACGGTTCTGGCGCTGGAACGGAGCTTTGCGAGGGATCCTCAGATGTCTTCTGTGGCAATTTTCACCGTGTGAGGTTCAAGGAGGTGGAAGTGTGGACGGCGGAGTAAGGTAGTCTCTCTCACGGTGGGTCCATCTCAAAGGACTTGCATACTGGGTCGCTCGTACATGGCAAATCCGAGGGAACGGACGGCACAGTCCCTGTACTTTTGCCAGCAGTTAACCTCTCTCGTTCCCTTTCACTCCTCCTTTATCTACCTCCACTGCTCCTTACATGACACACGAGTGAATTCTGGAGCGAGCTACAGCGAGAAACCCCTTACAGAAGGGTCAGAGCTTTGAATCACCTTTGGCGATTAAAGTGGACCGCCATGATATCTCACTAAACATGTCGCCCAAAGGTTCATTTACATCCCCGACAAGAATTTTTCTTCCCCATAGACGTTTTTACAAAAGCTCCTTGTTTTCCAACTTTTTGTCTCAAAGGGAACGGAGATACGTGGCCGAAGTTTATAGAAATAATATTGCGAACGTTCATTTCAAATCAAACTTGATTCATCCGCTACAATGATCTTGTTTTAGATTTGAAATTAAGAGTGAAAAAATAATTCATTTGCTTTCTTACGATCAGGATAGTGATTTTTTGGTTCAGTTCATATTATACTATAGTTATATTATGGAGAAGGTGGGAGAATAATTTCACGAATATCGCGAGACACTACGGACTAATTTAAAATATCGTTTAAATTAGGTGAAAGGGAAAAACGGCAGAGGCAGGCCTCGAATCGAATTATGAAAAGTATGATGAAGCACTGAAAGCACAAGAATTATGATGGTGTTAAAAAAATTATTTTATTGGAGAACGGAGAGTAAAGCTGCTGCTGGCCCACGGGCCTAGCTACGCCACCAAGGGTTTCGACGGAACGGCTCGCGTCCCATTGCCTATAGGTATCGGCAGCCAAGGTGGCCGTCGACGCACATAGTTGTCAGGGAGGCACCGCCCGCGAGGTCCCGTCGGCCGGATTGGCGTCGTTAGGAACCCTAGCCCAGGTCACTTGGGGTGACTGTACATTAATTAAAAGATCCTTATACAACTCTTTAAACAAGGTAAAATGAAACAATTGCCCTCGGCCCCTTTGTAGGGAATGCAAAACAACATTAGAATCTGTATACAATTTCACAATGACGTTGGTAAGGTTGAAATAATCAAGTAAGATAAGAGCTTCTTTAACGGTGATCAGCGCTGCTACCTAAAACTATCGTTTAAAAACAAGGGGAAAGGAAAAACGGAAGAGGTAGACCTCGAGTGAAATGTATAGAACAAATGATAAGGATATAAAGCATAAGAGTTATGTGAGAGGTGTTAAAAGATTATCATTTCGGAGACTAGAGAGGAGAGCTTCGCCAAGCAAATCTTTGGATTAACGACTTTTGATGATTTTTTAATGACCTTAAGGGACCAGAAACACGTGCCCATGAGATCAAAATGATCCCTGGTGTTTTTAGCCTGAAATCCAGGAGCAATAACCGAGATGGAGCTCTGTATACCTACCCCTTACACTTGGAGTGACCCTGTGCGACCCCTCGAGCAGGGGTCGTGTAAGGGTGGGACAGGGCCAGCAGGTGCCGTGCCGCAAGCACGCATCACGTCTCTCCCCCCCCCCGCCCTCCTTCCCTTGTGTCAAACGCACGCCGCAGTCACATGGCGAGGGGAGATGATAATTATGGGATTCACAGCATGGGGGCGCTGTCTCCACTGAGTGCTCTGTTCAACGATGCACTTCGTTTCCGTGTGTACCGACTCATTTCATACCGCACGAGTTTCATATCCCTTGACCATTTAATGTAGAATTACCATTAGCCTATATAGTTCAGTTCTAACAACACAAAAAATAATTAATTAATTCACCGTGTCCAGTAACAGAAACCATTACTTAGAGAAATTTCGATGGAATTTCCTTTCAGAGAGTATCTATTATAGTAGAAATATGTGTTTTGTCGTGTAAGGAATTATTTTTTTTTCATTCTTTCGTCACTATGGCCTCTTAAAGGGAAATATTAATTTCTTCTCTCATGCCCCCTCCTTTTTTTGGAGATCAATCGTCCCTTTCTCATAAAATGCCCCTTTGTACTACCTCTACGTCTTTTCCTAGAATTGTTTCCTTTTCCCGTGGACATAATGAAATAAATGCTTGGGAATGTTCGGAAACTCTGCTTCCATCAAAAAATTCTTCCATTGCTATCGCAGAATTTCTCCTTTTGTCACTAAATGTTTCTCGAATGCTATTTATTTGCGATATCACCCGTCCATTCATTGCAAAATATCAGTTGCAGATGTATATGATGTTTACATCATAGCTAATGTTTACCATTTGAGATTAATTCATCCCTTTATATTCTATAGTGACCTCGAGCGGTTTTTTTTCTCACAAATTTCAAATTTCCAGTAGCACCTGGTACCTTTTTTGTGGTCATAAGTGGTGCATGTTTATGATAATTCAAAATTGACGGGATGGAAATTCTTTTTTGTGTGTTCATATAGCTCATGCCTGTATATCGCATAAAATAACTTTGTTAAAATAATTTTTTGTTATGTTGGCTTATTGTTAGCGGTAAACCCTTCAGAATGGTTGTTATAATCAATTGCGGTGGTTATTTCGCCTATAAGTGATCTAAGTAACCACTCACATTGCCTACATTGGCGACAAAGCCATCGATGCAAGTTTCCTTTCAACGGAAAAGGTTTCGTCAGTCTTTATAACAAAGTTGGTGAACCAATAAAAATGCACCAATGCTCACTTTTCACCTCTCACATTGACTTTAAATGATTCTTTTGACATCAATGAATATTAGTGTTTTGGCCGCCAACCTTTTTGTTTGTACGAACCAAGCCTGATCTTTGACAGTACTTTTTTGTTTCAGATATTAAGTTTCTTTCGCCCTTTAGGTTATTAAATTTTGGAGCTACTCCTCTGATTGTCGTATTTCTAAACAGACTCAAGTATTAACACCCGAGTGGGACATTATAGAAAATAAAATATTTCTATCGATTCAATAAAAACTTTTTATTTACCATGCCCTGTAATCCCTATTGAATTAATAGAAGTATTTTTTTATAAAATCTTAGAAATCGAGAAGACGCGATGAAATATATTAATTTCAGATCATTTTCTGACGGAATCTTATCATGAAGTTCAGAAGATTTAAGACTTGAAATTTTTAGTGTTTATCTTCGAAATTGAAAGACTCTCCTTAATATTCCTTTTGAATGAAAATATTCATGAAATATTTTATATGCACAATAGGAAATTTGTACAATGTTACAGTCTTTCCAGCTATTTCTGATATACTGCATACGCCAAGTGTTGGAAAATTCTGCATAAATGTAGAAAGAGCAAATAAAGGGATAGAGGTGAAAACAAACTTATCCCGAGCCGTGGTAAAATTCTTCATTTCCTGAAATTGGTCTCCCAAGGAAATGGCCACGAATTTTCGGAACGCATGGTAAAAATTTGGATAAAAAAGCCATTTGGATTGCTGAATCAATCCCACACCTGGCTAGAGTAATTTAATTTAGGCCTACACATGGCCTCCGAGTTCTGTGAGGAAAAAGATAAGTCGGATAACCTTCCTGATGGGACACCCTTTCTTCTTGTTCCTTGGAGTAAACATATCCCTTTCCTCGCTGAATAACCCTTTGCCGACACCCTGCGACTCAATTCCATCCAACCCTTTTCGAAGAGGGCGCTTTGTAGGGGGAAAGGGCACTTCAAACGAGTGGAGACCACAGGTTTGACCGCCGTCAACAGCAGATCGTTGTCCTCACGGAATAATTTGGCTGGCCCCCTCGCCTGCTGAAGACGCATAGGTAATTGGTACATGGGCTTCCGCGGTTATTTTATGACAGTATTTTCTTCTTTTTTTGGCCGCGTCGACGTTGGAGAAAAACTGTTTCTCCTGTCTTCCAGCTGATGTCGTCAGGTCCTGAATGAAATGCAGATAATTTCCTTATGTGGTTTTTAGTCAGGCGCATGCTCATTGGCCAGCCAGGAATTTGGCCTCGATTGTTGGAAGAACCGTTAAATTGTTGACACTAAACGATAACCGTCTCTTATATCCAAGTTCTCCATTATATTCGCTATTTTTTATCCCTTTACCACCGAAAGTAGCACAATTTGTCTTTTAGATCGGGGTTTTTAATTTTACAATTAAATGTACACGAATATCCATGTCCTGAAAAGCGGCACCGTACTTAAATGGGACTCGAACCTGCTACATTTTGTTAGACAGGCGAAGAATTTAACCCACCGCCACCGAGGTGGGCAAAAATTTCGGCCCCACCAGGATTCGAACCTGGAATCTTCTGATCCGTAGTCAGACGCGTTAAAGGTTGCGCCACAGATCCTTAAAATTTGTATTATTAGCAATACAGCCATGATCATCGATAATTACTACCCTCAAAGTTAAACTGATTCAACTTCGTTAATGTATCATGTCAAGATAGACCACGTCCTCATTTTTGCACTCTCTTAGTGGCCTCTTCCCACCCTTGTAATGCGAGTGCAATAGTTTTTAATGGTCGACTGCTATGGCAGTCAACTTCAACCAGGCCAGTATTTTGATAGCCGCCCTTATTAACCAAGGGAAATACTCATTTTCTCTTGCGATGATCTAACTTAAAATTAAGTACATGTCCAGGTTCTGAAAATGCGTGCTATGGAACTGCGGAAAGACGAAAGTTTTTCTTTTCTGTTGCTCTTACATGTTCTAACAACCTACATTTCAGGGATCTAGATATTTGTCAGTAGAAGATTCGCCACAGCTGAACGTAATTTCGTACACTCTTCCGTAAACATCTGATGGGAGACGATCTTATTCATTTCCATGGACGTCAGTGGTTCTCTTGTGGCATTGGAATTTGGTAAAAGTGCCTTGATTGAAGAGAACTCTTTTTATTTAGTTTCTAAGTCCCAGAAAAGTATGAAAAAATAGCTTATACCTTAGACTTCTCTTTTTTTCCATATTAGTATGCCTAGGAGTGTCAAATTTACCGTATTCATCGCATGAAGTGTTTTCAATGATTTTTTAGGCTGAAGACATTTTTTGGTATCGTGGTCAGGAAGTGTAGCCTTTCTGTCGTGGGTGAATCAATGTCAGTGATTGCATATGCTCTGCAGAGAAGAGTGTGGATGTCTGATGCCTTTTGACCAGGATGATGGTAGGATTAAGAATATTAATATCGGTCGGTATGGGTTTTCTTGTAATAAACTGAATGCCATAAACTGCCATATGCCTTCTCGAATACAAAAATATCCAATAGAGGAAGTTAATTCTTTTCTTCCAGTATAACTGTAAATTTAATTTCTGGCTGTTTAGTTGCAGAAGAAAGTTTCGCAGTACTTTAATCCTTCGAGGCTATGAAACGATACTGTCAACGACGTATCAAACGAACTATTTTCGGTTCTTATTAAAGGTATCCAGGGCTTTCCTTTCAAATTCCTCCATATAGAGGTCTGTGATGACTTGGGTTAGATATTCATTACCGCTACTTCACACTGCTCCTATAATTTCCCTTTCCACGAAAAAGACAGTTCTTTCGGCAAATTTTCACCATTTTTGGAACCTCTTTCGGGTGACCTTTTTCCGTTTTCCTTTAATTTTTGTGAATAAAGGCACCACGTCAAAAAGGCCGAGTAGATCATTTTTAACTGCGGTATTCAGTGTAATTTCAATTAAATGAGAGTTCTTCGTGCCTGTCGCAGTAAAACCTGAGAATTGACGCAAGATTCGGGCTATATATCTCTCTAGTCTATGTGTTGGGGAATCAATGGCACTGGACGGAGAGGTGTCACATCCGTATAACTTTCGGGAAGGCTGTTTTATTTCGGAGGTTTGGAGGCCAACTTGATCAGAGATAATATCTTTTACTGAGGTATTGATGTGTTTTTCATAAGATCTTTGATGTTCTTCAGAATTTTCCCTCTAGAATCTGACTTGAGTTCTTTGTAGGTTGGGATCGTCTAGCAAACTGCAAATCTTCCGAGGATACATGTCTTTAGATAAGATTGTAGCTGCATTCCTTTATCAGCTAGTGACATTAGTAAATTATTATCAATCCTCAGATTATTGATAGCCTTTCTTCTGCTAGTAACGCCTTTTTGTACTGTATTTAGTATCTCGCGTACATTCAAATAGATTGAAAGAAGTTATACATTAACCTTAAATCCTTCGATGGAATGCTAATCGCATGATAACCCCATGCAGATTGAAACATCTATGGCCATGTTTTTAATACCATATTATTGAGTTTATTAATTTGAATTTTCTCCCAAAAACTAAATATAAATATCCAAAAAGCAAATTATATGCTACGGTGCCTAATTATGGTGCAGTAAGGGACTGGAAAGTAGATATATACACCATGCTATGCGTATTTCATTTTACATCATACTATTCCACAACACCTCGCCTCACATTATTGATATTGTTGGAAAAATAATTCAATGGAGAGAAGTAGCAATGGTTCTGGGAAACATGAGGATTCAAAATGGCTAAATATCAATTGTATTCTTCGCTGAGTGAATTATCAGCTACATTCAGCGCTCATCAATGCTCTACACCAACGGGTATTCGCCCTGCTTTAAGAGTAGGTCGATAGCTGAGGGAAATAAACGAGGATTTCGGCGATACTTCCGGAAGTAATTGGGTTGCGCATTAATATTTCATTTTAAATCTTGAACACCTTATTTAGTTGTCCATGCAGTGAATATTTATACTACTATCAAAAGTTATGGAGTGTTGGTCGTAGGTAGTATTAAAAACATTCAGCTTCGCTGACGTTTCCTTCTGCAATGGGAACATCATTCAGTTTAAAAAAATTTTATTCCAAGTTTTTGCTGTTGTTCGTAAAATTTGTATCCTGCATGTAACTCTTTGAAATTGATTCTCTGATAATGTTCGCATCAAAGAACGAAGAATTGGCTACAGGTTGCATTTTTTTAAATGTTGCCCTCTCGAGTAAACCGTCATAACTTTTCTGATGCATTTGAAAAAGTGGTCAATTGTAACAATAGAATTGTTGTAATAATACGGGTAAAGTTAATTCTAAGAGTTTGCACCGGTGATTGTTAGCTGTCGTCAACTAACGTTGAAGTGGTAATTAGTGAATCTCTCTCTGACCAAAGAAGTTTTCTGGTTAGTGCTAGCTAGAATCAGTTTTATCAAAACTTAACCGATGAAATATTGAGAACCTTGGTGATATAATATAAAAGTGGTAAGAGCCTTATAGATTAAGATGGAATACAGCCTGAGGAAGTGCACAATATAAGTGTGGCTAATGG
The DNA here is from genome assembly GCF_921293095.1 of Ischnura elegans. Classification (NCBI taxonomy): domain Eukaryota; kingdom Metazoa; phylum Arthropoda; class Insecta; order Odonata; family Coenagrionidae; genus Ischnura; species Ischnura elegans. The sequence goes on along the minus strand of NC_060251.1, from coordinate 90,116,842 downwards.
TCTGATTCCTTTTCTGTCCATAATTTTTTTTAAGTCAATCGATTGATTTATTGAGTGGGCATATTCATATGGTAAGATTTCGAAATCCCTCTCAAAAGTAATCACCGTCATGCTAAAATAACTGACGATCTTTTCCATAATAAAAGGTCGGATATTAGACTATTTATATCGGAGTTTTAAGCCATTCAATATTATTTTTGAACGAAAAACAAGATTTCATTTAAAAATTCAAAGTTGAAATTAAAATGTCACGAATAAATACTTTTGTTTAAAATGATTTGATGGTGGAATATTCAGATTATTCGAACAATATTATTTAATGACATGTTTTTTAAACTTTTTCATAGATTGCACAGCAAATATTTTCCCTCGATAAATAAGCGACCGTTATTCCAATTAGTTCCTTCCTGCTCATTTTTGGGCATTTTTAATTCTGTATTTCTCTTTTTATACTATGTTAATCACTACATGGCATAATTTCAAAAATATTTTTACTAGTAATTAGGTTTACGCGTGAGTGAACACTCCAATTGGTCTAACTACGCATTTGTCTGGCATTTTCATTTCCTGATATATATCTCCAGAATTTTTTTTCCATCACTGCAAACGTGTCCTCGCCATTAGCACACCCTGTTTATGATGGCATTCTCAAAGTTAAAGCTCAAAATTATAAAGGCAAACTCGGTCACCGTTTAAAGTGGAATTAATTAACAAAACGATTAATCGGCCGTGTGCATTGCCGTCAAGTTTCAGGTGAGTCGAACACGTCTCTTACTTAGTCAGATTATAATGGGTTATTTCATAGTTATTATTTTTAGTACACATTTTATTTACAAGTTATCTTTATTTCAACGGGTCCTACATAGGATACTGCTGGCCTGATTGAGTTTCAGTAATATTTTTTTGTACGACTGACGCTTTCCTTGGCAAATAAAATGAATGGGCTTGGGCTTGAACGCGGGTCAGAAAAATAAAGGCGGCCGACATTTCTGGTTCCGTCTCGTTACACATTTTCAAGGCTACCTTGGTAAAGGATAAGGCATAAATATATGGATAAGTATAAAATATTTTCTTTTACTCTCCGTAATTTTTGAACATGATTGAATTCTCGTTGTCGATTTCCCTCAAGTTTCGCATGACTCGAACGCATCTATTACTCACAGTCAGATTATTATAGATCACGTAGTTGTTATTTTTGCTACACTGTTGATTTAAAAGATATTATTATTATTATTATTATTATTTATGCTGATCTCGTAAAATCTCGTTACCCATTCTTAACGCTACCTTGCCTGTTAGCCTTGAGAATACGGAACCCAAAACGTCGACTTCCTTAATTTTTCACACCCCTGCAAAACCGAGAGGTTGATTCAATTTCTATTTTTTTGCAAATCATTTTTTTTCCAGTGTGCACTTTTAATGTTAGATAATAACTTTTCTTGCGAGCAGTACGCAAAATTATTCACCTTTCTCTATGCTAGGTCAGTTTGAATATACATTTCCTGCCATATTGGTATTTCCCGCATTTTTGTGCCCATTACAACAAAAATAAATTCCCACAATTAACGCACCATGCTTTTCATGTCATTCTCCAAAAGTATCAATTTTCAAAATTTTGGAAGCAAACTCGGTCGAGAAATGTTTAAAATGGAGTTAATTAACAAACCGTCAACACTCTGAGTCACGTGCATCGGCGTCAAGCATCGGATGACTCGAACATCATTCGAACTCTGACGCGTCACGTTGCACCGGACTCCCAGCGCTTTCACAAGTGACGAGGTATGCGAAAGAGAGAGGCTTGGGTGAAGGGGGACGGTTGACTGGATTTCGGCGAATATGAATTGAAATTAGTAAGCGGAGAGGGAGCTAATGAGGATTCGATTCATTCGAGGACCAAGTCAGATCTAATATTCAATTACTGTCCGCCCTCGCAAAACGGGCTTTTGATGGCATTTCTGGCCCCTCGACTCAAATTATTGAGCTGCTTGATTTGGGAGGGAGTTATTATACATATACGGGACTGAAATGATCCCTGGATCCCACCCTCGTCCACTTGGTGCCCAACTGATAAATTTTCCCTCCCCCGGCGAAGGCCTCTTACCCTTTGGGAGATACGGACGGAAAAAGGTTGATTTGTAGAATAGGATGTGAGGATTATCATCGGTCAGGGGCATTGATAGGTAGGTTTTTTCTTCTCTAATAGCTGAGATTTGCGTTGATAAGCACAAATTCATCAATTTTAATAAGTATAAACAATTTGCTTTCGGCACCCTGTTATAGGCGAATAATTTTACGTCCAAAAAACGGGTACTTTTTTGAGAAAAATATTGTGCTTAGGAAATGTGGAGACGAAGATTTTCTAAAGTGAAAGGATCCACGGAGCAATAAATTATCTATCGTATGATTTTTGTTCCATTGAAATTGATTGCTTCGTTTAGACGATAAAGCTGCTCAAACTCGGGTGTGTTGCTTTTTTTTAGAGGCAATAGATCCCCCGGACAGTGAAATATTTGAATGAATGAGTATGAAGTGGATGATTTTATGACAAAACCTTTGCTAGCTTTGGTCCTGGCAAGTCCTCACCTGCCTAAGCGAAGGCGAGTCCCACCTGGGTAAATTAGCCCTACCCTGTGAATGGGATTTTTTGATCGCTTAATTATTAAGTGATGGTAACTTTCAGATTACAATACCTAAGTGTCCTATTGTCGGGGAACTATTGTATACCTATTTACAACTAGAAGTAAACTGATGCACTATTCAGTCCGTGAGGCATCAAATGATTTTTTTGTTATATGTTGCTGACGTATAAAGTTGATAAATTGATTGATTGATTTTTGTCTCGATCGTATTTTTAATCGATGAGGGCGTAGCCAGTAGCTAGTCAATAAAATATAAAATAATTTATTTTACTCCCCGATTTAATGTAAGATGATTGGAAAAAATAAACAAATGAGCTACCCCTAAACACTTACTTCGTAGGAATTTAAGCTGGCGAGCTTTCTGAATGCCCACCTTTATCTATGGATTCCAATTTGTCTGCGTTAAAAATGTATCTACATAAAATCGTCTGCACATTTGTTTGTTTAATGAGCAGATTTCAGAACAGTTCGCTAAAGTTACCTTTGGAACAGTAAAGAGTGCTCTGCTCTGCGTGGGTGAGACCGTCTCGCTCTTGGAAGGATGGTCTCTCGAACTGAAACCGATTGTTGGAGTTAGCTAATTTGTTAGCTAAGAATACCTTGCAGAGGAACAAGTAACGGTGTGACATTCAACACGTCGTAAAGGGCTGAATCCATCTTCAATAGGAAACTACGACCAAGCTCAGATATCCTTGAGCCACAGAAGCTATACGATGAGTGTTGTATTCAGATAGAGCAATGGATATCAGAAGATGAAGAGATGTTGCTATTACCTCTTATCGTAATATGACAGATTTAGTAATTATTCCATATATTGAGGTATTCTAAAAGATGATTGATGAATGCTTAAATTCTCCCATCTTTCAATATTCTCAAATTTGTAATTTTGCAAATAATTTTATTTATGTCACGTTTAGTTTTAATTGCAGTTATCTATCTATTAAGTAGGTTCCAAAAAGAGGTAAACATTCTAATTCTAAAAATAGTTATTGCTTTTGAAAGGAAGTTCTCTCTGGAAGGATTTTCCCCAAATTAGCTCATGTATTCATAAATCTCTGCTCGAATATTTGCTGCTAAGCGTTTTCACGTTTTAGGGTTGATAGTATACGCTTCAGAACGTTGTAAAACCATTTAAAATTACTCATTCCTGCAGCTGCATTTATGTGAAGGGTACGTTTGGATGGCGGAACCTGTTGGCTCGCTAATTGCTGGCAAAGAGCTATAATAGCTTCTACGCTATTGCAATGGCTTATTTGTATCTCGTTGATAGCTATCATTTTGTTTTAAAAATCATGAACATATTAAGCGTAATATCGGCACGTTCTGCAGTGTGTTCCATTAATTTTCTACTCTCAATCCTATCAACTGTACTAATTGCATTTGGATCTCACTGAATGTTTTTGACATCAATGGAAAATAGATTGACTTAGAGTTAGCTTGCAGGCTGTCAAAGTTTGAAATGGCGCGACGGTTTGATGGAGGTTCTCTTCCTAAATTAAACTCATATTACTGAGTCATTGTTCGTATTCGTATAATATGCATTATGCACTGACACGCCTTCCCAGTTTTTAAGCATAATGATACCAACTTTGTTATTATACTGCTGGTTAAAGAAGAATTTCTAAAACTGTTTTATTTTTTATCTATTGTGACGTCAGACGATTTTTTTTCAAAAACCCTTTCTTCAAATTACAGTTTTCTTTTTTTGTTCCAATCCTTCAAGAAACTTTCCGTTTTAATTTTTTCCAACAATATCCCTCTCTTCCCAATAACAACTCTCTAATAACATTCAATAGCAGTAAGTATTCATTAAACATCAACATCAGTATTTAAATATCAAACTTTAAACTATCCATATCGTATCTCATTCAGAGGTACAATCTCCTCGTTCTCCATGTCTATCACTTCATCACTCCTTTTCTCGTTCAAATTTCCAGATCCGTCAGAAGCGATAAATTAAGAAAGATTTTTTTTTTCCGAACGGATAATTATGGCTATTCGTTTTTCTCCCGAACCATAAAGGACTTTCATAAATGCTATTGGTAATTTTGTATGAGCGTTTGCTTTTTATACGTAGACTAGACAGCTGGTGTCCTAACAACCCCTGCTACACGCCCTTTTAGGTGGCTTTCGGGGTAGTATGTGGGTATAGATACAAAAATATATTCATTTTTACAGTCTTTATATCAACTCACCAACCTGTCTGTTTGTCTGGTACAAATCTTGTAACTGAAATTTGACTCACTTCCTGTGAAGCAAAAACGCTGAAATTTTGCAGACTTCTTCATTTCCGATGACAATACATGAAAATATAACTTTTTCTCTCCAACCCCCCTTTAACCACCCCCCAGTCAACCTATAGCCCCCCAAAACATGTTTTTGATCAAAGAAGTTCCAAATGGTCGATTTTCGTGTTTTGCGACCACAGTAAAAGTTATCCACCATAAAATTTCCCATCGACTCAGCCCTAGCTTGGGGGATTCGTCTTGCTTTACTCGGCGAGACCCCCGCTTTCGAAAATTTTTCAAAGTCCCTCCGTCGTCTCGGGTCCGGCTTCGGACTTGGAAAAATTTCGTCCGAATTCCGTCGTCCCAGGTCCGGACTCTGGACTGAAATTTTTCGGCACTTAGATTTTTTTCGAAAATCGTCAAAAAAATTTTCTTCCCTTCGAGCGCCAGCAGATTCGTAGTAATAAATATAGTGACTTTTTTAATACGTCACTTTTGGTTTTTCGGGGTCACTGAGTTTTTTTGCTTTGTGTCATATGTAAACGTTGCTCATCCCCTGTAATCTATATCTATATAACATGAAGCCCCTTAACGACCACTCATTCATTCATTCACGTATACAAATGTTTGGGGTGAACGAGACGAGATACGGCAAAAAGTCTAATGAAGACCCCCTCTAAAATGGTCTGAAACCCCAGGAAAAATTATGAAAACACAAAATTTACAATTATTTATCCGTCTATTCATATAAAATTGAGTGTATGAGGATTAGTTCAAAAAATGGCCACCAAATTCCAATGGCGGCGCGGCAGTCATACAAACGAACTATCATAGCAACATATTTGTTTATGCAAACAAGAGGAGCTAAATTGGGAAAGAAGATAAGGGAAATGAAACGAAAAACTGATAAATATAAGGTAGGAAATTAAGAAAGTAATAATTGAAGTGTCTATTTCTTTGCGTCTTCTTTCCGCAAGAACAAACATCTGTTTAAATCAAAGCGCATTCAAATCAAAAGCGGAGAAATGTAAGGTAAGAAATTAGTTGTTGTTTTTGGTATATTGCATCGAGAGTGTGGTGGTTATTAATTTCAAAGTTAACAAGTGCTCTAAATGCCATATTAGAAATATGATTCGTACTGTTGACTATAGTTCGTATCTTGTTGGCGATACACGATTGTAGTAGAAAGACTTTTAAACAAGTCTTACATAATATAGGTTGGTAAAAATGATTTTATTATCGTGTTTTGTGATGGTGATAACTTTTTATTTTTGTTTACGTTCTTTTTTCCGTTAATTTCCTTTTTAATGTACAATGTTATCCGTGAGCTGCAGGAGTGAATAGGCAGTGAATAATACAATATGGAAGATAAGTGCAAATAAAGGTATTTCTTATTCAATTATTTGTCTTGCGTTAATCACGTTTCCTTGAGTGACTAAGTTATTCAACTGTGAAAATTATCGAAATCTTGACATTCACAATGTCTTGTAAACCAAAGGCTGTGATCCGTTACTCACTCCGTTCTCACCAGAGTTATTGCGCATTGCGTTTTGGATATTAAAGCTGAGATATTTGTGTATCCCGATTCATTAAAACTTTAAATGGAGGCATTTCTGAAGTGAAATCATTCACGATCACGATAAATAATATTTCGATAAAATTCGTTATACTAGCCCCAATTCATGCTAAGGCGCATTTGTTTCTAGATATTGATATTCAGTCCCAACGTAATTCGCTTACGAAGGGGAACAGCTGTTACATCTTATTCGTATATCAAGAATTTGGTTGTTTTGTGGAAAATAATTAATAAACGTGTTTTTCATTGTAATTCGTAAAGTCGTTATGTTATGATATTACGTATGCATTGGGTGTTACAGTGGAACGTGGTCTCAACGTTTTTTGTATTTGAATTGAATAAGTTAGAGAAACTCGTAGAAATTTATTTTACTTTTTTAGCCCCTCAGAAAAACGTTTCTCTTTATAAATATTTACATTCACATTGTAGCCTACGTACCATGCGCTCGTTTTACGTGAAAGTGGAAATATTGCTTATACCTAAGTTAGCCAGCTTAAAAGTAAACGATCCTTAAGTAACAAGTAGCAAACAAAAAGTGTAAGACCTCCCACAGTGAGCATAACAGGCCGAAGGCCTTTTTCGGGGGGGCCTAGGGGGGGCAGAGCCCCCCCAGCGAGCTAAGCGAGTCTAAATATAAAGGCTGGTTAAAAAAAAAAAAATTTTTATAAGAGCTTATTAGATTCAATATTTCTTAAAAATATATCTTTGTTCATTTGCTGCAATATTTTCTTTCATTAGTATGGTACTTGTATCGTCGATTCATTGTCTCTGAATGAAGTGTGATGGACTTCTGTTTTTCCTGCCTTTGCTCTAAAACCTCCGCATTCCGCTGAACGATTTTATTTTGGGTCGCCAAGTTACCCCCAGACTGTCTACTCATCTTTTACCGTATCTTTAATGGCCCGCGCCGATAAGAACTTCAAATCAAGCGGAAAAAAATATTCGACTGTTTTGCTTTCTCCTTCATTTATCTCTGCAGATTAAATTTTTTGGTAACCCGTGATATTATGGCGTATTTTTGACAGCGAGAGAGAATGACTCATGGCGCAACGTATCGAGAAGAATGTGCTTACGCGATCGCTGATAAGGCCGCCACGAAACCCATTTGTCGAGAAAGACTTCGCATTGAGGGTACTATTTCAACTGACCCAGCAAATAAGTCACCAGCGTCTTGTCATACCTTCCTTTTTCATAACTGAATCAATTGAATGCGCTGCCTACTCTGTGTCGAATAGAAATATTCAGATTTTCGCGGAGAGATATATGTTGACAATTTCCTACGCCCGAATAGAATACCTATGTAATCGTATAGAAATGCTGAAATGCATGTTGTTGAGAAGTTTTTGCCTTGGTCGACACTATCAGAGGATATTTTATGTGAAATAGGCTGCAACCCAAATATCTTTAACAAATAGGCTGATTAGCATGTGACTTGTCGTTCATTTTGAAAAGGCCGTTTTAATGCCTCCAATATATTTTTTTGTTATCATACGGCAATAAATCATAATAAGATACTTTCTTTTATTGATAATTATTAGATGTATTTGCTATTGAAGCTCATCCATTATCGAAGACTCACTCAAACTTTCTTCAATTTTTTAAAAATTAGTTCCTTTTATTCCATACTTTCGTCGGCATTAGTGCCTACCATACTTAAAGTCCATTTTACATGAGGCGCATAGTTATTCACCAACGAGCATGCATCGAGAAAAAACGTGAATCAAATGTGCAAATCTATAACTGCACGGTGGCAAAATTTCCCTCTGCTATACCTTGAAATTTATTCCACACCTGATTAAGAAAAACGCGCAGTTTCACTGCGTAATATTTTGTGCCTTTAGGGAAACGGCTATAAAAGCTTCATGAACTATGAAATATTCAGCTCAATCAATGAGTAAATACAAATTTCTTTGAATACAGAATGAGGCTGAAATAAGGGTTTTAAAATTAATATAGATCCATGGAAAACTTTTTGAGGAGTATGTTTTATGATACATGGAGCGATGAATCGACCAACCAAGTAAACATCCTGAAATACGCATTAATATCCGGTGGAAGGTGAGGAAAATTTTCGTATTTAGGGGTGTGCATTTCATATAAATAAGGGATCAGTTAATGGAAGTTCAAAATTGGAACAAAATTCGGGGAAATAATTTAACGACTGTTGGAGAAAGTTTTGGTGAATCTTCGAAAATGGATGAGCTTCCATAACTCCCACATTTAGTTGTTATCAATTCAAGCATATTTTTATTGTGTTATTTTTATTTGTGAAATAAAATAGGGTGAAAGCACTTTTCTAACTTAGAAAATCGAAATCGAAAGCTATAGTTGTTGAGATTATTCAGGTCGCTGCCGCGTTTCAATATTGTATCCGCTGAATGTGGTCGAACAAACATTTCTGTATTTTCTGGATTTTATGCATTTTTTTGAGTGATCGTTAGTTTTCTCTCTTTGAAATCTGTTTGGCATTTCTCGTGGAAAATGTTTAAATATTGACAACTTTAGTGACAGCGAAGTAAAGTTACGGAGTTGCGATTCTGCCTATTACTAAAATGTGCGCTGAGATAAGACAATGTACAAAGGAAAGGTGTCCGATTAAAGTTTACAAATTAATAGATTTAATCCTTCTTTAACTTCTCATTTGAACAATTCTGCTGTCGTCGAACGAGTCTTACGAGTCTGCTGTCGCATGGTAACACATATTAATTCCCTATCACAATGTTGCAAAGGCTCTTAAATTATGCAAGGAGTAATTTTTAACTGAATTACGTATTCATATTTTAACGATATTCGGCGAAAAGGTTTTGTAACATTGTGAGTGATGAGAAGTTTCAAACGCTTTCGTCATATTTTACAATGATATTGGACATGCGTGTGTATATGATAGTATTTTTTCTTCGTAGAGTGTATCCCTTACGTGGAAGCAATGGATAAATTTACCTTAAGTTCCAGTTCAAAATTTTAGCAGATTTTTAGAAATTTTATATTATTCATTATTTATTATTCGTGAAAGGTCTTTTATGCCTTTGGCGATGGATAAACGTATTTGATGCGAAAAGTAGATCAATACCTACTCAGGTTAAGCTTTTTCGTGAGACTAGCTTCTTGATTTTAATAAACTGAAATATTACAGGAGAGATAACTTTCGCATAAAAATTGAACTTTCTTGGGAATCAATAATGCACTGTTTTGAGTATATAGGAAAATATTTAATAAAACAACTTACCACTAAGATCTCCTTTTTATATCATAATTTTACAAATGTGATTAATACTTTTACGGTGGCCAAATAACGCAACTATATGCAGAATAAATTATAAAGATACAAAAATATATTTTAAATTATTACTACTCAAATTTCATGTGCCACAAAATTAAAAAGGTTGAATAACGCTCAAAACCATTTTGCACTACAGCACTTAATATACCTACTCTTAGGATATTTTTCTCGTTGTAAATGTTTAAAAGCTTTGGGTAGAAGTCTCCTCGTTCGCGAAGGCAATAATCCAGTCTTTCTATCGCACTTATCTAGTTTAGTTCTAAACAAGATAAAGTCGAAGTAAAACTAAATACAAAAGACAATCATCCCAAAAGTTCCTTATATTTCATTTTTTAACTTTGTATTGTTCCACTCTCAATATTTTTAGCTATTCCCTTCACTATGCTGCAATTTACAAGCACAAAATTAATTTAAGTGATAGTTTAAATTTTACAGATGATTTCGGCCAGTACACATTTGATCTTCCTTCACCATGAAACGAATAAGCATTAATGGAATTGGCGAATTACAAAGTTACAAATTTCGATATAAGACACGTAAAACATTTGGGTGCTAAATCCATGACTGAAATAATGTTATCATCTCAAAATACTCATCATTTCATTAATGACGCTAAGGTCTGGTTAACATAAATTGCTTTTCGTAATCATGCATTAACATTACATTAGCATTCATTTGCCTATTTGAAAGATTTAATCGATAAAACGTGTCCTCATAATGCTAGTCAGATATTTTCCCTGCTCCTCGCCAGTACTTTGAAAAGAAAATATTTGGAAAAGAAAAAGAGTAATTTTTGATGGCGTACAACATGGAAAACATCAAAGTTGGGAAAATCTCCTCGAAAAGTTTTCGACTGCAACCTTTCTTTTTTTTTAATTTTCACCACCGAGTCGAAGGCGAAATGAATTCATTAATGTAAGTAAATTATAACTGGTTACAAGGCTTTCAGCTGTAATTTACATGGCAGATGTCAAATCCCAGAGGGGGGAAGGGATGTTAAAAAGTTTCGGGAAAGTTTTAAAGAATAAGATATTACGGGATATAAAATTGAAGGCAGGTTAGGATGGGGTGAGAAAAAAAGACTTTTATGTCCTCAAGGCCGGCAAAGTTTTCCAGTTTCCGTCGTTGTTATAAGGGAAAGACAAACTCGACCAAGTTCGTGAGTGTAATAAGGAGGACAAAGGAAAATTGCCTCGCGATGTATGCACATTAGCTCATTTGTTATAAGGTGGTGGTTTAACCATGAAGAAAGAAGGAAAGAGACACAGTCCTTTTGTGCCCCCATTCATTTTTTTCTCTCTTCCCTTAATGAAGCAATCTTCCCTCTGGTTATGTGAGTATAAGGCATTCCCTAATATCAGCCGTGTTCCATCTCTCTCGTGCCTGGATGGGACGTAAATTCCTTGCCGAGAATTTAGGGAAAAAATGTATTCAAAAAAGAAATATATTTTTTGGACGAAATTGGTATGTGGGTGGAGAGGAAGGTTTGAACTTTGATGGGTAAAGCTGGAGGGGGTTGGATAAAGGGGTGGGAGGTGGATGGGAGGATATTTCGATCCCGTTTTTAAATCCCCTCCCTATATATCCCCCCTATTAAAAAAATACAACCTCTTCTTCCATTTATTTTTTGATTTTCTTTTTATTATTTTCATCCCTTACTTTTTCTCTTTTTTTTAACTCATTTAAGGGAGGTTGGGCACGCCACCGGTTCATTCCGTTCCGAAATTGAAAAATAAAGTAAAAAATACACCCACCCAAACCCCCCCCCTTTCCTTCGCTAACCCCCGAGTCTTATTCCGGGAAGAGGTGGGAAAAAATGTGAAAAAAAAATTTCCTCCACCCCTTGAAAACTTTTTTTTTTCCTTCGGTTAGGAGATGGGGTGGGTTGCGGGGGGAGGAAATTTCGCGCCCCGATGAATCTTGGCCCATTCATTTCCCCTGGACCAACCTTACCCCTCTCTCCCTCCGAAAACCCCTCCACAACCTACCGTCGCGGTCTTGAAACATTCAAAGGATCCCTCTTGAATTCCATTAAACGGGCAATTTCATTCAATCAAGCCCCGTGGCTGAGCAAAAAGAAAAACTCTGGGAGAGAGGTTAAAAAAAGAAGAGTCCGAATTGGTTGTTATAAGTCCTCAGTGGGGGCTTGGCGGTGCCAAATATCGAGGATCAGAAAGCGATTTTCTCGTCCGTCTCATCTGATTCCCTCGGGCCCCGACTTAAATTTTGAATTCAGAACCTTTTTTTTAAAAGGGAATGAAGTTGGGGTTGGCTTAATCGGGGTATTTTTAGCGCATTAGATTGCTTCCTCCGGTTAAATTAATGCGAGGGAAGAGAAAAATATTGCGTTCGTATGACTTCACTGTAATTATCTTCATTAGTTAAACGTTCCCTCACCAATTAATAAGTCACGATGGGAATAATACAGCCATTCTCACTACAACTACCTCCGGCCCGGATAATTTCATTTTCATTTTTACTTTCAACTTTTCCATGGTTTGAAAAGGCTGCGAATCAAGAGCTGGCTTCATAAATTTAAAAAATATAAAAGCTTAATATGAACATTTTCGCTGATTTTAAAATTATTGCTTTCGTATGATTTCTTTGTAAATATTTTCATTAGTTAAACATTCCCTCACCAATAAATAAATAACCATGAGAGAAATACAGTCATTCTCACTATCTCTGCTTCCAATTGATCAGTATAATTTTATGTTCATTTTTTCTTTCAACTTTTCTATGGATTAAAAGCTAGATGAAGACTTAGAAACTGGCTAAATACATAAAAAATTGTAAAAGCTTATTATTGTCATCATCGTCACTGATCAGCATTCCTAAGAACAGTTTGGTGCAGTAAATATTGCATTTGTATGGTTTCTCTGTAATTATCTTCATTAGATAATTATCTTCATTCCCTCGGCAGTCTATAGGTCTCGGTGAGAAGAATACAGTCATTCTTATTATATCTACTCCCAATGGATCCGGATAATAGGGTGGTTTCGTATTGTTTTGTTATTGCCTAAATCGAAAGATTATTACTCCTGAAGTACGTATTTCATACTTTTAGATTTTTAAATGACGATATCTATTTTTCGCGATTAAATGAAAAGTGAAAATTTTCAAGCGCGAAAACGCGACGGCTAAGTATGACTATTGGGAAAATCCCGTGTGACGTCATTCTGGTCCGACTGCCGCCGTCGTTTGAGGCCACCTTGGTGCGAGGCTATGAGCGCCGCTACAATGCAAGCTGCAAGCAGGAAGTAGAGTACCCTGCTAGCAGGTAGCGCTTGGCTTAAATAAGGAATATTAATACCCTATCAAACGAAGGAAATTTTCCGACCATAGGCAATTTTAATAAGTGCTTATTAAGAGATGTTTCCTTGAGCTCTATGCCACCTGCATGCATTGGTAATCTCTGACGATGTGAAACTTCTGACTCCCCGTATAGCATCTAGGTCCCTGTGACGTCACGTGGAGTGGCATCGCATTAGTGCCTATCTGGCCTTTTTCAAATGAGGTTAAAATTCACCATTGCCATTCGTCTAAACTGGGATTTCTAAAACCAAATAATTTTTATATTATGAGTACACTAATGGTGGGTAACGAATCGCAATCAATGCTTTTCGTTTTCACTGATGAAGGAAACTACCCTATTTCATTTCTATTCATTCTTTCAACTTTTCCAATCATCTGTAAGGTCACGAATGAAGAGTAAAAATATGCATTCATGGTGACGAAAGAAATACATTCTTATTTTGATCTTTTTTGTTAGTAGTAAACAACCCAAAGATTGGTTTGATGCAGCTTTTCACCGAGTTATCCTGTCAGCTAATCTTTCCACAGCTACGTCATTCTCCATTGGAAGAGAGAAAAATATTGCATTTGCATTATTTCGCTGTAATTATCTTCATTAGTTAAACGTTCTTTCACCAAACAATAAATCACGATGAGAACAATACAGTGATTATCACTACATCTACTTCCAATGGGTTCGGACAATTTCATTTTCAGTTTTCTTTAAACCTTTTTATTGATTTAATAGGCCACGAATGAAGAGTAAAAAACTAGCTTCATTAATAAAAAAATAATAAAAGCTTATTATGATCATTTTCAATGATTTCAAAAATATTGAATTCGTATGATTTCCTTGTAATTATTTTCATTAGTGAAACGTTCCCTCACCAATAAAATATATCACCAATTAATCACCACGAGAACAATACAGTCTGTCTCACTACATCTACTTCCAATTAGTCCGGATAGTTTCATTTCTATTTTTTTTTTTTTTAACTTTTCCTTAAATTTAAAATGTCGCGAATGAAGAGTAAAAAATCTGCATTCATTGATGAGAAAGTGATTAAATCTTATTATCATCATCATCGATCAAAAATCGCTAAGATTGGTTTGATTCAGCTTTTCACTCAATTTTCCTGTCAGCTAAACACTCCACAGCTACGAAATTCTCTTCTTTCATATCCTCTTACCTGTTCTTCATATTTTATTCAAGGTCCTCCTTTTCCGTTTTTGCAATCCACTGCCTTTATTGGAACGAATCCTGGGTTCACTGGTATCTTCATAATTGATAGTTTAGATTTGTTTCAAAAAGTTTTATCAGAAGAAACTAGTCCCGAGCTTAGATTACTATAGTGTCATATAATAATGTAGCATTGTTTCGTAGATATGATTCTTAAAAATGCCTTTCATAAAACCTCTTGGGTTCCATAACAGGCAAATGAAGCCATGAGTTCTCTAAATGAAACCAGTTATTGTTGATTGTTGTCTACTAATGAATATGTTATAATGTAGCACATCTTTTCACGTCGAAAAATCTGAAGGGATGGCTTTGGTAGCACACTGAAAGAGTAGAAAAAGTGGTATTTTCAAATTTACCCAAATCGAATTTGTTTTGGAAATCATTATTTTTAATCTGGAAAAAGATGCAAAGATATATGTGATTATCAGAGAATCTCGTGCCGGGTTAATACGTTAATTATTAAAAGAGCATTATTTTTCCTCTTCTATTCTTGACCTTGTTTAATACATTTGATGATATTTTTTGGAGTTTAGGTCAATGTAAAACAAGTTATAGCCAACGTCTCGATTTATTTAAAATCATCCTCAGGGCTATGAAAGAGAAAACATGAACAATATAAAATATTGTATATCGTTGTCATCTTTGTATTTTATAATGTTCATGTTTTCTCTTTCATAGCCCTGAGGATGATTTTAAATAAATCGAAACGTTGGCTAAAACTTGTTTTACATTGACCTAAACTCCAAGAATATATATCATAAAATATAAAAGAGCATTTAAGGAAAACGTCGTCAAAAAAGTAACACATTTTGAAAACAAAATTTGCGTGGGTTAGGGCAAGATGGAACTTAGGAAGATAGGATGGATTGCAAATGCTCATAGACATACAGGTAAATTCGTAACAAAAGTGTGTTTTTTCGTGTCCGAAAAACTAAGAATAGACATCTTTGTCAATGAATTTTAGACTTTTGTCTATTTAGATTTTTTTAATTCAGAAACCACTTAAGGCAAATTTAAGATTTTGCTTTGGACCTACATTGTGTGGCCAAAAGGTGAAAATTGTAAAACTTTGCTTGAATTCAACAAAATATATGATCTTTTCTGGTAAGTATGCCTATTTTAATGAATATAGGTCGAGGGAAAGTGACAAAAATTAGAGGTCAAAAATGACACACGGTCAATGGAAGAGTCTGTATGTAGTGTTCAGAGAAGTTCAGGTTCAGAGATGAGATTTTTGAACATGTCTTAGACAACCGTAGGTAAGGCACTTAGTCTTTCGTGCTGTTATGTTAAACGACTGCGATTATCTCTTCCGCTGAATTATTACACTATTCAGTGTAAGGAAACAATAATTATAATCATTTTAGCTATTAATTAGTATTTTTATTGGAGAAGAGAGGTTGTAATTATATCATAAACCAACCAAAATGATGAAATTGTAGATTTTTGACCAGCACGGGATGTAAGTAACCTTCTGAGCGAAATATTCTCCCGATCATCTGCGATAAATTTGATAAATAACGTGAAGCTTTGACGAAAAAAAACTCATATGGGCACACAGTTTCTTTTTTTTCTGGGTTACTCGGAGTAACGAAACTATTACGTCTTTAATATCCATACCTGCTCTCACTATTTAGATACCTTACAAAAGTTCTTTCATGTTCCATGAGCCAAGTTATGCCAAACAGGAATGTTGAACTTTATCTCGATGAGGAAATTTATTTAGGGTGCTAAATCTAAGTTATTAATATTCTGAAATTTTACACCCCAGACACTCACGTACCACTGCAAAAAAGTTGTTAATTTTCTTACTGCTGACGTGAACTTAACATGAAGTTTCAATTCCGGTCGCCCATTAGCATTCCGGAAGTTTGGAGGGATTTTGATTTTGCATTCAACTGTAACACGATCAATAAGAGATTATAACGGCAGCAATAGAACTCGTAAATATTTACGAGTTCTATTGCTGCCGTTATTGCTATTTAGAATCTATTTAGATTGCATGACTTGTAGTGTAGCCTACTAACCTATGTAAAACTTAATGCATGTTTCTTAATTCAATTATTATTTCTAACAGCATATAGTAGTATAGCTTGTTATTATACGGGACGTTTTTTGGACGGTGTTGGTGTGCATGTACATCCTGACTCTTACGAATCTTTTCACAAAGAAATTTCCCCATAGCTAATGCAAGATATAGAATTTGCGACGGTTTTCCTCTTTTTTTTCTAAATCATTTTCTGGTTTATTATTCATCAAATGTTATAAAATGATAAAATGTTATGAAGTGTCAAATTTTTTATTTCTCATTATGTTATAAATACCTTATTAAACGACATATTTACGTTTTCATGTTTTGATTAAATTCAACTTGATAAACCGAAACTGAATTATCTACTGTAATATTCTATTTGTTTATGCTAATATGTAATTCACTTATAATTAATATATTATCAACTGTTTTATGTATGTACTTTGCTCACCACTAATGTACAATTTAGTGCTCGTAGGGGTATTTTACCGAGAGCAAATAAATATTATTATTATTTTTAATGCAAGGTCGAGTGGATGTCGAATTTTTGTCCCAGACAACTGTCGGTATCCCGGAGGGTGAAGGGGAGTGGACATTGTGATCAACCATAAAAACTATTCCATTTTTATTTATAATGCTCCTTTTTATTTTAAGGAAAAGACTTTTCAAGCACCAAAATATGCTGCCAAATAAAGAATATCATATGTAGTTAACTTCGCAAATTACAGGAGGCGTTTGAAATCGTTTCAGGCTTGACGTGGTGGAAATATGATGTACCCATGATAAAACATGGACAACCGTATGGAAAAAAATGGAGTTTATAAAGTAAAGTGTAAGGACTGTGGTATTTGTTATGTTGGACTGGTAGAAGTTTTAAATACATTTGAAGGAACATATAAATAGATTTAGTCATAACGACGGAAAATTTGTTTTAGAAATCATTCATGCCTGTGCAATCATTTTAGCAACTTTGAAATAGATACGTTACATTGTAATGACAAAGGGATTAAAAACGATTTCATGGATACATTTAAAATTTGTTTAGCCCGGATGGACTTTGAAATGATGTCTTATTTCGTACTGATTCACCTGTGTTAAAGTGAAGCCTCCCTCAGTCGAAAAAACCTTGACCTTCACCCACACGCCTTTTTGTTGTCTGTTTTATGTCATCGGCCTTCATTCATTTATTCACCCACACGCCACTTTCATACACTCCCTTCTTCTACCTTGGCTCCGGTATAAATACACGTTAGTGCCGATTTCATCACCTTGAAAATGACATGGAGAGCCGAAACCATGGTTGGTAGCGGAGATTTATAATTGAGCGTGGAAATTACCATTTGTTTTTTTTATATTTTATCGTAAAAATTAGTATAAAATGTTAATATTTTATCGTGGAAATTGCCATATTTTGTTTATATTTCACCATGGATACAATAATTGTACTTGCAAGCAGAAAAATTATGGCACAAAGGCGTATTAATCCTAATTTCTCAAATAGGGACTGTATATTTGTAACGCGTGATGCACATATTAAATGCGTGTACCCGGAGCATGGAAGTTTGTTCATTATTATACGACTGTTGTTTAAGTCGCGACTAATTTATTCAATTTTGGGTACTTTTGAGATGACCTAAACTGAAAATATAGATACCATGGTGCTTAGCATCTCTAAAGCTCAAACTTTGCTGCTAAAAAATTTAATAGGCAATACTAGTACACTTATTTTCGTGTCAGTCACCTATTAGTATGCCGGAAGTTGGAAGGAATTTGAATTCTGCGATCTACTCTAACCTCAATGGAACCAGGATCTCTTCTTTTTGTTTTTCCTCTGCGCTTCGGAAAACTATATAATTCGAATCTCTTGCACGAATCCAGATCAGAATGAAACTGTGGGTCGACACATGATACTCACCAACAATGCCTTCTATTTTCGCTATGGAAAGAGTGGTAAAAGTTTAAAAAAATATTGTAAGCCTGTAATGGTAATTATGTAGCTGATAATGGAAGTTAAAAGTATTATAAATTCATAAGGGGCAATATAAAATTAATGTAAAGTATATAGAAATTTGTCCTCCATTCCATAAGCTTTCAACCGAATTATGACAAAAAAGAATGTTTAATATTGAACTATAGCTTGATAAAACAAGTTCAATTAGGGTATAGCACTTAAGTCATTAATACTCAGGAATATTTCATCCTTAGCACTAACCTATCGCTGCAAGCAGTTATGAATTGTAACTATAGAAACACCAAAGCCTTGATATTTCTTCTTAGATGTTGGTCTACACAACGGGTGCGATTATTAAATGAGTGCCAGAGTATGAATGAGTTTATCCAGGGGATGTACCGCTTTTTTCCCTGGTGTGTTCCTTCTCCAACCATCTCGTATCGTGTTACAAATTTTTTTTCAAGAAGTGAATTCAGTTATTCTTCTATCAGGGGTTGTAGGGTATCTACAAGCCAATTTCTTATTTAAACTTGAATTATTTTCTTTCGTATTATTTTTCATTTTAAACTTTAACCACACCTGAAGTTTTTCTCACGTTGTTTTTATTAAGTTTTTCGAAAACGGATTGTGAGATAATCTGGATAATTTTCAAATTAGGATGGTTTTCTGGTTCGGAAAATGAAGAACGTATCGTTTATTTCATCTAGTCCCGTTGGAAATCGCATCGGAAAATTTGCAAAAAAGTACCTGGTATTGTAAATGCGTAAAATTACATGAAATATTGATGAAATAACGCAACTAATCGAGCTTAAAAAAATAGAAGTGAACCAAAGAAGCTGGAAATCGGAATGTTAAATATTAATTGAAAATATTATGCCTCAAACCTATGGATTGCCTTTTTAGGTTGGTCCTTAACTGGATGCAAACAATAATAACTCAAGTTATTATTGTTTGCATCATAAATATGCAAGTAGTACTAATATGTTTGTATTTCCCATTTGGTATTTTATTTTCCCTGGATATAAATACTCTAATATTTTACTTTACTAGCATTCACGCATTGCTTCACAAAGTTGTTTCCTAACAGATAACACGGATTATATGGCAAATGAAGTTTCCCCTTCCACCCTTTACTCTGACTAAGGGTGGAAAGGATGAGTAAGTTATTTTCATCGATAACCCTAATCAATGTCAATTTAAAAAAATGATTGGTTTTTGCTTGGAAAGTTTCTTTTGCAGGGAAAGTTTAAACAAACATGAGCTTATGTGAAGAAATCAGGGTGGGTATTGTAAATTTTTTTGTTTATGCCTTTTAAGCTTTTCCAAATTGAGATTGTTTGTATCTTAAAAAGGATTTTATTTTACCACTGAAACATACGTGTTTGAAAAATTGATAACTATTTATTTCAAAATTAGACCTTGAGATGATCCATTGCCTTTCTCCAACACTAGACGATCTCGCGTTAATGAAACTTTAGTCGGAAATATAACAAGAAGTAACTGATAATATTGAAAATGATGCAACTGATGATGTTTGAAATATTCATTAGTGTTGTTGGGCCTTTCAAAAACTACGAAAATAAGCAACAAAAATTTAGGCAAGCGGAGTTGAATTGAGAAAAATCATTAAATTGTAAATTTTATCAAATAGCAGTCCTGAAGCCCGAAAAGTGGTTAATCTTTCAAGATTAGTCTAGACGTTTGGAGGTATGACTGGTTACAATATTTTTGTAACCATAAATATTCGAGTGCTGCTTGATGTTCCCACCTTCTCCACTCTTCATTGTTATAATTATAATAAAATCAACTTTTTGCGGAGAGAAATCGAGGAGCAATATTTCGAATGAAAAAAGATATCGTACTGCTCACTAACTTTATTTTGACTGCTTGCAACAAGTGCTTTTTATTGCTATACAATCATCATCAGGTACTATTAACTTCCTATTTCAGACGTCTATATTTTGAAGCCCAAAAAACTGTGGTCAAATATTAGGGATTAGCCACGGCATTTGGAGGTTAGACTGGTTACGATAATTATGTAATGATAGATGTGCAGCTACTGTTTGATATTCCTACCTACTTAGCGTTATAAATATAGTTTAACCCTCACGCATAGCTTCAGAGAATTTTTGTACTGAATTGTTGGAGACTTAACCGTGCAGAACTCTATTTTAAGTTAGGAAAAATAAGAAACTTTGGTTTCTACAACTTAATCTTTAATCATCGACCATTTTTGATGCATTGTATCATTTTAAAGATAAGTTTTTTTTTCCTAACTTCAGAGAATTGTTTCCGTGAAGATAACGAGGAATCACGTGACCTGCGATATTGCCACCGTGGCCGCCCATTAGTCATCACGAGGGTTGAAGGGAATAATATTTCTGGCGTAATAGGTGGTGCGACTGCTCGAGCACACGCGTTAGGCTTGAGAGTCCCCTGCCAATGAAACTTTATCCAGGACGGTTACGAGAAAATAATTGCTAATATCGAAAAAAACGAAATTTTTAACGTACGAAATAATATGAGTTTGTAGTTAAACCTATTATATAGCTGTTAAAATGCCGAATTTAAGTTTAGGTATGCAAAAATGAGTTGAAAAAATCATTGAATCCTGAATTTATCGAATTAAGTTTTGAAGCCCAAGAAGTGTGGTTAACTTTTAGAGATCAGCCTAGAGTTTTAGAGCTTGAACTGGTTACGATAATTATGTAAAAAATAAATATTACGTTACCACATGACGTTTATACCTACTCAACGCTCTTAATATAATAAAGCCAACTTTTTGCGGAGAGATATCGTGGAACAACATATTGCACTGTCCACCAATGTTATTTTAACAGCTCACAACACGTTTCAATTGCTACACCAACGTCATCAGGTACTAACAAATTTGAATTTCAGACATATACGAGTATATATACTTTACCTTCCCCCACTCCCAACTACTTTTGACGATATTTTTATCTATCTAAAATAGGATTTTTTCGTACCTATTTGAAACTTGTGTTTGCATGATGTAAAAATAGGAGATTGGAATGGTTCACCAGAGGAATTTGTTTTGAGCTCTTACCAACTAACGCCAAGATATTTATGACAAGGCTTAATTAAATTAAATTCTGAGGGCTCTTCCAAACGTTTATTTTATGAATATGGTGCTAAATGTTTTTTTTTCTTTGGTCTTCATACATTCTTGCGTATTATGTATTGTGTAAAAATGGATTTTAAGGGCTTTTTCAGAAGTTTGTATTTTGCACTTAGCATTTTATGTTTTGTATTTATGTTTATGCATATATTTTTGTGTGTGATGAAACCTATCTACCAAGCTGGTACTTCGCATTTTGTATTTTTGTCTTTATATATTTTCTGAATTTATGTGACCACTCGACTTTACGGTCGACTTGTAACAATTTTTGCTACAATAATAATAATTATTATTATTATAATAACGCAATCAAATATGCAACATCATCCACCAGAAATTAGATCTAAAGTATAAACTCATAGTAAATGCAGTTCACATGCCTAAAACCGTACATGAAAACGATCACTGTATAACTAATAATGAACGATCAATTATCACCAGTAAAACAGTCCATAGCAATAGACCTGATCTAGTAGTGCAAGATAAAATTAACAATGAAAGGCACTTGATAGATATTGCCGTACCTAATTCGCATAACATCACAACAGCCTACACCAACAAAATGGAAAAGTATGAAGAACTTAAAGATGAAATTAAGAGATCATGGAAATCAGATAAAGTACTCATAGTAACAACCATTATTTCTGCCACAGGAATAGTGCCTCATTCAATCTATCAAGGTCTTGAAACTATTGGACTGCCGAAAAACTTTTTCATTACAATACAAAAAGCAGCTATTTTAAATACATGTCGGATTGTCAGAAAATTTTTCAACGCTCAGTTAAAAGACGAAAGTGCTTGGTGATACCCGTATCTCGCCTAAAACCATCAAAAATGCTGTGAAACCAATTAAAATAACAATAGTAATAATAATAATAATAAGTGGTGAGGGTAACATCTTTGATTAAGTACCATTTGTTATGACTATAATTTAATTTGCACGCATAACTTCACAGATCTGTTTCCTTGAAGATTACGCGAGATCACGTGACCGTCGAAGTTTCCACCTTGGCCACCCATTAGTCAGCCTGAGGGTTGGAAGGGAATAAATAATATTTCTGGCGTTATAGTTGCTCCTGCACACGTGTTGGGCTGCAGAATCTCGCGTCAATGAAACCAAAACCGGGGATGTTACAAAGAAATAATGGTTAATATCGAAAATTACTCCACCGATCACGTCCAAAATATTTTGAGCTTGCCGTTGAACCTTTCCCATGGAATCCAAAACATGCAGTTGAAGTTTAAGTATGCAGAGTAAAATTGAAAAAAAAACAGTAAATTTAACGAAGTTAAGTTTTTAAGCCCAAAAAGTGGCGGTCAACTTTCATCGATTAGCCCAGACTTTTAGAGGTTAGACTGGTCATTATTATTGTGCTATCATGAATATCAAAGTAATGTATGATTTTTTTAACTTCTCGACGTTATGACTATTATATATACAGCATTTTGTGGAAAGAAATCGTGGAACAACTTATCGAATGATAAAAAAATATCGCACTGCTCACCAACTTTATTTTGACTGATTATTACACATGTTTCGATTGCTATACAATCAGCAACAGATACTAACAAATTCCTGGGGGAGGAAGCTAAAGTATATATCTGAAGTATATATGAGTATGTACGAGGAAAAGTAACATATGTAGATATCTTTGTTTATCATTCGTTTATTTATAGTTCAACCCTCACGCACAGCTTCACAGAGTCGTTTTCTTGAAGATAACGCGGAATCACGTGACCCGCGAAGTTCCCACCTTGGCCGCCCATTACTCAGCCTGAGGGTTGGAAGGGAATAATATTTCTGGCGCTATAGTTGGCGCGACTGCTCCGGCGCACGTGTTGGTCGGGAGAGATTACTCGCAGTTCATCGAGTGGCGTCGTCGTCGCGCGGCGTTTTGCGGAAACTTCCCTTTGATCGCCTCCTCTCCGGATTCTCTTCGGTGCTCACTCTCTCGGATTCACAAAGTCTTTTCGCAAAAGTTGACGAAGTTCGGTATTCCTGCAGCCACTCAACTTCCCACCACATCAAAACTTCTGCAGTCGGAAATAATTAACGAGGCCGGGACGACTTGGCTTTGTGAGACAGAACTCAAGATTAACCCGAGATTGTGTGTGTGTCTCTCTCTGTCGTTTTAAAAAAAATACCTCATCTCGTTCACAACTTGCAAGTCCCTCCGCTACTCTTTGTTATTACGATATCTCTTATTGAACATGATTCCGAACCTGCCACTGTAAGGTCGCGTTGCAGGGGAAATTTTATAATTCAAGATATTTTTAGAAGAAATTGATAGTGGTTATCGTAAAATTTTCGTGTATCTTTTTTCTTATATGAGGGGGGAGAAGACAAGGGGTACAAATGATTTTGTTTTCCAAACAGTTAAGTAGAGAAATTAGGTTTTAAAACAGAAAACAAAATCAACTTGATATTTAGTTGCGCCTTAGATTTCCCACTCGATGTCAGCACAGAATAGGGAAACACTCGTATCCATTGACTACCAAGTTGTTTGTATTTCTTCCATCAATTTCTGTGACAAACTCTGTCCAGAAAATGATCAATTGTATCCCTTGGCTTCTCATCCCTTCTTATGTATTTTATATTTTTGGACTTTAACACTAGAATGCCGGGAAATTTGCATCCCCTAGAATGCCGGGAGGGTGTCATTTTGACACCCATGTTTTTATATGCATGTTACGTTGCAGATTAGTTTTATTTCGGAGTCGATAGTGTCAACTTTTGTTTAATACTGATTTTGTGCCCTAATATTTAAAAAAACTTTATGTTTTAATAGAGTACCATTGAAGTAAAAAAAATTTACAAAAAAATACTCTCCTCGAATGCGGCATCCATCGAAAAGATTGCGCTGAAACGTCGAAGGACGCATGAAAGTGTAATAATACCTATATGTAATCACTGAATACTTTTTTATAAGTATTTATTGTTCACTGTAATTGGTTAAATTTTATGTGCATAAAACAATTAAAATGAATATGACAGGATTGTTTTTCTTTTTATTATTATTGTTAACTTTTTTCATCAATTTTTCGTCATAGAATGTAGAAGTGTGCTTCAAAAGACGAAAATTAAAATAAAACCATTGCGGCCACAAAACTACGAAATTTTTAAAAATAAAATACAAAAACTTCGTATGAAACAAAAATTAATCGAATGCTTTTTCATACAGACTTACAAAAAGTTACATCTAAATAGCAGGTTCTCTAAATTCTGGCACTTTTGGTCTGTTTTGGTCGTAGGTTTACAGACTTTTCACTAAGCTTACAAAAAGCAACAGTTCTGTCTTCATTGCATTTTATCTATACTTGACAATCCCTTGTCAGTTCTGGATTTGGTTGCCTGATATTCGCTGACGCAATGTAAGGAAAAGCAAGCTATTCTGATAAATTTTGTAAAAATAATTCGGGACATCTTTTGTGAAGTTATTTCCATATATATATTATCCAGGAATTCAAAATGACCAAGTCAAAAGTATTCTGAAAAGAAAAAACAGGCAATCGCCTGGTTCTAGTTCTGACCAAATATTTCCGCCCCATATGATCAATAACATCTACTTCAACGTTTATCTCATTACAACACCTTACAGAGTCGGGCGATTTTGTTAGAGCTGTTACTAATGTCAATATGAGGGCGAAGAGATCATAGAATAAGAACACATTTTTTTCTGCTTGCCCTGACGTCTCCATTTTTGTTCAGTTTAGTTGATTATAACTCTTCCTCAGCATGGCCATCTCCTTCTTAGGATCTTGAACAAGGAGTTGACGTCGCCTTGAAGTCTACCTAGCGCCCCTTCCACGTCGGCACACCATGTCACGACCACGCACAATTTCTTTTCTGTCCGATAACCAGTGCAGATCAAGTAACTCAATTATGTGTATATGCGTATAGTAAAACAAATATGTGTATCTTTCGTGATTAAATTACTAAACTGAAATACACAAAACACTGAAAAAGACCGTGCTCACTATTTTCATCATTTTTGGATGATCTAAATTGCACCTCCTGTGCAACCCAACCGTCGTCCGACTCAACATCTGCATCAGACCCTTTCTCCGACACGTCTCCAGAAATATCGTTTAGTATTGCAATACCTTGCTCCGTCGTAACACGTCTATGCAGTGCCATTATCAAGACAGAACTGCCGAAGCAAGTCAAGCAGCAGGTCGCGACACACTAGCGACCCAGTCCGCCAAACACGCGCGCGAGCCAGGCAGCCGAACACAGAGGCTCGGCAGCAGCTAACTGCATTGTCGCGCGCGTCACTTCACTGCAATGTTTCAGGGCAAGTAAGTGTCACCGCGGTAAAAAAAATTAGCTGGTTTCAAGGCGAATCATTTGCAAAAGGTAGCGGAATATACTTACCTTAGGAGCTACTAAACTTTTGAAAAAAGTAGTATACAGCCGATGCTCATTGAAATTATGAAAAACAAATAGTCATGAAGGTAATATACTATACTAAAATATACTATACTATACATAAAGGTTTTACACATAAAGATAATGTACTACACAATACTAATTTGACAAATAATTATCAAGCCGCATCCCACGAGACACCTAAACTGAAGAAAGAAATTATATAATATACTGGGTGTCAAAATGACACCCTCCGGCATTCAAGGTAAATTTGAATTTTTGAGACGAAAAAAATTAGGGGGGGTATCCCTTTTACTGTCGTTTTGTTAAGATCTAAAAATGAATAAAAGTCACGAAAGATTTTTTTCTACAACACTCTCTAAAGGCCAGCTCCGTAAAAAATGTACGCGTAGGGTGTCAAAATGACACCCTTCGGCATTCTAGTGTTAAGAATATTTGTTTTTACAAAGATGCATTAATTTTACCGCTAAACAAGTTGCATTTGAAAAACTTACATTTCTTGTTATGGCGAAGCAAACATTTGGAGCCAAAGTAACCTTTCGAGTTGATGGTGCATATAATTACATGCTGACGGAGTGCTAACCAGTGTATAAAGACGAATTAATAAGCGGATAAATGTTTCAAGGCCGTGGAAAAGGGACAGGGTACAATTTTAAATTTTAGTCATAATTTGAATTTTTTTCATTTCAATTTTTTCGTTGTTATTATTTCCTTTTATGAATTTTCTTCATTTCCAAGTTTCGAAGTACATACGGTAAAAGAGCGGAGAAAGAAAAGTGGAGCGAAGGAAAAGGTCATTTCAGTAACGAAGGGAATGGAAAGTCGAAGTTTCTTTTTAACTTTTCGGAAGTATGAGTTGTTGCCGTTACTAGGAAATAAAAACCTTTCCATTCCCTCTGCTACTGAAAGAGTCCTTCTATTCTACCTTCAATGCTCCTCTCTTCCACCACAACTAATTGGTATTATATTGGTAACTTGAAGTGTAAAATAGTCTCCACCTATTGATGATATGTAAATGTTGAAACGCGTTTTGATCGTCAATTGGATTCCATTTTATGTATATAATATTCCGCAAGTTGCCTCAAGAGGCACGCAGGCGGAGGTATTCGGATACCAACGATTAGTTTGTAAGGGAATTTATATAATTAGATGTACGTCGAGATTAGACTGCCTGAGTTCGACCTGCCATTTGTTAAAAGTTAGGGTTATTCCATTCCTAATGATTTTCCAATGCGTGAAAATCAGAAATTTTAATTAAATGGCCAGAAAACATTGATGCATGTTTAAATTGATGATTGGTAGAAATGTTACGGTCAATTTTATCATACTTGCTAATATATAGTATAGCGGCCTCCTTCAACGTGAGAAAATATTTAGTGAAAAAGAAAAGAAATATCCAATGATGTACAAACATTGACGATGTATCGATCAAAATAGCAAAATGTTATCCATGGGCTTGCTGTTCATGTACCTAAATTCGCCAAAAATTACAATAAAGTACCTCATATTTTATTTGCTCGGAATAAATCATGTTTTTTAATCCATTCTGTTTGATAAAATATTTTTTATTATTTATTAAATACTATCAGACGTGGAAATTTATAGCTGTTGTAATTTGATGATCTCCGTGACGCTTCGGAAGATGTGTGTTCTTAATTTTTCAAGTAATAGGAGTCTAGTACTTAATTTTTGAATTTCTTGGAGCCTAATTAGTGGGAATACTGCTTAACGCTATATATTTATTAGCTCTTAGCTGTTTTTATTTTGGACAAATCGCAGCGCTTTCCTTAAATTTTACTTAGTTCAGCGATTCAATCTTTCTGTGTCGGAATAGCACCTCTCTCTTTTACAAACAAGAATCTTCCCTAACAATCTTGCTGAATCCTAGCTTTCCGTAGGCTTTTTCCTTAAGCATATCTCGTACGTATTCCCCTTTATATGCTTGTAGTAATCTTATCTCACAAATATTTGACTCAATCAGAAAACTTCCTGTATCCCTGAAAACTTCCAACCCTGTGAAAACGTACCATTGCGGCTCAGTCATTTCATTTCTTTTCTTCTCTGAAACTCAGTGATGGTCACACTGGTTGTTGTAGGCTTTTTATCTTCTGTCTCTTTTTCTTACCCATTCCTTAAACATCACTCTCACCATTATGCGATTTAATGCAGTAATCTTTCGTTACAGCGGATGCAGTATGACGGCGAATACTACTTCTTAGAAGGGATCAATAGAAGCCTTGTCCGATTTCATTGTTATTCGCTACATTTGCAGCGCTCACGTTCGAGTCTTAAAGTCGAAGGTTTCACTGCTGTCTTAATGGCCGGTGATATGGGAGGGGTTTGGCAAGAGCTCGTAGCAGCGTCCGGTGCTCATCCGATAAGTGGCCACAATACATGCGGGTCATGTGTCAGGAGGAGACGGAGTGACCGAAGGCCTTCAGCATGCCCGACTTAAGAGATTCAACCTATGCCAAACAGGCAATATTATCCGTACCAGTCAGCATTGATCCTTGAAAAGTAAACGCATCGGACGGCTTTCATGGCGCATTACTTGCTCAAAAAATGAGCTATCATCAAAATTTATGGTAGATGGCTATTATTTTTGGAATCAATGGAGGTAGAAAATTAGCATCGCATATTTCGTAGTGAAAGGAATAGAATTGTAATTCCACATAAAACTAAAAGGCAACCTATTTTTCGAAGTGGCACGTCATTTTATATTGATGACGAGCCACGTGAAAACTGAGGTCGTCCTTTAATTAATTGATGTATTACTACAAATTTATACTTTTAATAATGCTAAGTCAATTTCATGAAGTTACCTCCTCTGCAACGAATCGTGTATTCCACTCTTTTTTTATTTTTTCCGCCTGGGTTTCCAACTCAGTATCATTATCAAGGTAATCGTAGCTGGGCAATGACTCAGTACGTTGAAACCATCATTTAATCTTTCCTTCCCTCTCCGTCCAAATATCCCTCTTCATTTTTCTACATGCCTACATCACCACTCACGCTTCTTGTTTTTATTATCACCCTCCTTCCTCTGCGACCACGTTTCCGCACCGTAAAATCACTATACTCCTGATGAGACCCTTCCTCAGCCTTTAACCTATACTCATGCGCCATTTTCCTCGCGAAACTGCTCGCTATATACCTTCAACACAAATATTTCTCTGCATGACCTCTTTACTCTTGTTATTACCTGATATACATAGCAGTGTGCATTTTTCTGCAACACTATGTATACATCTCCATGTGAGTTAAAGTTTGCTGCAAATTATCTTGCCCAAAACACCCCAACAGCCTTTGAGGTAATTTTGTGGGTGTAACAAAGTGTTTTTCATTATTAATATGGAGCCCTTTTAGCACGTAAATGCTTCAAGTTTCGATTTAATTTTGAGGTAACTTTCATGCTTCCTGCATTTTCACTTACTGCGTGCACATATTATAAAGATTTATCACATGGGTAGATATGAATTGTTTCATGTATATTTTGGTAGATGAGTATTGCTAAAAAGATACTTTTAAAAGAGATTGCCAACAAAATTCCCAAAATTAAAATGTTGATGTTCGCTGTCGTGCCTACTCGGATTTATTGAATCCTCTTATCTTCCCTTATCCAGACAAAATAATATTTCCCTCTGTTCGTAACGTCCTTAGAGTAGAAAATCCCACGGGGCATTTGCTTCCTTATTATTTCTGAGAAATTAGACTCTTCACTTTTATAGGAAATATAAAAAAACCCGGTGCGATAATTTTGAGTACCTTACCCCTTTGCTGTACTACGTTATTTCTCCCAAAAAAAACTGACTTCATTCTTCACTTAAGAATAAAGCTTAATTATTACCGGAAAAATTATTTAAGAGATAATTTTTCTCTGTCTAATGAAATGCGTGGAAAGACCGAAGTCAATTTATAGGGATGAGAATGAAGCATTGTCGAGATGACACCTGTTTAAGCCGTCGGGAGTCTAGGGATTGGGAGAGAGATCAGGGAAAGTGAAAAGGTGAAGAGGGTAGGTGACTGCTGGAAGACAATGAGGCGAAGTCCAATTTCCTGGACGTCACTTGGGAAGGTGAAAGTAGAGAAAAAAATGTGTTTTCCTTTCACTAACTTGATGTGAAGTAGAGCTTGTTTCTGTGTGTATTTTAAGTTCTTCACGAACTCTTATGAAATCGAAGGTTACTAGAATCGATTATGTTTGTCATAAAATACTCAATTGAAAATTTTTGATTTTCATAAAACATCTACATTCCTCCTCAAAACAGGGACTATAGTTTCAGATTCATATGCTAGCATAGAAAAATTTGGTATGTTTCATTTTCCTTGTTTGCAGCTTTTTTAAAATGGTTCTTTACCGCTAATGGAAAAAATCGATGAATCAATCTTATTTTATAGCTTATTACGTCAAGCTAATAAATATTCTCTCTTCAACTGCTAAAATAGTGCCCATCGCGTAGCTTGTGTGTGATGGCTCCCAATCTACTCCATGTGACATATATGTTGCGTTCACTGTTCGTTCGTACCATAGTTTTAACGTATCGCGTCGCTTATCTTTTCTTTTATATAATTCAGGGAATAAATATTTCCACCAAATATACCAAATTGAAGGTGCTTTGGTATCTACCTATAGAAATACAAAGCGGTATATAACCACAGTCTGATCAAACTTACTCATCACGTGTGTTTTTATCATCATCAATGCCTGAATCCGCTGGCAAGTTCAGTTATAAAGTTTTCTAGTACATATATATTGCCGTAGAGCTGTTATAGATATTTTAACTGCAGCTTACCACGAAAAAAAACATACTATTGTAATAATGGCTATATACAGCTGAGGGGTTTTCTTTATCAAAACGCTGTTTTGTTTAATATTCAAATCTTCTAATATAGATGGATTCCTTTATTTCTTTTAATTTTGCTCAATATTGAACATAGGTGGGCATATTTAATTCCGATTGTAACGTTTTTATGTGTGCGCGAGGCAGAAGATAGAGGTGCTTCCAGGGGAACTGGATAAAATTTTCGGGGTACATATAATCAAGCTCAAGGTGGTCGTAAGCTGTCGCCTAAATTGAAACTCCGGGGAAAATGGAAAATTTATCGTATGAAATATTTAAAAATATTTTTTATAAGCTTCATACCCCTTCCTCTTCGTCATGGTATCATTGGAATAAAAATTTCAATGAAAAAAAAATCATTAAAGAAATCACTGCTAAATGTCAAACAATGCCATTTGCGGAATTAGCCAGTCGGCGAAATTTCCAAATATGACATTTCAGAAGGGCATAGTTAGGGTATTTTTATTTACTTATTTCCCCACCTCCGAAAATAGCTCTATTCCGCCTTTACATCGGGGTTAATGATAAAATATAACAATGAAACGTGCACAAACGTCCAAGCTCTGGATAAAGGTACGTTTTCATAGACGCGTCAGAGGCGCACGCGCGCGACAATACACGTCACGTATTCGCGTGAACCGTTCACATGCAAGCGAAAGCGAACCTGCGCGTAGGATGTGCTTGCGCGACATCTACGGCAAAGAAGAAATTATAAAAAAAAGAAACGACACGACCGTGTGTGATTGTTGCAAACTAACTTTCAAATATATGAGTTGGAGTGTATTTCTGCGAACATATTTGAAAGGAAGAAATGGATGCAGTACTGCCATTGAATCCTGTACAAATGAAATGGAGGTTTAATGCCTTAATGGGTCTTGTTTTACTAAGAAGACGGCGATATGCAAGAAAAAGGTGGTGGGTTCGCCCAATATTTGAGGAACGCAGAAGGCAGGGAGACTACCATCATCTCCTCCAAGAGATGAGGCTTAATGACCGCGAGTCATTTTTTAATTACTTAAGAATGTCCCCAGAAATGGTTTAGTTAGAACTATCGAATTCTGATGACATTTATCAAAATTTTCGGTCGTCATATGGCTCACTGAAAAATTTAGTAACAATTACCAAACCAATTTGATAAATTATATCAAACTGGTTTGGTAATTGATACCGAAATGGCCACAGTAGTTCGATAAAAACTATCAAAATCAAAAGATAATAAAACATACGTAGCGTGCACATGTGAAATATTTTCAATCCATAAAACACTTATGATCTAAAATCATAAAATTAATAGTTTAACGTAAGTTTATACCAAAAATATACATAAAAAAGTTAAAAAAACACCTACTAGCAGCATTGAACGTGGGCCCTCCGTTGGGCGCTAACCACTGGTCTAAATCGGTTGCCATAACATGTGTCTACACAAACACACTAATATTTTATTAACGTTCATAATCAACCTTTGCGTTGAAATGTGAATAAGATGTGATTAAACTTTCCCTTTGTAAGCTTAATAGTAATACTTGATGCACACAATTGCACTAAGTAGTTACTCCATATCCATATCTAGTGCATATGCGCAAGAAAACTTTATTTGTACGCTTTTTACATCGATCTAGAGGTGATTTTAACGTGCTGGGTGATATCCTTAGCATGGATTGCGTCTAGTATGACGACTGTAATCACGTCATTCAACATGATCGCGAATGATTATGCCTCAGGAATACCTCCAATTAAGGTTTTTATGTGTCGAAATACACAAACATCTCCTAACAGCTTTAATATCCATGATAATACGCTGTTCAATCATTGTCTTTGATGCACCGGCTTACGGATAACATTGCAATGTAAAGCAGAAATAAACAGAAAAATGAACGTAAATAAAATTAAAACTTTATCGCCATCACAAATAATAAAAACAAAATCATTTCTACCAAATTACCCGGATTTCCGAAATGATAACTTCATCAACGAAACCTCGCTGGTCGGCCATGTTTGAGATTCTACGCGTCCCACGCGTCGAAAGTTGAACATATTTCATCTCGGGAGACGCGAAGCTAGGCGAACGTACGCGATATCACACGAAGAAATCCGGGCTTCTGATTGGCTGAAAATTTCGCTTTCGCGTCGGTTCGCCTGAAACGCGTTCATGAAAACGTACCTTAAGGGTACTTACCCAGGCGGCGGGACTCGAACCCGCGACCTTTGGTTTGGCAGGGAGGACTTTACCTCGCCGCCTTCGAGGCCGGCCATATAATCTGGGACTTTTTTTCACCGGAGGTCATATGCGCGCATGCCACTTTTAATGGTGTGTTCTTGCAGTGCATTTCAGGTGCCTTATTGTCGTACATGTATACATTACTATAGCTAATCTTGTAACGCAGCAAAAACATTTTTATTTTTTTTATTCTTAAACCCCGGATACAGCTCTAATACGGTGGTTTCCTATTATTTTTTATTGCCTAAATTGAAAGATTATTACTCCTGGAGTAGGTATTTCACGCTTTTAGATTTTTAAATGACGATATCTATTTTTCGTGATTAAATGAAAAGTGAAAATTTTCAAGCGCGCGAAAACGCGACGGCTAAGTATGAATGCTGGGAAAATCCCGTTTGAAATCGTTCTGGCTCCCGCTGCCGCAAGTGAGGTGACCTTGGAGCGAGGCTTTGAGCGCTGACACGACGCAGGATGGTAGCAGGTAGCAGAGTACCCTTCTAGCAGATAGCGCTTGGCTTAAATAAGGATTATTAATACCTTACCAAACGAAGGAAACTTTCCGACCTTGGGCAGTTTTAATAGGTGATTATTAAGACATGTTTCCCTGAACTCTGTGCCTCATACATGTACTGGTAATCTCAGACGATGTAAAACTCCTATCTAGTCGTATAGAAACTAGGTCCCTGTGACGTCACATGGTGTGGCATCGCATGGGCGCCAATCTGGCCTTTTTCAAATGAGGATAAAATTGACCATTGCCATTCGTCTAAACCGGTATTTCTTAAACCAAATAATTTGTATATAATGGATACACTAATGGTGGTTAACGAATCGCAATCAATGCCTTTCGTTTACTTTGCTGAAGGTAACTACCCTATTTTTCCATACCCGGCTCAGCATAGAAACGCGTCGTTTTTATTCATCCAATGCTTAAAGCTTCACCCATTCCCCCGACCCGCTTAAACATTTATAACCCAATATTACTTCCAAGCAACATCATAAATGTATAAATTTTATAAACTACACTATAGGGCATTTTAGACCTGGGTATTTATCAAATGTAACATGTAAACGTACACGAACAACCATGCCCTCTTGGGAATCATACCCAGGTGGGACTCGAACCCGCGACCTATTGTTTGGTAGGCGAGGACGTTACCCCGACGCCACGGAGGCCGGTATCTGAGGGGTCTTAAAAAAAAATAACGGAAGATTTTACATTTCGCGGGTTTGGGGAGGCTGATTATCAATTTTTTCATTATACAGTGGAACTTGGATAAGTCAGACATCAAGTGACTAGTTAAAAACTTCGAATAATCCAAAAATTCGAAATAAAGAAGTCCTTAATAAATAGGCCTAAAACACTAAAATTTATATTTCCAATGAAAACTATATTAAATTGAAACCCTTGAAATATAAATAATTTGACTAACGCCTATTATCAAGATCAAAGTAACTTTAAAACAGGAATATTTATTTCGACAAACTACTGGGTAAAGTTTAGTAACAATTTTTTTCTACCATTAAAATGTCCTCAGCAACATCTGAACTGCTGTGCCCTACCAGCTTAACTCGTAATCGTATAAGTTCAGAAAAGATGTCATAGCATAATACACTGCAATAGAATCATAATAACCCAAGAGATTAAAAACATAGAGTACATACTTTATTGGCTAACAGAATATTGAAAAATAAACGTCAAAGTTAAAATGACCTTGGTGATGACGCGTCTTTGTTTTGTTGCTGCTCAGGGTTGGAACTGTTGGTTCACGTTATTTTGTGAACACTTCTCGTATTGTCCCTTTTAATATTGAATCGAGTGAATGTTCCCTGTAGATTTCACGTTCATAATTTCAATC
Organism: Ischnura elegans; assembly: GCF_921293095.1. NCBI lineage: Eukaryota > Metazoa > Arthropoda > Insecta > Odonata > Coenagrionidae > Ischnura > Ischnura elegans. The sequence goes on along the minus strand of NC_060251.1, from coordinate 90,082,152 downwards.
GACCAGTTCCGTCGCTATGTGATATCGCCAGGTGTCACACCTCCCGATGTCGAACAGCGACGAAACTGGCCGAGATAAAAATTACTTACGTGAAATCTACGAAGTTTTTTTGATCAACATGAATCAATTTTACGAAGCCACGCCTCAAACTATCCTGTACCTTTTTACTTTAGCTAGAAGCTAGGCATCATTACGGACTTCTTTCAAAAGTTGTTCAGAAGCCGAATATTGCTCTTGTATGTATTTAAGCCCAGGATAACATAGGCGGTGAGGTGCTCGAGGCGGGGCTAAGCCGTGAGTAATCGGAGGTCAACGTCAGCAATAATGAGAGGAGGATTAAGGGCTAAAACGTGAATGCACTCTCGCACGACTCCCACTTCCAACCGCCCCCTCATCCTATTAAGAAGCCAACGGCCGGAACAACGAACCAACTATAAGACGATCCCGCGACGCGGTCTTATGATTCTCGAAGCGTATATATATATACCTACCTACCCACCTAGTTTGAAAAACGATTCGCTCATCCTCATTAATTACCTTTTTGGAAGAGAGATAAGGCGGAGAAGTATGGCCGCCCGATCACAAGCAACCGGGGCCGACTCAATTCTACACTTTCTTCCCGTGCGCGGCGTACCCATCCCACTCACCCCCTCTTAATTCATCACGGAGAGCAAACACGGGCCTGTATTTACGTAATTAGTTGTCGGCGGAACAAGCAAGCACTCGAAAAATTAATTCGTTGGTATGAGGTCATAATTCTGCTACGGCCCCGCGGACGATTGTCGGGGAAAAAAATTGAACATCGACTCATTAAATTATTTGCCGAGTGTTTAAGGTAGCACGTGAATAAAAGGGAATTGATGACAGGGAGGCGGGGGTGTGTGGGGGGGCCAAGGCGCAGGTAAAGTTAATTAAAACTTCGCCATGGATATCGTTTCGGCGTCGTGAACTTCGAGGAAGGAAACATAGTGTGTAGTTAGCGAGTGGGTTTGAAGGGTTATGGAGAAAGGAATTTTGGTCGGCGGAGGACTAACTTTGATCGCTTTGGAGGATGGAGCCGGGTTCCTAAGATATTGAAAACTTCTCGGACGGTACTCTGGGAGCGGAATGAATGAGGCGCGTTATTCAAAACAGGGCTCAAGCATAGAAAACGAAAGAGAATGCAGACCTCGTTGGCGCTGTTTTGAATAACTGCAACAAACTCTCACCGGCATCCTTTTGTACCCGCAAAATTTCGCAGGTCCCCCATTGGTTGTAGGTATTTAATAACTAATGGGAACTCATGCTCCACTCAGGCGGGTAATGGATGTCATGCGCATGAGAATTGAAGGAGCGAGATGCCAAGGGGTATAAGGGAATTTATTTTTAAATTGAGTTTGGTACAGAAACAAAAAATGAAATATACAAAAACTTGTGGGTCAGGGATACGAGTGAGTCTCTGTTTTGAGCTGAATTCGAGTGGAAAATCTAACTATACCTTTTCTATCTCGTTTATTTCTTTACCTAATTTATCTACCTAACTCTGTTCAGAAAAGAAAATCACGGTTACCCCTTTGCTTCTCACCCCCTCAATTTACATCCTCGATAATTAGGATGAAAGTTGATGCATAGCCAATTTATTCCCCTACTTAAATACTTTTATGGCAGTATTACGCTGTGTCAGGTTTTAGCTTCTTATTTCTGGACCGGGGTCTCGGGCCCTATCAACCATCTCCCTTTCATTAGACCCTGAGGGTCAAATAGCATTATTAACTCTACCTTTGGATTGGTCACAAAGCAAAGCCTAGCCTCAGTGGCGAGAGACAATCACGTATGTCAGGACGATGGTCAGGATTTCATGAATGTTCGCCAAATTCATCATGCGATTTCGGCTCTCGGCGTGTGCTCTGGCTAATGGTAGGTACTCAGGTATAGCATACTTCTCTCACCATCTTCTTTCATCAGTTCTGGTAGACGACTAAAACTCAAGAATATGCTGAGTAAACTATATTATCTCAGCGTTCAAAGGGTAAATTTATTCAATATTTATATGATATAACGTAACGTGATGAATCGACCATGGGTTAGGGGGAAGGTGAAGTAGTATTTTGTTTTCATATTGCCTAAAGTTAAATTCATCGTTTACTTACTTACTAATGTTTCAAAACTCAGCTAAGTACATTGAAAAATGGAGTTTCAGAGGATAGTTATTTCAGGGCTAGTGGTCTCCCCATCAGGTGCATCGCGGGTAGTCACCGCAGGGTTGAATATTTCGGGGAGAATCGAAGCCTCCAAACGCTCCCTTCGGCTATATATCCGGTAACTGGTAATTGCAACAGATATTGGCATGGGCGAAAAAACTGATAGGTACCGCTCGTATTCCAATATTAATTTTACCTACTGTTAAAACCCTATCGCGTTTTTTATCTATCGAGCTGTGTGCTTTCCTCCGAAATATTGGCCCCCCATACAATCTTTTGCGAGTCTGGGTATGAGACATCACAAGCGGACAAAAAAACGAAGGTACGTTCAAAGGTCAAATAGGATGTGACAGGGCGAAGAGTGACAATCACTCGCAAACGTAAATTGGACTTTTCCTTTACCTTTATATCCAGGTGGATTACTTTCTTTTGTGTTCTGTTCTCTGGAAGAGATTACATGATTATTCCACGTGGAGATTTATATTTCAAGCGTGTATTCCCTGTGTGCCTGCATAGTAAAGGTTACGTGCAAAAAAACGCCATTTGTATTTGACCGCGTAAAATAGTCAAAAAACGAATTTTGCCAACGCTGATTGGGTTCCGTTCGTTCTCACTCATGGCGCCAAATCCAAGTGAAGGGAAAAATAACTTTATCTTCACTACGTGACGGAGAACAATCTTCCTGTCAAGTCACTCAAGCCTCCAAATCCCTTCGGCTACATACCTAGTAACGGTAATAGCAACAGATGCTGATCCTTTTTCTTCGGAATGTCATCGTACGAGCTTTGTATCATCTGTCAGCGATTTGAATGTTTTCTTCTCTCTTTATTAGCACTGGCAACACTTCGTGCTAATATTTAGCTCTTCCACCACGTTCAAGGATGTAGTTTTGATTTAATTTTCCTCTCTTTTCTGGCGTATTATGTGTTAACTTTTATGTTGTCATTGTATTTTGTCTCATCCATGTTTTGCTTAAATTTTCAATGTTAATTGGCGTCACGGATGTATGTGAAAAATTATTTAAACTAAAAAAAATTAAATTGAATAAGATTTGACGATAAAACGTTGGTATACATTAGGCAGCCAGGTATACTCTAGAGAAACATAGAAGGGGGAAAGTGTATCAGCTATGCTAGAGAGATTAGGATGGAAACCTCTAAAAGTGAAAAGAACAATAAATAGGCTATGCGGGGTGTACACAGCCTTTACAAATGAGCAGGGTTGGAAAGAAATAGGTCTGAAGCTGGACTCACCATACTACGTATGAAGGAAAGATCATAAATTCAAAATTAAGTAAAAAAAAAACAGAAAACAGGCATTTTGAAAATATCCTTCCTACACAGAGTAATAAAGTAGTGGAACGACCTACCTGAAGTTATTTTCTTCAAATTCTTCTTCTTCCCTGCAAATGCGAAGATTTTTAGGAAGAAGTGTTCATCACTTATTGACTGATAATATAGTGGTTTAAAAGGGAGAGTGTGAAATTGGGTTAGTTAGGTCAATGCTCATTTTTTAGATGTATTATATTAGAATTAATGTATTTAATGGATTGTTTGAAATTGGTTTATTGGGGCAATGTTAAATTCTTATTAGTGTGAGATTATAATTAGTGTATTATTTTTACCATGGGTATCTATTCTGTTTCTTAACTTTGTATTAGATAGATGGAAACTTTGTATCTACACATTTGTTATTCATGTACATCTTTCACTCCGCCAGACAATAGTCTACTTGCAGCAATGTGTAATAATAACAATAATAATAATTAGCATCACTTCACCAGTCGTGGTGAACCGGTAGGCTCACGCATGTGAAATTAGCTAATCATATCTTAGAAGTTTTTATTTTCTTTCTTCTCCAGAATACAATTCTCGATGAATAGTGGTTTCGAAGATTCATTCCTCGTGAGCTTATTACTGGAAAGATTTCCTTCAACTGAACCATTCTAAAATCGACCAGTTAGTAAATATAATTTCCAACGGATCATTAAATGGCTGTGGGATTTTTTTTCAGGCATGGAAAGTAACACATCCCTCACATATTGCAGCATTTTGACAAGCTACCAAAAAAACAACATTTTGACAAGCTACCAAAAAAAAACAACATTTTGACAAGCTACCAAAAAAAAAACAACTGGCGCTCAAAAAACCTTCACTCTACCACGGCTGTAACGCTGCTTGCACACACGCTGTATTTTTACCGGTCAAACGAACAGTTGCTTGGTTGTTGTGCCGGCGCCGGTGATCCACAGTGGTGATTGCTGGCAGCTAACCGGCATTTTACCAGTTCTAGTGCGTGGTCGGTCAGTGTGCAAGCTCCCTAAGCCGACTAACCTGCCGTGCGTGCAGACGTAACAATGGCGGAACCACCCCCTCCACTTTGCACGTAGTGAGCAAACGGATTTTACTTGCTGCGAACAACCGTGATAAATCCGATTTTATCGTACCGCATTGAACAATTCAACTCTGGGTGGTGCACTGGTAGTACAGCCGACTCACGCTATGGAAAGACCTAGATCCACACCACCTTATCTTTATGTATTCACATTACTAAGCATTCACATTTACGAGTCATTGAAAACCTGCAGGACACCTTTGGCGACATGCCGGCCTCAGTTTTCTGTTGAAAGTTTTGAGGTGCGTATCGATTGTTTTTTACCGTACGAAGTGCTAATACACTTAGATCTTACGAAGAATTATCGTGAATTCAAGTGCTTTAAGATTTTCTAGGATATTACTTGTAGTACTTGCTTTGGAGTTAATAGAGTAATAAATAGCTAGTTAGCTGGTTGAGAAGTTAAGATAGCCATTAAAGTTTAAAGTTGTGCCTGCTAAGTGCTTAGAACCTTTTCATCAGGATAATTACCATTCCAGACGGAATCATAAGGATGAATAATTGTCTTGCGATCATTCAGAGGAAAGGATTTTCATCAAATTCATCATTTCGAGTGAGTAACAAGAGGACATGCATTGTCTCTGCATGTGCAAAAATTTACCCCCGCCTATATGAACTACACTTTAAATTGAAACCGTGAATTTGTCCTCATTGGATTAAGTATGGGCAACTTATTCGCCTAACACTTTTACGTAACAGCTATATAAATTACATTGTAGCCTTAGAATAGTGGTTGAAGTCTAGTTTTTCAAATGAATCTAAAGTGTTGATATCAAATTGTAAAGCGTATTGCTTTCATTCGTACACATCTTAAATTTATTTTTTAATATATGATCAAGGCTGGGGTAAATTTTACTCTAGCCTATAGAACCTATCATCTAGATCGAAACCAATAGTGTTTGTCTGATATTATAATTTTAATTATTCGTTAAAACTTTCGTGGGTATTCGTCATGTTAGATGAAAACTTTTGGGCTATGTCGCCGCGTCAAATTTTTGGTGGCCCCAACGTTTCCCGTCCGATGCTGGTCGCTTTCTCAAGGGATTCCTTAATTGACGCGGTGACATAGCCCAATAGTTTTTATTTGACATTTATAAATTTACATTATATACAATAATTTCAATATTGTTACTATTTAATCATACTTCGTATTCTAATTGTCTAACGAACAATCGTAGCCGCGAGCCAATATAGTCACGCTGCGGGCCGCTAACTTCACGTGTCACAGTTGGAGGATGATTTACTGATTCAGTCTCGGCCAGCGGTAAAGCCACCATTCCGTATTTTTTTATTAGAGAGATAAACAAAAGCGATCGTCAAATTCCTCCATTCCTCACATGGGAGGGAATTTAAAAAGAGTCATCGAAGTGCTAAAGCAAGATAGCTCATGATAATTCTTGCCGTTAAAATATTTACCTCGTTATCTAGTGGATGATATTCGCTAATCCGCAAGATGAAAGGTCTCTGCAATACATTAAAATATTTTCCAGGCGGAATTCATTGGGCACAATTGGCGTGAAGCAGAAGCGAGTTTGTGAAACCATTCAATTAGTACTTTGGTATTTTAAAAGCACCACAACTAATAATTTAACGATATTATCACATGGGCAATTCGATTAAGAGCAGGGCATTTCTTCAATAATTGTGTTGGAAATAAACTTTTACGAGTAGGTAGGTAGTTCATGTTTAACTTTGTGCTCTCCTTCTTTGGTGTGTGAAGTCATTTTTCCATGGAATGTGTCCAAAAGCATGCTGTCATCGCAAAACTATAGCCGTTAATAGTTGGACCTTCTTGCAGCACAACTTGTATCACCTAATTATATTATTTGGCCTCCTTTTCCATTTTCATTTGGCTCCATAACTACAACAATAACTCAACAACATTATCTAATGGGTTATCCGATCCCAAGTAGACTCGTTGTTCACTAGTTGTATTAAGGGAATTCAATTTTGACATCACCGTAAGAATCCACTCTTAATAAATGCACTAATGCTTTCAGTGGGTGCGTATGCACTAATTTTATTACGCTACATCATCCAGTTTCCTGAATTCCCATGGCAATTGTACCGAGGCTCATTGTATTAGATATTCGAACATTTTGAAATCCCGATAGCGTAGTCTGCGCAGTGGCTGGGAAAGTCATAGGTTTTCGGTTCGATTCCCCGATCCAGGGGAATTTTTACTCAACAAATAAAATCCAGTACCATGTTACAACATCTAGTACCATGAGAATCGGTACAATTTCAATGGGAATTCAGGAATCCGGATAGCGTAGTGGTCTGCCCAGCGGCCTGGAAATGTCAAATATCCTTGGTTCAAATCCCGGTTCAGAGGAATTTAAGATAATTGGTGGTTCAGGTGATCAGATAACTTTGTGTAATTTTCGCCACTATTCACGCAGCAGGCTAATAATATTAAAAATGGCTGATTTTATGTATAAATCATGTCAATGAATCTATTTCTATTGTACATTATCATGGCTTCGGGCCACGAAAAATCACCTTTACTACCGCATGAGACCCGCTGACTACCCGTTTGACATTATTTGGTTCAGTGGATGATGATGATATATTCTCCCGACTATACCACTCAAGTGTTCCTTTATTTGAAGGAGAGAAAAAAAGAAAAACGGCGTGATCGCCAAGTGTCTCCACGCGCAAGGGAGAGACCTTTAGAATCGTCAACGGTCGCACTTTAATATCACCCCGTTTGCCATCGTTATATGTCCCGAGGGAGCGCGGGGGTGGGGAGGAGTGTCGGTGGGGGAAAAAGAGGTCGTTTGGATGTAATCAGTCGGCGACTTTCCTGGTCCTCTCACGGTGTTCCCAAGGGGCCCATTCCCAGACCCCCCCTCAGGCGCTCCATTTGCTGCGTCGGGATGGAGGTAAGGTCCCCTGGGGACCCCTATGGAAGGCAAGAAGACGACCAACATCTCTCCCCCCCCCCTATTTCTAACCATTCCTCCTAACCATCCCCCCCCCCCTGTTGGTGGAGAACGGAAGAACCCGAGCATTGGAGGTGGCATTTCGATTCGTTCCGAAGACACGAGTCGTGTGACTTGGTTCGTGCCAGTGAATCGTTCATAAATATCGTGCAAAAATTCTGCAGAGAATAATTCATTCGCTTTGACCGGAATGATTTCAATACTCCGTGAATTTTTCACACGATTTGAGCATTTTGGCTGACTCCGTGAAGATCACCGTGGCTAGTCGCGGTATTCTTAAAGTCGTTCAAAAAGAGCCAAAGATCCACGCGAGCCAACAGCATTTGTTAACAGCTCGTGTACTAATACCCCCTGTCATACGCCTATTGAAGCGGCTTACGGGATAGTATTTAGGCTACAGGCTATGTAGATGGTGAATTGCGTATTTATTTATTTTTTTAATTTTTTAATTTTTTTTTCAAACCACCGGATACAGTCTCTATTATATGATATTATATATATATATACTACGAATGTAATCATTTAAATTTTTAACATTTCACCTCAAAATATATTGCCAAAATTTCCGTTATTTTATTGGTTACTCTTCATGTCATACCAATCTTGATGATATTAATGCCATCCAAATTTCATTCAAAGGAATATTTGTTATTTTCTTCCTGTCATCGTGCTAGTCCTAAAACCTTGTGTTTGGGATATTTAAATGGGCTAGCTTTTTTTAAAGTATGTTATTATTCCATTTACCTTCCTGCAAAGAACATGATCGACATGAACCATTTCATTCTTTATGATCCATTTAATGCGAATACTTCAATTATTATACCGGGGTATTTAACAAATAAAACAAACGTACATAAACAACCATGCCCTGGACCGGGGAAACCTACCCAGGCGGGACTCGAACCCGCGACCTCTTGTTTGCCAGGCAAGGACGTTACTCCGCCGTCACCGAGTCTGGCAAAATTATAGACATTACGAAAATTATAGAAATTACGCAAATTTTTAGGAGGCAACAGGTGTGCATTCGAAAAAATAAATTTTATTATTACGAATGTAATCATTTAAATTTTTAACATTTCACCTCAAAATATATTGCCAAAATTTCCGTTATTTTATTGGTTACTCTTCATGTCATACCAATCTTGATGATATTAATGCCATCCAAATTTCATTCAAAGGAATATTTGTTATTTTCTTCCTGTCATCGTGCTAGTCCTAAAACCTTGTGTTTGGGATATTTAAATGGGCTAGCTTTTTTTAAAGTATGTTATTATTCCATTTACCTTCCTGCAAAGAACATGATCGACATGAACCATTTCATTCTTTATGATCCATTTAATGCGAATACTTCAATTCATTTTATACGGTTCATTTCAATGAGCCGTTCGACATGAACGATTCATTCATGAACGACAAAGCTCTTAACTCCCGCTCCCTCTGTTGGTGGGGTGGTAGGGGGACGAAAGAACTCGTGCATTCAGTGGGCGGGCGAGACAATTGGGTTCGCCTCCGCTCCATCTCTGCGGTCGCCAGGGTGTCCCCGGGCTCATCGTGGGGAAACCCGCGCGAGTCAGCTCGTGACCCCTGAGATAATGTCCTCGCATTAGTAGTTGTAGGTTCGTGCCTAGTAGTCCGCACCGCGTGACTGCTTCAACGATCTAGCGAACTCAAGTTTCGGGTGCCCACGCAATTCCCATTCTGCCCAATTAATTCCGGCCAGGAAAAAAAAAACATTTGAGTGATCAATCACACTGGCAATTAGACCACTGTTCTTTTTTTTTGTACCAGGCAAACGTGACTTGTAGGGTGCAATGGAAATCAACTAATTGAATGGTTAATATACTGGTATAACGGTATATTCTGATTATTTGGAACACCGGATATTAGGAGCACTTGCTCATTTGGGACACCTCTCTACGAACAAAGCCGAATTGAAGAATTGCCTTGAATTTTCTGAAATTTTAGGAATAAAATGCTGTTCAAACTGGCATAGTATTGGTGGTATGTGCGGTACGTAGAAAAATGCCATTGATTACTCACTTAAAACCAATTTTGTGAATTTTTCCTTTCTGTTGAATTAATCCTGACCACATATCCTCCTCCATTCTCTTTATTATAGCTTTCTATCTTATAAGCACACGTTCACATTCCTGCTAAGCCTAAGAGAAATGTACAATAAATATTTTACAATTTCAAAAACAGTAGAAAAATATGTTTGCGTATAATGTCTTATTCATCATCAGCATTAAATTATAGGTTAAAGGCCAAAACTTTATTTCAACAATGAAAGTACCATTTCATTTTAACGTCATCATATTATTCAAATTTACGTATTGCTCCGGGAAAGTAGTAAATGAAACCGTCTTTCAACGAAAATCCCGATGTTTTCCAAATAATCAAATGAATGTACTTCAAGTAATGTTTCAGTAAGGTACCACTCAAGTACTTGAAAATAGCACCTTGAGAATCTGATGATGACGTCTTACGTTGAAACCATGGTCGTGTAAATGTGTGGATATATATTTCATGTGAAGGCTCTAGCTGTCTTCTTTTTTATTTTTCATAATGGATCTCTTTCACAAAGTTGCTTCTCAAACCATCAATTTTATCAAATATGCAATTATTTAGCGGTATCGAATTCCACCTTTATAGACTAAAACTATTGGTCTATTAATTCCATTGTGCGCATTTTAATGATAAAATAAATGCGAGCGTATTACATTTTACGCATCAGTTACAATAATTTTTTATACTGATCGCGAGAATTTCATACAATATACATTTATAATTAATTTTTAAGCTTGTGGGCAGACATCCCTGAGGGGACGCTACAGAATTTGTTGCGATAATTGCCTTATTAATGCGACTCCTACAAGTTGAACCTAATCACCAAACATATTTGGGTAACATAAATTCCTATCTAAAAAAAATATTTTGTGCATAATTTCCGGCGAAAGGCTTTCCTTTTAGCCCGTCTACGTGGTATGTATTAATAAAAGGAAAATGAAGGGAAATAGGGTGACACAAGAAAAAGTGACTACGAGACGGTTAGATTCCATAGCGTGAAGCTGTTATTAAAATTACACGAATATGATGCCTTTTTAACCAGTTCACGAAAGCGTTCAAAAAATGAAGTACGATATTATTTTATGCAAAATCATATGGTTTTTGAATTACTGGCTATATCATTGACAGATTGTGACTAAATAGCCTCCTCAAATAATCATCTACCAATGAGTACCTGCCGTCTTTACCTTTCAAAATAATAGCGTTTTGAATTTGAAAGCTATCATTGTCAATTAAAAAGTATTGTTCGAAGATAGAATATGCATCAGCGGAAAGCTAGTTTAATTTCTGCGCCGAAAAAACTATTGAACGATATAACTTACTCAATTTTCAATACCTGCTCGCAGTTCCTATTCTTCCCAATTCGTTTCGGCCAGGAAAAGCAATTAATCCATCACTCCGGCCACTTTTTTGCTGCCACGGATGTGACGCGCTGGGGAATGCTGAAGGTGGCTCTATTGAATGATTGAGGTCACGCATAGTATAGCATACAAAAGTGTGAATTTTTACGGCAATAATTTGAGTGCGAAGCTTTAATCATGTTGGAATTACATCGGAAAACATCGAACAGACCCCCCAAGGGATGGATAAAATATATACTAAATAATATATATAAAGTATTCTTTATCCATATCATGAAAATTGATGGCCATTGCTGGCTTTAGGTAATGAGTGTGTTCGTAGCCGGATATATTCTTACTAGTACTAGTAAGCAATGTACTAGAATTATCCATGGTTTAGATTATGGTGTAGGTAGTCTACGTACACTTTGCTGTTGAAGGATCTTGCAAGCTCCGTTTTGGAAAGTCAAGCCGTCCTTTGGGAAGTCCAGTTCCTTTTTTGCCAATTTGATTCTGGCCAGGAAGGAAACATCTTTTCCTTCAATGTGAGTACATATTTTTTTGAATACTCGCCCTCGACTTGTAAAGCGTGATTTTCAAGCATAATGATACCTTGTCATCATATTGGTGTATGAAGCAGACATTTGGTTAGTGTTTGTGTTTAAAAATGATGTTTTCAATAGAATTCATTGTTTTTTAGGGAAGTATGATTGTCTAACACATTTATTAACTAATATAAAATACTACTGATTCAGTATCACTCTAACCTCAATAGGCAGATTTTAATACGAAACCTAAAATAATTGTTTCATATTTGATTTTTTTGTAATGGAAGAACAGAAGTGAAGGTAAAAAAGTGCTTATTCGGTTTCTAATTGGATATGATTTAGCATTGTGCGCCAGACGGTGCAACGGCACCAGCATTATATGAATTCTCGCATTGGGCGTAGGATTTTTATTGTATAATCATAGAAATCCACTGCTAAAAAACCTTATCATGAAATTTTAAATATTTTTGATTTAAAATATTCTTATCTTGCTTCCGTTTCATCGATGAATCTCATATTATATCCTGGAGAAATAGTGGCATGGAAAATGTGTAAATAATTATTTTAGTCCTAGTTTTTTGTTTGGTGCGTGATACATATTTTCAGTATTTTTTGTTTTCCGTGGTACTAAAATATTAAGGTAAAAGTTATTTTAAAGCAAAATCACGTCAGTGAACCTATAACGAATCGATGGGCCAATAATTATCAAATAGATAAGTCCGAAAACTTTCTAACAATATATTTTTCTCATAGTTGAAGATTTTATTAGATTTTTTCCATTGTATAGTATGAAAATATTCCATTCATCACAAAGGGTTGTGTTCTCTGTCATCCGCCTTAAGTTCTGGATGGATATACTGTATTCATATTTTTAAATATTTTTCTTTTTAGAACTCTTTTTGAACTTTCTCTGTATATGTCAGATTCCAAGAACATCCTACATTTTTGTGTGAGATATGGTTACCCAGGCTTCATGACTATACTTTCTAATCCACAGTGCCTCAGAAGGTATAGTTAATGATTTAGTTTTGTAACACTTGATAAAGATATTTGGAGTTTTTTGAAAAATATCCTAATCAACGGGGCAAAACATTAACTCTGTATATTCCACTCGTTAATAATTTATTTCCTATCTAGGTTTTCACTGCTATGCAACTACCTTCAAGGCCCCAAAATTCTTAAAAACCTTCAACTTAAAATTGATGATTGCGTAGTGAAAGTGTAGGTCGGAAAAGAAGTGTTTAACTGCGACACATACCATGAAAGAATAATCCTTGGGTTTCTCACCGGGTATTGATTTGGGAAATTACGATGGATACTAATTTAATTTTTTCATTCCCCTGAATTCATTCCACGCTACATCTTCGATGCATAAATATCATTTGTGACACTTCCTACGTTGAATCCGTTATAAGTAAAGGCAATAATCGTTCGAGGACTTAAACGACCGGTCGTGGGATTGGTGACGAGTCGCACAAAACGTTAGCGGCATTGTAATTGATTATCCCGCAATTTTAGTGAGTATTTTCCCCGCAAAAGACTGCAATAAGATAAGCCAGTTTTCGTCAGTAGTGTTATTTTAACCTCGGGGCTCTATAAATATATTCTAGTGTCTGTATTCTACCGAGCTGTGTCTCTCAGCACCAAAATATGCTAAGAAGAGGGATAAGTGCGGAATTTTATGTTTGTGAACAAGGACGAGGTGAAGGTGAGAGCAATGAAAATAAGTTGGCAATAAATTTGGCGGAATGGATATAGGAAATAGCTTCTGGCATCACTTTGGGAGGATTGCATTACCATAATGAGATTATGGGAAAACTCCACGCATATTTTACCTTCATATGGATTTACGAGTTTAGTTACGTCGCGACGCGTCGCGTCGTTGGGTTTACGGCACCTCAGCGGCGCTGAGTTTTATTTTACTAATATATTTCAAACTTGGCCTTAATTGGCAGGTTATCTGAGTGATAATGCTAGTGGCATCTATTTTATTTATTTCTCGACATTTTCTGCTTGATTTAACCCATAGTTGCAGAAATTATAGCGCAAAATCTTGAACTATGCGTTCTTTTCCATTTTCTTCCGTAATACTCTCTATTTTTGTTCCCTTGGTCAGCTATTTTCAAAGGAAGTTTTAATTTTGTGTGTATTGGTTGTTTTAAATATTTTTTATGATATTCGGTGGTAGTCAAACTCCGATTTTTAATGTAATTGGCTTATTTTTTATGTATGTCGATACTAAAAATGAGGACCAAATAAAAGTAGTATGTGCCCACGGGCATTTGTGACAAAAATGAAGGCTGAGTTCTAAAATTGGACATTGCAATATATCCACTGAGTTATTATGGTATTTCATGAAAATCAAATGGATCGATCGAGTTAGTACCAAGGAAGTCCTAAAAAGAGTAGGAGAGAAGACGTGCCTCACGTCATACAAGATAAGAGTTCTTAAACGTTAATAATTGATAAGGTGTAGGTAAAGTGAAAAGAGACGAGTGTTACTTACGTGATTTTTATAAGATTCTGACGATGAAGACAAATGTTACGAATATTCTGGGAGCTTAAATCCTGCAATTTCTAAAAATAAAGTCAAAAGGGTTTTGAAATATAAAGAATGTGGAATAATCTGAGGTTAAGAAAACGACCCAGATGCTGGTAATGCCTTCCTTCAATCTCTTATTCTCTAAACCCCTCCCGATAAATATCTAGCCACTATCGGACACTACCATAAAAATGGAAATGATTTGATACAACCCGACCCGTCTTTTGTAGAAAATCAGTGTAAAGTATTACCAGTGTCAGTTTCAACATAATTGGCGAAGATTTTTTGAAGTGAAAACTTCTTTAGCGGCGTTAAGCACTTTTGCGGGATGGGGAAAAAGCATAGAATTCGCGTGAGCGTTACCGACCGGGCACCGCGATCGCTACAGCGAGATATACATTTCCGTCTTAAAATTCGTCTCCTAGTATCACATCCTCTGTAGTATTGATCAGTATCCCCGCCTTTCACGCGGGAGACCGGGGTTCGATTCCCCGCCGGGGAGGATGTTTTTCTCAATTTCATACAATGTAAAAAATTTTACAATGGATATTTCAACTACGCAGGCTGACTAGGTATAGTAAATAAAATTTGTTAATATATTGTTAGTACATAGATTGTTAAAGCCTTTTTCCCGACACCGCGATCGCTACAGCGAGATATACATATGTATAATGTGTATAGTGGATACAATGGTATAGGTAGCGTCACCGCTATACTTTTACATGCTGAATACTGGCATCTGTCTGCTTCTAGTTCTATACTGTACATATGTACTTTTTCTATACAGTGCGTATTATTTTGTAGACTGTTAATAGAGATTAATATATACACTTTGTTAATATACTGTTAGTATATATAGACTGTTAAAGTCTTTTTGTTTGAAAAATATTGAAATTGAAAATAAAAATCTTTAGTGTATATTGTATAAGTTCATTAAATATTAAAAGCTCGTGCATGAACGTGCAGAAGAGTGTACACGCTATAAAAATACAGGTCAGTACAATTTAAGGCAGTTTCTTTTTTGTGCATAGTGAACAGTTGTAGGTTTAAAGCATATTAAATAAAATAAATAAAGGCATATTATATTTTAATATATAAATGATGTTACTTTCTATTCATACACATCGTATTTTTTACATAAATATTTCATAATGCACAAAGGTTAAGAAAAGACTTCGCTGTTTCACAAAATAAAATATATTTGCGACCGGTTTTGATACAGCGTATCATCATCTGGTGATGCGCTGTATCGAAACCGGTCGCAAATATATTTTATTTTGTGAAACAGCTAAGTCTTTTCTTAACCTTTGTGCATCATGAAGGAGTTTCACCACGTTACGCCAACCACAATCGCATTTCGCATATATTTCATAATAAACACTTTGCTGAAAAAAATAATTTCAATTTTTGTTGAAAAATGAGTGTTACTGGAAAAATTAGTTCTTTAATAATAGTAAATCTATATAAAAAATAAAGGGATAATAATTATTTCAGTTTTCACTTCTGTCGGCCAGTCCCACGACTGCCCCGTTTTTTTTTCTTTGAGATTTGCTCCGCACTCCACGCCACCAGAAAACCTGATGATGGAAAAATCCAATTACCTATTATTTTTGGGAAAATTTAGTATGTACGATTCATGCAAGAGGGATATTTAACATGCATTCTCATTCTTACCAAGTTAATTATTCAATTTAATATCGCAGTGGATGTCAGGCATACGGTACAGAAATATTTTGATCGTGGACTTGTTTCCTGAGGTGAGTGATTAATTTTCAGGATATGAAGGATGGTTTTACTGTGACGAGATAATTTCAATTACCAATATGGAAATGAGGGAAAGAAATGTGTTTATCATGCACTTATGCGTTGAGAAAAGTGATTAAAGTAGGTGCCCTTGAAATGAAGGGAAACAATGCCTTTTTCTTAGAGATTTTATGAGATGAGCTGAGTGCTATAATTTTTTAGTCCGAATTTTTGTCTTGCAAGGAGGAAAAAAAATTAGCCGACCAAGAGGCTCTGAGATGTGGAATGGAGAAAGTAGGCCGATTGGAGGGGATATAAAACAAGGAATTGCCAGGAGTGGTCGGAGAAGAAAGGAAATTGGAGATGGAATTTCAAAGGAGGATGGACAGAAATGAAAAAAAAGAAGGGCGCGGGACGCATTAAGCGGCTACGCGATGTTGAAAGCCCTAGTGGAAGGAGGAATCGGGGGAGACGAAGAAGGCGACGGAGGGAAAGAATAGGTATTTCAGGAGAATTGGCATCGGGATGAAATTGGTACTTGGTGAGGATGGTGGTGGAAGACATTTTAGATTTTTTCAAAGAAGAAAATGAGAAGAGAAAAATTGAGGTCGTTGAATTAAAATGAAAAAAAACTAAGCGTTCCCGAATATGAGAATTTTTCAAAACGTTCTAAGATGATTTCAGATTTTGCTCATATGCTCAGCAGTTCATGCTACCTTTTCTGGTACAGCTCTAAAATTTAAACAGAGCCTAGGTGGTCCAACTGGCTAAGCAACTGACTGGAAATCTGGGTTCGAATCTCTGTTAGGGCGAATGAACTTTTCACTGTTGATTTTTCGCTCAAATTGTGCATTGCGGGTGACTCCGTAAATTTATCACCGTGGCTTGCCCCGGTATAGTTAAATTAGTCCAGAGTGAACACCTCTATGTGTTCAAAGCTCGGGCTTGCTCTTCGACTGTGGCGCTGTGCGCACGATTTGGACTTCTTATCGCAGCATATGCTCAGCAGCCTTTATTAACTCGCCCAGTATAGTCCTCAAATTTCCACAGAGGAGAATTACGTCTCGGTAGTACAACTAGCTAAAGCAGTCGTCCGAATTTGGTTGCTAAAAATTGAAACAGGATAATTGAATGCGTATTTGGTGGCTACAGTCATCACAAAGTAGTGGAATCTATGCTCGAATATTAACTATAATTTATGTGATAAACATGAATATGACCTGGAACCATGCAAATAAATGAAACTGATGGTTTCCGCACTAATTACTATGACCAAAATTCACTTTCTATTCCACTAAAATCATTGAAATCCCAATTATTTTGCATTTGCCATATCATATTAAGTATATTGATTGATAGCTATTGGCCAAATTCTATGTAATGCTATAGTCGATTTCAAAATGCAAGATTTTTTTAAACATTTCATGTCGATTTTTATTCAGCAGACTCATATCTCATGGTTTCTTACATTAAGTGAAACGATTGGTTGGTACATACGTTTTGCTTGGTGATTTGAATTCACAGGTTTTGTTTTTAGTTTTGTGGTTAACTTTGCCTTGATTTTCTGATAGGAGTAAAGGGAACTTTGAGAGCTGCTTAAATTTTCCTGTGGTATATGACTTTCTCTTTCTTTCCTGAAACTATTGGTTCTAGCTGAAATCTTTCCTGTCGACCCTCTTCATTCCATCTGTGCCTATATATTAAAAGAGATTGTGTGTTTGTCTGTCCACTATGCATTTCAACACAAATGCACGGATATCAAACAAAGTAAATACGTAGGCTCATCTTATGCTCCCAAAGCACATAGTGCTATTCTGGTCCTCTTGCCTATTGCCTCTAACGTGTCCTTTGCGTCGTTTTTTCGAAACCGTTTGTTACGCCACGCCATACAACTCCTATAGCTGGACATCCTGCCGGGTAGGCACACCTCTTGATACGCCCAATGGTAATTCATAACTCGAAGGAGTCTATGCTTAACTATTCATCGTCTTGGTGGAAATATTTTTTCTAGGTTATTCGCTCACACGAAGTTTTTATTCCACACATGTTCAGACGTACAACATGACCAATGTGGTGGAGCGGGGAATAAGCTGATCCCGTGCACGGCATACGGAAATCGTTTTTCCATTGTTTGTCGTTATGTATGTATACTAGGGTGGTCCTTATTTTCAAAGTTTTCGGAATTATTGTGGGACGCCCCCCAGTTTTGTTACATTTGGTGAGAAAATAAATGATGAAAATTATTTTTACAATCGGATACTGGGAAAACGTTCCGCATCGCACTAAAAGTTTTGAAATTTTGGAATTTTTGGGTGTTTTTCGGACATAAGTTAAGATTATATCACTCTAGGATTATTATATCGCTTTTTTGTCTTCTACAACAACTCGTCAGACATTTGCAGAGTATACCTTCAAATTTACATTGTATACCATCAACCATGCCGGGGAGCAAATTTCGGCGAAAAACCAAGAGGGTAAGTGAATTCGGTAGATTAAGATGTGCGACGAAATTAGAAGTGCCAAGACGGATGGGTAGGCTGAAAATCCACTTTCATTGGGATAAAACGGCAAATATATGATAAATATAAACCAATAGCAGGCCACCACATGTTGATCGGGAAGGATAGTACCGAGAGAAGTAGGAAAATTGGAAATTGGAAATCATGGTCATAAGGCAGGAATTTTAGGCAAAAGAGCAATTAGGTATGTTGATGGCAGCGGCGTAATATTGGGGGGGCGGGGGATGAGGGGATATATTCCCCCCAGAACCTCAGAGAAAAAAAAATATTTGGAACTGCTGTATTGTTTTGATATATAATAACTGAATATGCTTAACGTTAAATTTTACGAGACAAAATGATGTAAAATGTACTTCCAGGCATGTCATTTATCAAATATTTTCCCGGACCCCTGGTGCCTGGGTGGTCCCCCAAAACATATTCCAAGTTACGCCATGGCACCAACCTCGTATACCATCAACCAATGGCTCGCCTAAAATTCCTGCCTTGTGACCATGATTCCAATTTACAAGTTTCCCACTTCTCTCGGTACTATCCTTCCCGATCAACGTGGGGTGGCCTGCTATTGGTTTATATTTGTCATATATTTGCCGTTTTATCCCAATGAAAGTGAATTTTCAGCCTACTCATCAGTCTTGGTACTTCTAATTTCGTCGCACATCTTAATCTACCGAATCCTCTTACCCTCTTGGTTTTTCGCCGAACTTTGCTCCCCTGCAAGTCCTCCTCTGCATACCTGTTCTTTTTCTTATTATTTTCTATTT